>NW_017728907.1:55532909-55560781 GCF_001723895.1 Crocodylus porosus
AGGTCCCTTCCAGCCCTGATGTCTATGAAATCTATGAATGATAGAAAGCAGAGGCTCAGCCTCACCTGGAACACAGCAATCCTGCAGAAATAGATGCTTTGGAAATAAGAAAACAAAACTGATTGGTGGCGTAAAAAGAGGGCCAAAGTCTCAAAGGAGAGACCGGTAAGGTGTGACAAGCTGGAGGCATGTGAAATAATGAGAGTTGGAGGAAAATGATTTTTCTTCCTTTTCCCGTGTTAGTTTTTTTTTCTGGCCGGATCAGCCCCTTAATCATTGCTGCACCTAGTTTCCTTAGGCCGCAGCATGAATTTGAAAAATATCTGCTCAGTTCCATTACTGGTTTCAGAGATGCAGTAAAATTGGCCAACTGTGAAAATAACCTAATATTTAGTCAATTCCATTCTGATGCTAATTCCCACTAACTAGAAAGAGTTCCTTGCTCATAGTTAGGCTGTAGGGTGCATATTTCATGTCTTGACCTTGATATGCAGGGTATATACCCGTCTGTGTCATACAGGGTATGTACCCGTCTGTACTTACTATGTAGTGCACCTTTTATCTCTGTACTGGCCCCACTTATAAGAAGCAACCAGGGGTCAGGTGGACATTAACAATCTCTTTAGTTTGCCCTCAGAGGGCTCTTGCAATACAACACTCTGGGAACCAGACCATACCTTTATACATGAAGATGCCTTTGGCATGGCATGTAATGTCTATCCTTGGACTCTGCAGTGCAAACCAGGGGTGAGCAAACCCAATGTCCTTCGAGGGCTGGCAACTCAGTAGCTTCCCATCTCTTACTCCCAAGCAATGTCCAGAGGTGGTTTATTGTGTTAGTTTGAAGTCAGGCAGAAGGCAGGGCAGGGTGACACCTTAGGCCCAGCCTACATGAGCAGAAGCATGATCACAAATAATAGCAGCACAAATTTGTGCCGCTACTTTGTGTCGCAGTGCACACTCCTGCCCATGTGCTTTGCAGCAGGACACATTGTCCCACTGCTCCACGTGCTGCAGGGGGGCTGGCTGGAGCACAGGATGCCTAAGTAGGGGCTATCCATCCCCTATGCTGAGGTGCCCTATGCCCCAGCCAGCTGGGGAGCAGCATGTGGAGATGGGGACCCTGGGCTGCCTGCTCCCCAATCTCCGTACACTGTAGAGCCCCCGTGCTGAGGCACCCTGTGCCCTTGCCAGCCACTCCCTGCCTGGCTGGGTTATGGTGCGTCTTGAGACAGGGAGCAGGCAGCCTTGGGCTGGTTGCTCCCCTGTCTCCACGTGCCTCAGTGCAGGGACTTCACAGTGAAGCTCCTGCACTGAAGCGTGTGGAGCCCTTAGGCTGTGGCACACTGCTCCCTACCCAGCTGCAGAGCAGAGCAGCTGTTTAGGGTGTGGTGTGCCTCAGTGCGGGGGCTCTGCAGTGAAGCCCCCATGCTAAGACACGTGGAGACAGGAGAGCAGCCAGCCCAGGGCTGCCTGCTCCCTTGTCTTGATGCACCCTGCACCCCAGGCAGCCAAGAAGCCTGACTTCAGGCACCTAGAAATTTTTAGGCATCCTGGAAATTTTGGCTGTTTGCACGGATACAAGTTATAGACACTGCTACCCCTAAGAAAATCAGCTTGCGTAAGGAAGAATTGATTGGTGCTATAATATAGTCTGACAGCTGCAATGTACTTGTGCTGCAGTAAGATCTAACTGCTATTAATAGGACCATTTAAAATCACACTGATAACACAGTGTTATCAGTAAGTAGCGTGGTTTTCAATGATGCTGAGACCAGCTTTGGTATGCTCTGCAAACTGGAATAGTTGATGTATGTAAACACAGATTTATGTGCTTAAAATTTTGACCTACTTGCTAAAAGAATCTGTATGAAATTGGAACTGTGTTCCTTTCTATAATCAAATGCATTGCAGGTGGGGACAAGGGACCACTATTGAAAGGGAAGCAGAACGTGAGGTTGCACATAGCCTGGATCACGTGTGTGTGTGTGTGTGTATCTTTATTTATATCTCTACCTCTATCTATATAATCTACTTATCAGTAAGTAGCTCAGAGGTGGGAAAGCAATCCTGGTCTGCCTGTTCCCTGTCTCTGCATTTATCCCAGTACTTACCACTTTGGCATGGGTTGGGCTGCTTTTTTCCTGGGATTTTTTGTTTTGTTGCCGGGAAATCCTGGGAGCAAATTTTGCTCCAGTGCTGCATATTAGCAGTGCTGTGCACTGATTAATGCACAACTCCCCTTTTGTGTAATTTTTACAGAAGTGAATTGACATTTATTTTCAGGGAGACCCAAGAATATTTTTCACCTAAAGGGGAGACTGTACTGTGACAGCAATGGAAAATACTGTACAATGCTTGCTTTGTTTTCCAGGAAGATGAGTAAGACATTAGTGTCCAAACGTCTCAGGTGTAGGCAGCTCTGTGGATGCATGACATAATACTGACACCTCCATCCATCAAATTCCAAATTAAAAGTTCACATCCATGCAAGTCTTTTAGGAATAAAACCAAATGTTAGCAGCAGGGTTATTTCATTCCTATTTAATCATGATGTCAGTAGGCCATATTCTCTTGTGTTACCAGTGCATTGATGAGCATGTACATGACTAGCAACATTGGAATTAGTGGGACTACTCCCATGAACATGTGGTTGTCAAAGTAAGTGTGCCCATGTGCTCAGATGGCTCATCCTTGGAAATTGTTCCCAAGGTCTGAGGTTTGATGTTGAATGTTTGATGCCTTATGATGTAGTGTCATTCAGAGAGTGTATGTGCAGTGTATGATGGGTTTTGTGCCTATAGAAGCAAATAGTACCCTGCTTAAGAAGAAGCTACTGGGCACAAAATAATTTCTTTTTCTGAAAAGAGACAGGTGATCTAAAAAGAAGGAAGCAGTATGAACATCTACACATGCTATTAAAGGTGAAGCAATAAACACCAGCCTATACTGCACCAGATTTCACTGCTCCCAGGCACCACATTTACACATGCGCCTGGGACCAGATCAGAGCAGCCTTGGATGGCAGCGGGTCCAGGGGGTCAACCTGCCAGTCCACAGCTGCTCTGACCCAGTTTAATGGGTTGTGGAGGGCCTGGCTGGGACAGGAGGGTGCTCTAGTGGGAAGTGAGCCGGTAGGTAGCCCCGCACTGAAGCACCCTTGCGCCCAGCTGGGGCAGCATCTACACATGCATTGCTGCAAAGTAAAAATCTCCAATGCAGGAGAGTAGTTGTATTTACACATACGTAAATACAAGTATGTTGTATTTACAACTGCAGTGCCATTAATTTATTCTGCACTATTAGCACTGCACGTGTAGACACTGAGACGTTTACTGCGGAGCTAATTAGCCAACTCTGGAATAAACGTCTCATTGTGGAGATGCGCCCAGTGTGGTTGGCAGCAGAGATGTCTGTACAGTGGAAAGAGATCCCACCTGAGGTATGTGCATGCTAGCTTCTGAACCGGACACAGCATAGCCACGTCAGTGAGACTCTTCACCAGGGAGGCTTAAACTACTTCCATTTTAGCCTCTAGTATGCAGTATCTCTGCACAGAGCTACCTTGTGCCGTGTAGATGTAGTTCATGTGACACAGGCATAGCACGCCTCACAAGCACCGCACCCTTTGTTGCTTTCTGTGGATGAGAATTCTTCCAGCAGCTGATGGACACAGAAATGAAACAGCATAAGGAAACAACGGGTCAAAGTCAAAGGTCCATCCCTCAGGGTGGCACTGTTAAGGCACCACCCATTTCTATGGCCAGTGGTCCATAAAAGCATGATATGACTAAGCCTTATGTCTGACCACCTAATTAGTCCCCATTAATTAGATGCCCATTTACATATGGGTCCATGGAAGGCAGCATTTGGCACTCATGCATCTGTAGCCCTAGCACATTACTTAACAGCTCTCCTGCCACTGCCCTGCCAGAGGCTGGGGAGCATATGTTCCTGAGTTAATCAATGGCATCACAGTCCCTGTAGCTCTTTGGTTTTACTCCAACTACTGCTAGATGACTACATAGATCCAGGTTACGTGCAACCTCATGCTCTGCTTCCCTCTCAAAAGTCATCCCCTGTTCCCACCTGCAATGTGTTTGATTATAGAAAGGAACAAACAGATCCTTTTAGCAAGTAGGCCAACATTTTAAGCACATAAGTCTGTGTTTACATAGGTCAAATATTCAAATTTGCAGAGCATACTGAAGCTGGACTCAGCATCATTGAACACCATGCTACTTATTGATGACACTGTGTTATCAGTGTGATTTTAAATGGTCCTGTTAATAGCAGTTAGATCTTACTGCAGCAAAAGTACATTGCAGCTGTCAGGTTATATTATAGCTCCAAACAATTCTTCCTTACTCAAGCTGCTTTTCTTAGGGGTAGCAGTGACTATAACTTGTATCCATGCAAACAACCAAAATGTCCATGATGTCTAAAAATGTCTAGGTGCCTGAAGTCAGGCACCGAAGTTACAATGTTCTCAATATAATTCACAAGCATTATAGACATACAAAGAGTATTTTGCTGCTGAAAGAAAGCACTGCATTTAACATTTCTTTTGTATCAGAGCAATGCACGCTTTCTGTATCCCTAGTCAGCATGTTACTAATCACTAACAAGCAATGGAAACAACTCATACTTAAAGTATTTGTTCACCCTAAAATAAGAGCCAATCAGAGAAGGACCATTTGAAATAAGTTTTCAGCAATAATTTACTTCCCTATAATATGAACCAAAACTTTCGTGACCTACAACTTGTCAGATTTTCCTTCATAGAACCTTTCCCTTTCATGCATTTTTCATGACAAAGCCAGCCAATCTGTTTATTATTCTGAATTAAAAAAAAAAATTGCATCCTTGAGAAAATGGCTTCACTGCTGGGGCTGTTTGAGTGGCTGGCATAATATATCATTGGGTGATCTGGCAAAACTATCTTTTTATAAGCTAGTGTGTGTCAAACTTTTTTTTTTTTTGGCAAAACTGGGAAGACACCTGGTTTAATTTAGACTCTTCACTAAGTAATTACAAACAACATACGGTCCTCCTGGATTGCAAGCTAAGGCTATAATCCAGTCCTGGGAGTTTGCTGTCATGCATAAAAATGCTCAAGGGTCTTCTGTGCTCAAGGTGCATGAGATCATATATTCTCCTTTGCATCAGGGTTATTTTTGCATGGCTCAGTTTTAGGAAATATCCTAAAAAAAATAAATGGGAGGAATCAGGCCCACATCAGGAAAAATAAAAAGGAGTTGTACAACACAGATTTCACACAGAGTCCCAGAAGAGCCACAGGAACCTATGAAGTCAAACAGCAATGAAACAGTTAATGAAACTTCATCAGATTAAGACCACATTGAGATGAATGGGAACTTAACGCATCTTGCATTGCACCGTGTTTGGATGGTTTTGTTTGCAATTAAGAGGACCAGAGATAGGACTTCATTGCAGCTAGGCAGAGGAACAGATCCATTTATTTAAAAAAAAAAAAAGATGAAAGCTAATATTGTAGGAGATCACGTTAAGCACACTTCTGAAATGTTTATACAGTGCACGAGTTATTACTGGGCTGAGGCAGGAGGGAACATAAGATTACTTTTGAAACATGTTTTGCCTTGTGAATTAGTTGCTATTTAGCAAGATTCCAGCTGTAGGTTTGAAAGCTCCTTGGCGATAAAATGTAAGTGTTTATGGTGATACTGATTAGAACCATAATTATTTACAAGGCGCATAAATGGCACTTTGAGCACCACTGTCAAGTGATGGTATTGATAAGAGCCGGAGCGTAAACTCCTGCTTCTGCTGTGTGTATTACTGAGGATGGATCAGCTTTGAATATGGAGGGCAGGGGTAGCAGGGACTTTGGAGGACAGGACTGGGATTCAAAATGGGCCTGATATACTTAAGAAATGGTCTGAAATAAATCAGAGGAAATTCACTGAAGGCAAAGCGCTTGGAAAGAAACAACCAAATGCAGAGACAAAATCAGAAATGACCAGCTGGGCTACAGGACTGCAGAAAAGGACATGAGGTGTATAGGGGACTTCACACAGGGTATGAATCAACGATATGGGATGATACCGTTGGGGATTGGGATCATATAGTTAGGGATGGTCTTGCTTTTGCAGATCAAATGTCATTAGTGCAGCTACTGGTTGGATTCCAGCAGAACTAAAACCATCCTTCAAAACATGAAGGGGTTTTTGTAATTTTGTCTCAAGGAATTTCATACTTAGAAAGCAGAATTTACACTAACTTCTGTGTAATTCCCCCAAATGAGAAAGAGCCTAAGAGCAGCACCAGGGCATGCACTCAGCTGTTCAAAGCTACCTGCATTGCCTAATTTGAGGGCTTATTTGCACAGGGAATGGGTGCAAATAAATAGGACCACATATCTTGGCAGCAATCCTAGGCTCAGAAAAGAGGTATTAGAGACATATTTTAAGTTTCAGTTCAAATACATCTCTAGACATTTGGAAGTTTACCCAAGGTTCACATGTACAAGCAAAGCCACTAGGCTTGGGCTTTGACTCTTGTCTCAGAATCCTAGGAGAGAAAATTGGATCTGGATTTTTGGTGCATACATATATTTAGACTCAGGACAAGCACCCTTACATATGGCTTCATATTCAAACTTGGGCTTGGGCTTTTCCGTGAGAGATTTCTGTTATTTCATATATCAGATTTTCCTGGGAATACTTTTGCAACAGTATTTCCCTATGATATGCTGGTATCTTTATTTCCAAGCCCAGGAGGAACTAGATTAGGAACCTGATTGCCTTCTACAACAAAATGACTGGCTGTGTGGATGCAGGGAGAGCAGTGGACGTGACATATCTTTACATTAGCAAGGCTTTTGATATAGTCTCCCACAATATTTTCACAAGCAAACTAAGGAAGCACAGGTTGATTGGATGAATGGACTGTAAGGTGGATAGAAAACTGGCTGGATTGTCAGGCTCAGAGGGTAGTTGGATGGCTTGATGGCTATTTGGAAGCTGGTATCAAGTAAAGTGCGCCAGGGGTCAGTCATGGGGCTAGGTTTGTTCAATGTCTTCATCAGTGACCTGGAAGATGGGATGGAGTGCATCCACAGCAGGTTTGTGGATGACACCAAGCTTGGGAGGAGAAGCAGGATATGCTGGAGGGTAGGGCTAGGATTCAGAGAGGACAACAAATAGGAAGAGTGGACCAAAAGAAATCTCATGAGATTCAATAAGGACAAGTGCAAAGTCCTGGACTTAGAATGGAACAAGTCCCATGCACCAGCCCCAGCTGGCTAAGCAGCAGCTCTGCACCCAAGCTCTAGGGGTTACAGTGGACAATAAGCTGACCATGATTCAGCAGCGTGCCCTTGTTGAGAAAAAGGCTAATGGCATCCTGGGCTGTATTAGTAGGAGCATTGCCAGCAGCTGAAGGAAGTGGTTTTTCCCCTCTATTCAGCACTGGTGAGGCTATATGTGGAGTACTGTGTCCAGTTTTGGGCTTCCCACTACAGAAAGGATGTGGACAAATTGGGAAGAGTCCAGTGGAGGGCAACAAAAATGGTTTGGGGGCTGGGGAACATGACTTCTGAGGAGGGGTTGAGGGAACTGGGCTTATTTAGTCTGGAGAAGAGAAGACTGAGCTGGATTTAACAGCAGCCTTCAACTACTTAAAGGGTGATTTCAAAGAGGATGGAGCTGGACTGTTCTCAGTGGTGGGAGAAGACAGAAGAAGGAGCAATGGTCTCCAGTTGCAGCAGGGGAAGTTTAGGTTAGATATTAAGAAAAACTCCTTCATAAGGAACTGTTACCCAGAGATGTGGTGGAATCTCCATCTTTGGAGGTTTTTAAGACCTGGCTAGGCAAAGCCTTGGCTGGGACAATCTAGTTGGGGATGATCCTGCTTTGAGCAAGGGGTTGGATTAGATGACCTTTTCAGGTCCCTTCCAACCCTCATTTTCTACAATCCTATGAATATAATATTGATACATAAGAAAGCTGATAGTATACTGCTTTGTATTAAGAGAAGACTCTAATACAAGATTATTCTTCAATTAAATTCAGCACTGCCAAGCCTGTGTACTGGAGTCCAGTGTTTGGCACTGTACTTCAAGAAAGGTGTGGGCAGACTGGTAAGACTCCCTACGAGAGCCACAGAAATGATCAGAGATCTAGAAAACATAACATATAAGGAAAAATGGAGGAACTAGGATTATTTCATTTGTATAAGGGAAGATTGAGGGGGAATTTGATGATAGTCTTTATGTACAAAAAGGGTTATTTTCAAGAGGATGGTGATCAATTTTTCTCTGTGTTCACAGAGGCCAGGACAAAAAGTAATGAGCCTAAACTGCAACTGGTGATATTTATGTAATATAGTAGGAAGACATTTTTTAACTGTGATGGTGGTTAAGCACAGATTACCTAGAGAGGTTGTTTAGTTTTTGTCTTTGGAGGTTTTTAAGTGCAGGATGGACAAATAGTTGGCTGGGATACAGGGATGATCCTGCCTTGAGAAGGAAGTTGGACTAGGTGACATCTTGAAGTTCCTTCCAGCTTTGTTTTTCTATGATTGAACTGTAGGATAAGGAGGAAGAAAAGACTGGAAAGTGACAGGAAGATGATTTGAGGAAAAAAGTGGGCAAATCATTTATTTTTCAAACTCAGCCAAAGTTCTCCTGACCTTGGCTCTAGGGTACCTACATTTGAAAATGTTGTCCATCATGATGCAACAGAAACCCATGTTTTGTAAACTAGAGGATTTGGGTTCTGCCCCACCTGTTGCTACGTATTTCCAAATGTTGTCAGTCGCAGTGAAGTGTAACGTGACAACCATTTGTCACTAGTGAGACACTCCTACCTCTACCCTGGGTAATGATTGATTTGTGGAACTTGCACTAGCAAATGGAGGATGATGCCAAGCTGGGGTTTGGGAGATCAGTCATTGCACTAGTCAAATCTGACCAAGCAGTTCTGCAGATGGCAGCTCATTTTTCCTTTTTAACAGGTGATCTTGTACCTCTCGAGCATCTGAGCCTTCCTTGATGCTGGTTGACCTAGTCTGTCAAATGTATAGTCCATATTGCATCTGTCCTCCTTGTAACACAGTTTTCCCACCATAGTGTTAGCTTTCACAGTCCTGAATGTGTTCTTTATTTTCACTCTGTTGTGGATCTTCTCTTTTCCAAGTAGAGAGGGAGCTCTCTGTGATACACTGGCCACTTGTCTAAATATGCTTCAACCAGCCTTGATTATTTTCTCTTCATCTTCCTGGTGTGGAAGATAGGTGGTCTGGAAAACAGAGCTCAAGTGAAAAGGTTCATGACCAGAGCAGCTAAACAAAACTACATTTGGAGGCCAACTTATTTTTCATAATTTATCTTGTAATATAAGACCGTGCGGTAGCTCCATATAAGTGCACTTTAAGTATTAAAGGGCAAAAGACCTGTGTATTTAACCCCAGGGTAAGTCTGGCTAGACTTTGCTAACTTCAGTCTATTATCTTAATTACCACAAAGAAAGGAGCCTCCTCTCTATGGTAAGATTTTGGCACTCCTCAGCAACCCAGTTTTGACTGTCCCCCCAGAAGATGGAAGTAGAACAAGATTATGGATTAGTGAATCTTCACTAAGGGCTGTTAAAAGGCCTAGCTCCAGAAAGATGCTAAGACAGGGTGATGCCGAGATACCATGGTACATAATTTTACCTGCATAAATGCAGGGGTGGGATTCACTAACCCGCTTTAGGCATGTAAGTCCCTTGTACAGCGAATGAGGAGATGCAGGTGGGTAGTTTGGGATTTGCAACAAGCAGCTTGCTGGGGTGGGGAGGGAATGCCAGAGCTGGTTGATAAGAAATTCACCCTTGGGTGCATACTGGGGTGCTTAAGTGGTTCCTGTTGGTTTGAGAACTGGCTCACACAACCAGAGCAGGAGAGGAGAGGCCCCTTTGCATATGAATCTCACAGAGCGTTCAGGAAGGAATTAGAAGATCTGGATTAAAAGGCCTTAGTCTGATGGGGTCGAGCCCATGTCTCTCATATCCTAGGACAGTGCCTAAGCCAGAGGTGGGCAAAATATGGCCCGGGGGCCAGATCCAGCCCACCAGGCCATTCTATCTGGCCCGCGGAGCCCCTAAAAAAATTAGAAAATTAATATTTATTTGCTCCTAGCTGCCTGTCAAAGATGATAGGAGCCAGGGGAAGTAGGACCCAGACGAAGCTAGTGGCAGGACCCGGCAGCAAGGTCTGCCCAGCCCTGGCCCCCGAACCAGAAACCACTGTCTAGCAGAGGCTTCTGGTCTGGGACCATGGGGCTGTTCCTGCTTCCCTGCACTGGAAAGGGAAATGCAGCCCTCAACAGTTTGCCAAAACTCTGTAAGCGGCCCTTCACCTGAAATAATTGCCTGCCCCTGGCCTAAGCACTAGGTCACAGGCTAGTCTCCATGCTTCTGTGGAAGCGGAGCTACTGTGCAACCAAGAAAGTACGATTCATGAGGTCAGAGAATGAATGAGAAAGAGAGAGAGCCTGGGGGTGAAGGCAGTCCTGTGGGAGGGGCAGCCCTAGGATCAGTCTTGGTCCTGACCCTATTAATGCTTTTATTTTCAGTGTCCCTTCAATGAAAAATCCATAAGCCACCCTGAGACCAGAGTCCAAAATCCAGGAGCTCCACCTCTCAGTAGCATGCCCTCATCACTGGTCATGCTCTCTCTTTTTTGTTTTCTCTTTGGCTCCTGACTAGCAGGCACGCCTATCCCTATCCTGAGCAATGAATGATGCAGGTAACTTGCACTAGCTAAAGCATGATTATGTGAAGCTGATGCTTGGGAGATGAGTCAAAGGTGGCCAGATGGTCCCATTGATGATGGTTCATTCCTCCTTTTTAAAAGGCGTAGCTTCACCATGAGCAGATAATGAGGACCTCTACCCAGTTATCTGTACCTCGGTTTTCTGAGACAGCACTGCGTCTCCCAACAACAAACGCTCACATTTTGTATCCTAATCGAGTTGGGCTCAACCCTCACACTGCTTTCCCATCACATTACCTTTTACATCTCTGCACAGTGGATCCAGTTCTTGCGTTAGTAAGGGACCTCCAGGCTAGGAAGGGTGTTGACTGTGAAAAAAGTCAAGTTTATACTCCAGCTGTGCAAGGGAATCTTGGATTTCTTTCCTGTCCTCATCTCCCCAAACTTGTCAGTTCAGTTATATATTTCCTCCCTATCCTCCTACACATGCTTAATACTTAATGATATCACATTGTACCCATTCATTGCAACCACTGGGATCAATCTTTTATACCTGTCACTGATCATGACTGCAGATTTTAAAGATAATTATTCCAAAGGCCCCTACACCAACTCATTTTCTGCTAACAAATATGCTATGGATTTCCAGCTAAGATTCCTAGCTTCTCTTGAATACCTATTAACTTCATGTTAAAACCAAATGTATCTGCACAGCCCATCTCTTTGCACTTATATTATGAGCTGTGCATGCAACCCAGACAGAAAATACTGCAAATTCCAAAAGAGGAGGTATAGACAGGTTTTATGACCATGTTGCACACAACAAAACAAGCTAGTGGATTCTGGTTTTTATTTGGCGGTAATCTTGATCAATAGCAGCTAAATCATTTGCAGAAGAAAAATAAATGTGAACAAAAAATCAAGTTTATACTCCAGCTGTGCAAGGGAATCTTGGTTTTCTTTCCTGTCTTCATCTCCCAGAGCTTGTCAGCAGTAGGAATTTAGGCTAATAAAAGCCAGACATACTTCTAACACAGGTGTTTTCAGAGTGATAATAATTTATTTCTGATTAAGTGCATGTGCAAGAGATCTCATCATTACAAGCAAGGTAGATGTTATAATGGGGGTGCCATAAGGGCATAGACTGGCAATTTAAAAATATTCTAGACTTCTCCATCTCATGGGATTCCTCGGCAAGGTTTAAATGAATATGATAGATAGCATCGAAGGTGTTAAATCCGAGATCTTAAATCCCTGTAGGAGAAAAGTTGGCTAATATAGAAAAAATGTACTGATGCAATTATGCAGTGCTGAAATATTGCTCTTTGTGATTAAGCTGCATGATTAAGTTAGAGTTAGGGTCCTTATCAAACACTGCGTCATGGCAGGCTGCCCTGAATCAGTAAGTCATCCACCTCATTAATGAAAAGGCCAAAGAAAAATAAAGTGCTGATCTTGTAAAAAGGGCTTTTTACTGCTTGTGAATGCTGCTAGACTGACAGCTCTAGAGACTGAAATCTTGCTTCCCACAGAACGGATGCATCACAAGCAGCAGCACAAAGTACCCTGCACAGTTCCAACTTGCCTGACCTGACTTGGAAGGAAATTAAAATATGAAATTGATACGAAATCTACAAACAACCTAGGCCAAGTTTTCATTAGCCTTCAGGTTGGGGGCATATCAGTATTTGCAGTTGCAGCGCATTCATTTTGCACGTGCATGGCTCCATTTGCATTTGAAAAAAAGAATGACTGGAGCACAAATTAGTACTTGTGCACTCAACCCTATTTCTGCATGCAAAGCAAAACAAATTTGCTTGTATAAATTATATGCACAGAGATAGAGACCCTCTGAAAGTGTCAGTTGTGCTGGTGATTTTCATGAAGGACACTTCTCTACCAGGAATAGGCAGAATTCACTAGCTAAATTACCTTTTACTTATTTACAGATATGGAATAAGGTACAACATTATTGAAATGGCTCTATGATCTCTGCTGATGAATGTCATCTACTTCAGACCAAGGGGTTGGGAAATATTAGCAATAACAAGTTCTCAACATTTTAGTTTAGTTTAGTTTCATCTGGATGAGGGTCCAGATTTGATAAACACTAGGAAAGTTTGGCTTTCATTATGTAACAATTTTTGGAGGAAAATGGACACTCGAATATAAGAGGATTTGTTTTATTTTTGGTGGAAAACCTCATTGCAGAAGTTTGACATCAGGATATGCTGCTTTCCCTTGTACAGTTTGCACTCTTTTCCACTACTTGTCCCATCTATGGTAGAGTGATGTTGGTCGAGAAATTATCTGAGAGATAAGGTTTTCTATGGGCGATATCTTTTATTGGACTAACTGTATATTTTCCTATCTGAGAGTTTTTATGGCCCTTGTTATTGTAGCATGAGCGTTATCCTCAGAGTAAGCCTTTGAAGTTGGAGATTTTTTCCGTATTTAGCAGAGATAATATGGAGGCATGAGAAAGATTACGTGATCACAGGATTTGAATCTAGATTTCCCAAGTCTCAGTCAAGTACTCTACCTCTTAGATCACTCTTTCTTCCAAGCAAGACAAGTGAGAAAATATTACTGTTCTGCTTGGGGCTGGTTAGATCTCAGCTGAAGCACTGTGGCTGGTTCTAGGCCCCATGTTTTAAGCAGGACGTAGAGAAACTAGAAAGGATCCAGGGATCAGTGGTGAAGATGATAAAGGATTTGGAAAGAAAGACATAGGAGGAAAGGTTCGAGAACTAGGTATGCTTAGTTGGGGGAAAAAGGGGATTAAATGCAGAAACATGATTGCAGTTTTCAAATATTTGAAAGGCTGCCATAAAGAAAACCAGAGCAACATTATTCTCCTCTGCCACTGAGGGCAAGGCATGCGGCGATGAGTCCAAACTGCAGCAAAACAGATTTGGATTAAATCTCAGGGAAAAAAATCATAAGACAATGAAACAAGCTGCTTAGGAAGGGTATGGAATCTCTTTCCTTGGAGGTGTAGTCTGGGTACACCCAGGGGGGTGTGCCCTGTCCTCCAGTGACAGTGGTGGGGGTCAGGCAGGGTGCTGATGGGGGGGCCGGCTACTAGAGCAGTTCCCTGTCCTCTCTACAGAGCCAGGCCAAGACTGAGTGCTTAACTATATACAATTTATTACTATAATAAATACTTAAGATAAAACATGACATATTTACAATAAAGCTTAGCATACATTACTGTATATAATATCTCACAATTCACATAAACCATATAACTTACAACATATGTAATAATTAATACATTGAACAAGATAGTTAAGGTTACAACACAATAAACACATATGGGGACTCAACTTGTATAACCCAGATAAGTTAATAAGGTTTCCTAGACCTACATATTAACACATTAAGAACATATAAACCATATAAACTTCCTTAAAGAATACCCATAGCTATATAGCCCCCGATACAACAATCACCTCAAATAGGGAGTGCAGTCAGTACCTCCCCAAGTGGTTTCCTTGGAGCCCCTCCCCATTAGGGCCCTGGGATGTGGACATGCCCCTCCCACAATGGAGGGCGGAGGCAGCAGACCCTCCTGTCCCGTGCCTGCCTCCCCTGCGGGGCCCGCTTCTCCAGCAACTCACGCTTCCTCTCTGAAGCAGGCAAGGCTCATCCCCTGGAGGCCGATCCCGCAAGAGCCTCTCTCCAGCAGTGCCTCTGGTTCTCCTCAATGGCCTGGTGCCTCGCACTGGGCAGCCCAGGGCTCTCTCTCTCTCGCGAGAGCTGAACTCTTACAGGATCTGGTTCCCCGGTCTCACACCGCGGGTCCTCCTTTTCCCGGGCCCTGGTCTGGGCACCGGAGCTGTTTTAGTTAAAGGCGGAGCCACACTGCAGGGTCCAGTCATTTGGCCTAGGGCTGGGGCTAACTTGAGCAGCCACGAGCTGCTCCCAGGCGGGTCCTTTGTGTGCCAACCCATGCACCGGGTGAGGCCCGAGCAGCCATGAGCAGATCTCAGGGCCGATTCTCTGTGTGCTGATCTGCACACTGTGCAGGGCCCGAGCAGCCTCGAGCTGCTCCCAGGGCCATCTCTCCACGTGCTGATCTGCACACCAACTGCCCAGATGCTTGCCGGGTTTGCAGGCTCAAGCCACCTCGAGCGGGTCCTAGAGCCTGATCCCCATGAGCCAATTCGCGTACTGCTGACGCTCAAGCAGGGTCCTGAGGACGGCCGTCTCTGGAGCTCCTCTCTCCTTCCCTTGTCGTCTCTCTCCAAAATGCTGCCCTTTTACAGTCTTCAGGGGCTCCACCCCCGAAGTCCTCCGGACCTGGCTGGTGCAGTTCTGATTCAGGTCCAGCTCCTCCTTGCCCCCTCCCTTCAGAAAAGGGCGGGGCATTGCTTTGGTTGTACTGCCTCTGGATTGGTGGGCAGGCTCCACCAATCAAACAGCAGACCCTTGATCCTGGGCCTCAACCCAAGCTCTGACAAGGTAAGCCTGCTACAGAGGTTTTCAAGAAGAGGCTGGACAGGCAACTGCATGGCAGGGTTTAGGTGCAGAGCATTGAACTAGATGATCCCGAGGTCTCAACCCTACGATTCTGTGATTTCACCCAACCAACTCATGGAAATGCTGTAAATGCTAAAACTTCCAAGCCCTCCACCCCATAACAATCTGTTAGAAGAGCTTAAGCTTGGTACTGCTTACTTCTGGTAAATATGCTTGGTTCCTGAAAGGACTCGACTATTAGGAAGTTGTCGCTGATGCTGATTCAATAGTAAGAAAGAAATTACTGGCACATAAATTACATGGTAATTGGAATAAGTTCTCAAACAGACAGATTGTTTGGCTGCTCCTGCAGATAGCTGACTAGGCCTGGGGTTTGTTTCCAGATCTTTTGGAACATACTGAATACCTATTCATTTCTGGTTTTCCCTGACACGGGTTTGCCCACAATGGACTTATCTAATGTGCCTCTGGACAGCATGGGTACACTACATCCCCAAATGGATGCAACACAGCTGCATTTGAACAGTCCTGGGCACATGCCTGTAGCTTTGCTGTCCTGGGTATGCTTCTTGGCACACTTAGGGCTGCTCTACGGTGGCTATAACCAGGGTTCGAATTACACCCCAGCTCTTCGCAGGGTCTGCGGTGGTGGCAGCTGGGAGCTGGAAGGAGTTGCTGCTGCCAGTGCAGCCACCTGAGCTTCTTAGAAAGGCACAGGGTGGGCTGGGGGATCTTGCCTATTATAGTGGTCTCATCTCTTATGGGGGCGGCTCAGCTCACCCCCCCCAGGCCTCCCTGTATTTCAAACCCTGGCTATAACATCTATTTCCAGGTGTGGCACATGCAGAGTGCACGTGTGCTCTGGTTCATTGTGTTGCTTCTTGGTAGACATCTTCAAACTTTAATGGCAATAGAGGTATAACCTTTCCAAACTCCGTCTGGCTTAAGCTAAAAAAGAACCTGCCATGAAGTCATAGGAGCATGTGGCCCAGAAGCTGGTGTCTCACATAGGAAAGAGTCTGCCTACCCCAATGACTCTGTACTTCAATGAGCAATACAGGATTCCCCCTTGTCTCACACTTCAGACTTTCCCTTTAAAAGAGAAGGAACTCCCCCCCCGCCAGCATCTGTTCTAATGGCAGCAGATTGCAAAATCAACAAATGGAGCTTGATGAAAAACTACAACACCAAGTACCAGACATGTAATTCATTCATCTGCAAAGCATTCAAAAGCTCCACTAATTTATGTTTTTGGATTTGGGGCTGCAGTCACTACAAGTCTCAGACTTTGTATTTTCTTTAGGATACCAAAGGGCAAAAATGGGCTCAGTTCTGCCTCCATATGCACATAACTCCTCAGCCCCAACCAAGCTATGGTTTTCAACAGAGCAACATCAATGTGCAACAGCTGAAGCTCTTGAAATAGTTGCAACTGCAGGGTTAAACATTAGTTTTCCTTTAGTGGACCCTGCACTTTTCACTCCCAGCAAAGGTTTAGTCCCATCTAGTCACATGCTAAAAAGCTTATTGGAACAATATGTACATTACAAATGTAAGTGAAGTTAATAATTAAAGCAGAGTCATGTAAAAGCAGACCTATTAGCGATAGAATCCAAGGCCACTGCACCGGGTACATTTCTGTTGCTGGAAATCTCATTTCAGATCTTTCCAAAGCTGCTGGAACCACATGGATTTTACATTCTTACGCAGGCAGCCCTGAAGCTAAATCTGCATTTCACAGGTGAAGCTGACACTGCACCACATGGACATGATAAAACACACAGAACAATGGTCCATAATGAGCACAGGGCACACAAAGGAGTTTGCTCACCTCTCCCTGCCTCTCCCATTAACATTAGTGAGTGCACTAGGCTTAGCATTAGGCGAGTTTCTTCTGCCCAGGCCTGGGAGAACAAACTCCTGAAAGGTGATCTGGGGAACTTTGCTGTTCCCCTCCTGCCTCTTGTGTTGTTAATGCTAGACTGCTGCTTGAATCCCAAAGTACAGCACTGCTTTTGCAGAGAAGGTTTAGCCACGAGTAACTCAAGCCCTCTCCTGCAGGTTGGACACACATGGCAGTGTTCAGAAACAGGCTTTCCCCAGCCCTGGCTGAGCTGTCTCCTTGCACTGGCCACATGGCACCTTACCAGCAGCTCCTTTACAGCCTGGTGGTTAGTGCTCTGGCCTAATTCTTTTCTCCCCCATCCATGGCCAGAGCCAGGATTTTTGAGACATAAATAATGCCAGCACTGCAGAAACATACTGCTGGCTTTCAGCACTGGCATTGCATCTGATTAGGATTCCTTCCAGTAGTCTATAAAAGTGGCAGCTTTCAGAGCACTCACCCGAACAGGACATCGTGGACAGTAACAGTAGGACCCTGTGTCCCTCTATGTATGCCTCTCTTGTAGCGGACTATGCTTTCTTGGGAGAGGGATAGTCTTCCTTTGTGTCACTGAGGGAGGGATTTCATACCCCTTGACCCCAAGAAGCGAATCTGGAGCCTGATCTTGTGATACACTTGGCCCCCTGAGCCACAGTTGGGCTTTTAGCTCTAATGGAAAGAGCTGGATTGATAGCACTTGGGACTGAAGTGTTATTAATGAACAGAACAGATAAAGCTCCGGCAGCAGCAATCCAAGCATTCCTACCGTCCCCTCCTGGAATTCCTTAGCGGGAAGGTTGCTAGCATTACACGTGAGGGGCTGCTTGTATGATGCAGAATTATGCCCGCCACGAAATGGACCAAGACCACCAATTTATTCCTTAACTGTAACACTTTCCCAGCTTGGATTCAGTGGGTGCATCCACATGAGTGCACATGTGCGTCTTGCAGTGTCTCAAAGGGCTGCAAGAGGTACGTGCAGGAATGAAACAAACATTTCTGGCACTGCAAATCCCCCACCTGCCCCCTGATGGCTGTCCCACCCGGCTCCATCCCTCATCTTCCCTCCAACCCCCCCAGTCGCTGTCTTGCTCGGCCCCATCTCCTGCCTGCCCCCTCAGACCTCCGAGCCCTGCCCCACCTGGCCCCATTCCCCCCACTTCTCCAACCCGCCCCAATCACTGCCCCACTGGCCCCATCCCCTGCTCACTCACCTAACTCCCCCAGTCACTACCCTGCCTGCCCCCCGATTACTGTCCAGCCTGGCCCCAGCATCCCAGAATTAAAAAAAAAAAACCTGCACTCACCAGCAGTAGCAGCTGCCATTGGGGTCACTGGGGCCATATGGCAGAGCCCCCATGCAGCATGGGGCTGGGTGACAACTACAGTGGTCCCAGCTACCTGACTGCACAGAGCCACACAGCACCCTGCTGACCCTGGCTGCAAGCCTGTGATAGGGCAGTAGCAGTGTGGGCGCCAGGTGGCTGGGCTGGGCCCTGCTGCCCCGTGCTGCACTGGGGGCTCTGCCATGAGGCCTCAGTGACCTGGACAACAGCTGCTATTGCCAGTGCGTGTGGGGCTTTTTTTCCCCCAGCTGCTGGGGCTGGGCAGGGGAGGCATCAGGGGCGGGGCTGGGTCAGAGGCATTGGGGATTCTGCTTCTATTTGAGCGGCTGCAAATGCACATGCCTGCATGTGTGGATGCGCCCCGTGGGATAAACCACCACATTCACTGACTGATCAGAGAGCACGTTTAGAGCAGTGATTCTTAACCAGAGTACCGTGGCATCCTGGGGTGCCTTGAGATCTTTTCAGGGGTGCCATGCAATGTGAGTTTTTTAATGCCCAAAATCTACTATGTAAAAGGTGCGGAAGGTGTTGTAGAATCATATTTAACAGAACTTCCCCCTAAATCCACTGCTGGTTTTTTTTTCCTTTAAGCACAGTATGCAAATTGCGGTTGAAAGAAGTCAATACCATGGTTTCTGCTGCAAACCCATCATTACGAGAATCTGCTTCTGCCATGTGATTACACAAGCATTTTATTGAACATTTCCTGAATTTTTGTACAGGATTCTATAAACTTCCTCCCAATAGCGAGGTCTTGCTCGCCTCTTTGATACCTGCCGATAAACTGCATTAAGCAGCATGCCAGAGGCTGATGAAATCCCAGGAGAATGTGCTCCATCTGTCAAGTTATCCAAAAGGCCCGAGTGACGAATGATAGTGTTAACATTAAACAGCTTGCCTATGATGTCTTTCAGGCGTTCCTCCCCAATGGATCACCTGCTGCCCCATCTGCTAGAAGATAACCCAGAACAGAAGAACATTACCTCATTAAAGAAAGCTGGCTGTAATTACGAACAGAGATGAAGCAACACCTCCCAGGGCTGAGGTTGAAGGTCTGCACAGCCTTTAAAATTCCTCATCGGAAAATTAATTTCCATATGCGGGCAATAGTGAAATCCATAAAATGTATCCACCTCTAAATGGCCAAACTGAGTGTCAACGATTTAGTTAAAGGAGCCCCACACAGAGGTTTCTGTCCATGAAACACTGTCTGTACTTAATGTAGGCATTTGTGCAGGCATATATCAATACAGCATACATGTGCGAGTGCACAGAGAGATGTATCTTCTTGGTGTGAGGACAGTACGGGCAAAATGCACCTCTCAGCGTGGATGTACATTTGTCAACTATAAACACATTTGCTTATTAACTCTTTGATGTCCTTCTAAACACTACTCTTCCCTCTTCAGAACAGGGGAAGGACAAGGCGGGAATTATTGATGCTGGACTGTGGAAGAAGAGGGAGGAAAAAAGACATCAAGACTTTGAGTAGACCACATCTACAAAGGTAAACCCAGCATAAGAGCATTGCCCTTGAACACACCACGCTGTTCTGCATGGGATCCCTCTGAAAGTGGATACAGCATTGCCTTGTCTGCCTGGAACTGTGAGTGGGCTAACAGCACGGAGGTGGGTTTGCTGGCACTGTCGCTCAGCTGTGTTCGTTCACCTGAAGCTATGCTGCTTCTCTTGGGGAGCAGCAGAGACCTTACTGCTTCCTTGTTCAGTAAGCTCAACCTATAGACATATCCTCAGTGTATTTAATCTGCATAAGATGACCGGCTATGATCACGAGTTACATAGCCGCCTTAGATAAATATTTACTGGGGCTACTATATAAAATCCTGATTTCATATAGCAGCCTAGTATATAAAACCTATTTGCAGAATAACTGTGTCCTGGCAAGTGCTTAGAAACCTCGTGTTAGCTGCCCTGGGTAGGGTTATTTATTGACTCGGGGATTGTCCACATAGAGAAAGAACACAACAGTGATATTTCTATTCTGGTACCATGGTAAAGGGGTCAACTCTTTCAGTAACTGCTAGCCCAAATGAACAGCATGTTCGCTTGTTTGGTTTTTAGCATGCATACTTGACACCAGTAAGTCTCATGCATCTGGGCTTCAAAATGGTTTTTGCATTTAACAAAAGCTTTTCTTAGCTTAAGCCAGGACAGATAAAGCTGCTACTTGGGATTAGTTGGAGATGTGCTTCCTCTCTTGTTCCATTGCATGCCAGAGCAAGGGAGCTTTCTGCACTTCCGTTGTCAATGCATTGGATAATGCCGGTTCATGCAGAGTGAAAGCTAAAATGCTTTAGCTTAGGGCTGTCCAACTACTAAGTGGCTGAGGGCTGCATGCCCCATGGACTGCACCAGTGGCGGCCACCCTGCTGCAAACTGCATGTCATGCATGTGCATGGGTGGGCACTCCCTCACCCGAATGCACCTCATGCGGCTTTGTGGGCCGCATATGGCATTTAGGCCACCAGCTGGACAGCCCTGATTTAGCTCAGGTAGAAGCATGCAGATCCAGCCATTACGCTGCATCATCTAAGTTGCACCTTCCTCTCCTTTTAAAGGGATGGAAAGTTATTTCTGTTCAGAGCCTTCCATTATTTTTTCCATTTACCTACCTCTCAACAAAGGCTTGTGGCTTACAATATACTGCATAGCACGTATGACGAAGTCCTTACATATCAAGGCATAAAAAACATCATTATATAATACAATCTTCCTGTTCATTCAGCTAATTTAGAGTCCTAAAAACCATTTTAAGCCCTGGAAAATGCTGTTTTCAGAAGTCGTTCTGAGCTGTGCGCTATACCATCCTTCACTGCAACTTCTAAAAGCCACTGTCAGTTTGCTTTATATTTCAACACCTTCCAGCCCAAAGGACGCATTTTTCTGTAGGAGTATAAAGAACGACATTGGTGAAATGCAGTTCCCCTGGAGTGGAAAGGCTATAACCACTCTGCACCGTTGCCGTCACCCAAGAACTTGAGCAGAAATGAAGAGACCGAGAGAAACGTAGCCAGGAAGAATCCTGGAAAATTGCCTGAGTACTACAGTCCCTGCCCTTATGACTGAGAAAAATATTCTCTGGAGCTCTCCCCATTGGCTGGGCAAGTGGCTTCCACTTTAAGTATGACAAAGAACTTCATTTTCTGTAGTCGTCCCTGACTGCATTGTGATTTTGCAGTAGCAGCTCACCTGTTGAAGCCATCTGCGATTGTGTTTGGACTATCCCATTCAAATCCTGGTCAAGCCCAATGAAGCTTAGTCTCTAATCAGATAAGAAGGCTTTCCAAGATCCAGTGGCTACAGGTAATTATATCTGGCCATAATACCTCCAACTATTAGTACTATGGCTTGGCTGCGAATCACTAAGGATATTAATCCAAAAGCCAAAACATGAGGATAATGATTATACTTCAGAGCTGCTTATAGGTCTGGGATGTCACCCTAGACATATCAACTTTAAGCTGGATATAGGGCTCTTCAAAAAAACACACATCCACAATCATCTACTAGAGGCCCCAGCAGTTAAAGTACTGGCTAGGAACCAAGCAAGGGAATTGAGAGTTAGGGCTGAGTCGCTAGCCTTTGCTCATCATATTGTGCAAGAGCGGTGTGAACTTGGTGCAAGAAGCCAATTCGAACGCTTGCCCAAAACTCAGACCCCCCTTCCCCAACTTTTCTGTTCCAAAATAGTCAGATCATGTCTATCAATCCATCTGTAAATATGGTTTATCATTTTCTTGCTTCTCTATACTTCCTGGTTCCAGCGGTACTTGAAACAGCAGTGCAAAGGATGGCAAGAACATCTGTTTTCTAGCAAGAACCAAAAAGCAGGAAGTATTGGAAATCCCTCAAGTAAGACTATCATCATGAGACTTCTAGTCTTGTTATGCAGGCTTCATTTTTTGGTTGCTGAGCCAAACCACAGAATCACTGAGTTATGGGTCAGCTTCCCCACGGTCTCAAAACCAGAGGGGATCTTACAGACCCGCATGCACTTCTTCACCTACATGCAGAGACGTGTTGAGACTTGTGGACAAACCTTCAGCTTTAATTCATTAAGCACTCACCCTTCTGTGGGCATGAACCAGGAACTTTAATGGCGTTTTAAAGCATTATGGTTTGAAACAGGGGCAATAAAGGATGCTTTTCCAATTTGCTTTTGAATAACCTGTAATAATCATAAAATAAAGAGGAAGTCATAAAAACCAACACTCACACATTTCAATATTTAAGTGGAAATGGCTTTTTAAAATCTCATCCCCAGTCTGCACTACATCCTGCTCAGCACTGGGTCTTTAAGAAAGGTTGCAGAATGACAAGGAGATTTCATTTAGCATATGGCCTGGCTGACAGTGGTATGAGGTTACCTCTTCTGCAAGGGGAAGTGGGTAAGACTCCCCTCCCCGCAACATGTCCATTGGCTGTCACTTGTTGACCTCTCCTTTATTCAATTGCTAGTTGACCTCTTAGCAAAGTTCTGGCTTAGGTTGGAGACTGGTTTTAGTGAACTGGGCTGGGCTGTATCAAGAGTCAGGGCTTGCATCTGATGGTGCTTTGGCTTTGTAGGCTGTGCTCATTTCTTGGGTCTAGGCAGCCAACATATCCCAGTTTAGAGTGCTCAGTAGGGGCATGAATGGCGCATGCCCTGGCAGCTGGGGGGGCACGGCTGCACTGGTGGGAACATGGTGGCATTGAGCGCAGAGCTCCTGCAGATCCCGCTGGCACTGTCAGTGATGGAGAGGGGTGGGGTGGGGGTGGCGAACGCTGACCAGGAGTTGGTGACCACCTGCAGGCACTGCCGTGAGTGTTGGCAGTGGCTGGGGTGAACGCAGACCGCCCACAGATGCCGCCGGCGGTGTTGGTGGCGGGGTGGTGAGCGGTGACTGCCTACAGATTCTCCAACAGTGTTGGTGGTGCCTTTTTGCAGGGGGTGCACGGGCACCCGTGTGCACCCCCTACATGTCGCCCCTGAGTAGGGGTGTGCAAAACGGGCCCTATTTGATTGGATTCAGATTCGGCCCAAATCAAGGACGGTGATTCGATCCGTTGATTTGGATCGCTGTCCCTGTTTCGATTTGGCCAAATCCGAATCTGAAGATTCAATGCTGATTTGGTGAATCAGTGATTCGAACACAGGCACAGCTTTAAAAGTTTTTTCTACGTACCTTGAGGTAGCAGTGCAGCTTGTGATCACTGAGGTGCTGGGGTGGATAGAGCATCCCACAGGGGTGCGGGGGTGTCTCCAGGGTGCTCAGCAGTGAATCTGAAGTGGACTAGAAGTACTTCCAGTCCACTTCCAGGTCTGCTGGAGAGTATGCTGGGGCCCCCGCACCTCCATGGCCTGGCGATTGGCTGCCGGGGGACCCCTCCAGACCCAGGAGGCATCAGTCGCTGAGCTGGGGGCGGCATGGGGGGGCCCCCCAGCATGCTCCCCGGTGGATCTGGAAGTGCTTCTGATCCACTTCTGGGTCTGCTGCCGAGCACACTGGGGACCCCCCGCGCTTTGGTGGGATGCTCCATCCACCCCAGCACACAGCGATCACGAGTCCCTGCTACCTAGAGGTCTGTAGAAAAAACATTTAAAGCTGTGTCTATGTCCAAATTGCCGAAACTGTCCGAGTCTCTCCGAATCAATTTGTTGGCTTCTGAATCGATTCAGAGAGATTAAAGGGTCCTCTGATTTGATTCAGATTTGGAGATTCGGGCACCGAAATCAGGCCAAATCTCCACCGAATCAAATCAGGGATCAAAGCTTCACACAGCCCCAGTGCTCAGCTACCATGGTCCCCATTGCACAGGGCGAGCTAAATGCTTTTTACTAACAAGATTTTTCTCATGGAGTTCAGAGTCTGTTTCAGCTGTTGCTTTGCAGCCATATGGACAGGCGACATTTCTGGCAGCAGGGAATATGATAACTAGTTCCTTTTGGTTTGAGTATATATTGCTGAGTCAGTGTCAGCACTCTTGATCCATATGGCACTGAAACACCTTTCTACAACAACAGTGCACATCCTTCTGCTTTTGAAGTATCTACTCATCGTATTTCCTTGTTTTCATTATGGTACTTGAGTTTTCTTTTGAGGGTGAGGGCATCTTTCATATTTTGGAATGTCTTGTCCCGCTTGCTAGCCAAACACCATCTAGGCTGGATATAGATGTGCAGGCACGTGTGGTTTGTGGTGCCACAAACCTCTTTGCAGTGCCACAAGCCGCATCCATGGCACATTAAACCACGTGTGGTGCTGCTAATTTGCAACACTGGGGCAAAATTTGCAACCAGGATTTCCCAGTAGCAAAAACAAGAACAAAATAACCTTGGAAAAAAAGGCAGCACAAAGCATGCCAAAGTGCTGTGTGCCAGGATAAATGCAGAGCCTCCACACTGAGGCAACCTGCACCCCAACCACCCGCTCCCCAGGTGACTGGGGTGCAGTGTGCCTCGAGACAGGGGAGCAGCCAGCCCTGGGCTGCCTGCTCCCATCTCCACATGCTGCTCCCCAGCTGGCTGGGGCACAGGGTACCTCAGCATGGGGGTTGTGTACTGGTTAGCCCCACACCAGCCCCACACTGAGGCACCCTGAGCCCCAGCCAGCCCCCTGCAGCACACAGAGCAGCGGGAGTATGTCCCGTTGCAAAACACACAATTAGGGGCATGCACCGCAGCACAAAATAGTGGCGTAATCTTGCGCTGCTACTATTTGTGCTGCTGCAAATGCACGCCCCTGCTCATGTTGGCATGGCCTTACTGTTTGGGTTGTTTTCCCTGCAGCAGATGTGCTGTGATTTTTACTAATAGCAATATAAATCTGGACAAGTAGGTCACCATTTCTCGTAAAGATTCTAGTTCCTGGTTGATGTCTTTAATGGTTTTATTACTTTCTATTTATTTGGATCAAGCCAGATGCCTCCATATTTGCTAAAATGAGAAGAAAGCAACTCATTTGGTCCACCCCAATTTGCAGTTGGCTGCAATTCATTTGTAGATCGCAGTCCCGCACTCTCATATTTTACACGGTTTCTTCAAAAAGCATCATCTGGAAGTGGCATCTTCCAAATCCTTTGATGCTCTTTATGCAATCTAATCCACCAGTTTTTGGATTTAGCATCCAATATAATGAATGCCAGTTTTACAGAAAGCTTGTAGGTGATGTCCTATAGAGAAGATAGACTATGGTGTTCTGCATTTTGCTCTCTTCAGGTCTTGAGAATATATGAATATCTGATTGCACCTGTGGATTTATTTTTCCTGCTGTAACCATCAAGTTAACATGGTTCCTCTACCTTTTCAATTATACCCAGGTATAATCCTTTTCAATTATACCCAGGAAATCCTTTTCCACATTGGGCAGTGGCATTACTGTTAGCACATACCTTACTAGCGCTGCATTGTACATGGATTGTTTTTGCTGTGTCCCAATAGATATTCTATGTCATATCAAAAGATCGGGAAATCTTTCCCTAATTTCCATGGCTATTAAATGCCCTTTTATGGATGTTACTACCATTATGGTTTGGATTAAAAAAAAAAAAATGATTTTAAGGCTTTTGGTCCCAAAACTAGAGGAACTGGTATGTTGGTTGCATGGACGTAAAAGGTTTGGCATTTTCCCTTATACCTGCATTTAACATTACATTTCCTATGCAGAACGGATGCCCTCCAAGCCTGCTAGTCTCAGTTGTATAGGTGATATGATCATCATGGCGTAGACAACCATGTCTTATATTTTGTCCCAGGGATGTAGTTCACTTGTGCTTTATTTTCAATTTTGAGTGTTATGGGTATTTGTTTCTGGACCTTTTAAGACAGCATATGCATCTCATCATATCCTCTCCCTTATTCTGAATTGTAACCAAATGAAGGCTGCATCACTGCTGCTAGCATGCTGACAGTGAAGGTGCATGCCTGTTTATGAATGTGCACCTTATAACCCGGTCCCACCCCACCACAGCAACTGTGATCTGCTTTCACCTCTTTCCAAAAGCAACCGCCTGCAAAGCACTGTAGAGCAGAAAGGGATCACTTCAAATGTACTTCAGAGTCAGACTAGTCTTTGCATGTACAGATCCTGTTTTCTTCAGGTCTGGGAATTGTTCCCGTCTCAAATAAACCGCACAATGAAGAGGACAAAAGGTGAACCCTCCCTCTCCCCAAGGCATTTGTAAGCATAAAACAAAGGAGAGAGGAAGAGACCGAGAAAACTGTGGAATCAAGCTGGTTGTTGTAATAGCGGCTAGTCTCAGCACTAGCAGCCTAACCTCATGTTTTCTGAAGCATCATGGACAAGGCAATCTTTAAAGGGTGCTGGGGGCTGATGATATGTCAGTTTGGGGGATAATTATAGGGAGGTTCTCTTAAGCCTAAAGGCAGCACAGGAGAAAAAAACCTCACGAAGGTGCTTGCTTAAAAAGGTACAAGGTGAGCAGATAGATTATCAAAGGCATAATTATACATCTAGAAACTAAAGGAGAGCTGTAGATAGAGGAGGAATCGACTATGAAGGGCTTTGCAAGCAAAGACAAGTAGCTCATGCTGGATGTGATAAGAAAGGGGAGAGCCAGCAGAGGGATGCCCAAAGGGTGATGTGAACAAAGCAATGGGCTGGGAATGCTGCAGTAACTTCTGAATTCGCAGTTGCATCTTGGACCTGCCTATGAGCATGGCACCGGGCATGATGGCACTGTGGCATTTTTCAGTGTTTGGTGCATGCAAAACAGGAGCAAGTGGATGGCTCTTGTTTTCACACCCACTCTCCCTACCACTGTCTGACATGGTATGGACAGCACATTAAAAAAAAAAAACAACAGATTTTTTTTGATGCAACAGGAAGATCTTTTCAGAGCCATTTTGTCCACTTCACAAAAAAAATGTGTCCCAATCAGCTTGGGTGTTCCAGGTGTAGAGGACTTAATTAGACCTCATATTTATTATAGGGGTGTAGCGCCAATGAAAGCAGATGGTCCGTCTCCTAAATAACTCACCATCTCAAGAGATGAGATAGATCAAGGGGAGGGGAAAGCTAAAACAATGTAATGGTAGCAAATGTCAGGCTGTCTAATTTTTTTCTTCTTTAAACCCAGACTAGATGGGTGGCAAGACAAAGGAAAGGAGGGAGAAGAGGCTTTGAGTCTGTAACAGGACTAAGTTACAGTGATCTGATGGCCACCTATAAGTTTATCAGGGGTGACCACCAGGATCTGGGGGAACATCTGTTCACCAGAGCGCCCCACGGGATGACAAGGTCGAACGGTCACAAACTCCTGCAAGACTGTTTCAGGCTGGACATAAGGAAGAATTTCTTTACTGTCCGAGACCCCAAGGTCTGGAACAGTCTGCCAGCGGAGGTGGTTCAAGCACCTACATTGAACACCTTCAAGAGTAAATTGGATGCTTATCT
>NW_017728907.1:55560792-55602342 GCF_001723895.1 Crocodylus porosus
GGGATCCTATGACCCCAGCTGACTTCCTGCCCTTTGGGCAGGGGGCTGGACTCGATGATCTCCCGAGGTCCCTTCCAGCCCTGATGTCTATGAAAGCTATGAAATAAGTTCAGGGGACTGGTTCTTAAAGGGTTTGTCTACACCGCTGTGTTGGGCTGAGTTGTGGACTCACTCTATGAGGGAGTCCCTTCCCCATTGCCATTAGCTTGCTGCAGTGGCAAGCAGGAAGAACAAGGGGGACAAGCAGCAGGTGGACTGATTCTTAGAGGAACAGGAATCGGGAACTCAGTCCGATGCAGCCTTTCCAGGAGTCACACCCGCTACTTCTTCCCTACAGTGTTTCAGTCTTACTACAGGCTACAGACGTAAGTGGGGTGCAAAAGGGATGGCAGTGGACTCTGCTACTCTGCAGTGAGATGAACACTTGATGGGTGATGGGCTTGTGGGAAATTTGACCTTGGGCCCTGATGTTTAGAAATGCTTCTTGGGGTGGGCTAGATCGGTGCTGCATGGGGATGAATGGACTGCACGGTGGATAGAAAGCTAGCTGCATCGTCAGGCTCCACAGGTAGTGATCAATGGCTCTAGGTCTGGTTGGCAGTCGGTATCAAGAGGAGTGCCCCAGGGGTCAGTCCTGGGCCCAGTTTTGTTCAATATCTTCACTAACGATCTGGAAGACGAGATGGTGTGCACCCTGAGCAAGTTTGTGGATGACGCAAAGCTGAAAGGGGGATGGGGGGTTTAGTAGACATGCTGGAGGGCTGGGCTAGGATTCAAAGTGACCTAGACAAGTTGGAGGATCGGGCCAAAAGAAATCTCATGAGGTTCAACAGGGACAAGTGCAAAATCCTGCACTTAGGATGGAGTAATCCCATGCACCGGTACAGGTTGGGGGCTGATTGGCTAAGCAATAGCTCTGCAGAAGAGGATCTGGGGGTTACAGATAGTAAGATGGATATCAGCCAACAATGTGCCCGTGTTGCCAAGAAGGCTAACAACATACGGAGCTGCATTAGCAGAAGCATTGCCAGTAGGTTGAGGGAAGTAATTATTCCCCTCTATTCAGCGCTGGTGAGGCCACATCTGGAGTCCTGTGCTCAGTTTTGGGCCTCCCTCCCCCACTACAGAAAGGATAAGTTGGAGAGAGTCCAGTGGAGGGCAACAAAAGTGGTGAGCAGACTGGGGGGCATGATTTATAAGGAGAGGCTGAGCAAACTGGGCTTATTCAGTCTGCAGGGGACACTGAGAAGGGATTTAATAGCAGCCTTCAACTACCTGAAGGGGGGGTCCAAAAAGGATGGGGCTGGACTGTTCTCAGCGGTGGCAGATGGCAGAACAAGGAGCAATGGGTTCAAGTTGCAGCAAGGGAGGTTTAGGTTGGATATTAGGAAAAACTCTTTCACAAGAAGGGTGGTAAAGCACTGGAAGGGATTACCTGGAGAGATGGTAGAGTCTTCATCCTTGGAGGTTTTTAAGGCCTGGCTCGACAAAGCTCTGGCTGGAATGGGTTAATTGGGGATGGTCCTGAGGTCCCTACCGACCCTGATTTTCTGCAATTCTATGAAAGGGACTAATACGGATGGTCAGCAGGTCTATACCGGGAGACCTGGGAACAGCCCTTATAGCAGAATAGATGCGGTTTTGCAATAGCTGCTCGTATGATCGTGGCAGTTCCACTGGAAAACTCCTGTTTCTGGCTTCTGTTCTCCACTAATTTAAATATGACCCAGGTTCATTTGCATTGCAAATAAACCGAACGTAGACACTATTTTGCCTGTAAATTTCTGGCCAAATTTAGTATCCACCTAAATTCAGTACCCACCCAGTCCCACTGTCCTTCCTGGCTCAAAGTTTGCTTTCTTTCCCTCGTCTACCCATGTATGGAGAGATACCAGAGTTTTGACTGTTCAGGGTTGTGTTTCTTCAGCTTTTTTACAGAAAAATAATAGTAATTAGAAACCTCTGTGTTGCCTTGCAGATCAGGAAAAATTCTGGGAATATTGCATTTTTTGTGGGATATGAAATCCACTTCCTGTTCGGCTGTAATTGCAAGTCTTGTGATGTGTGCTTGGCTCATGGCACCAGGAAATCACGCAAGAATCTGATTTCTTTAAAGACAACTTTCTAGCCCTCCTAGTTCCTCGGTGTCGGTGCCAGCAGTGCTGCAAGACAAGCAGTGAGAGACATTTCAGTAGTGCTCTCCCTAAACATTCAAAAGCCCTGAGTCCTCGCAAGCAGATCTTATGAATAGGTTTCATCTGCCTTCTGGTATTTGGGTCCGCAGGGGTAGGGGAGGTCACATTATCAAGGTTTTCTTTCTAACCATGAGGGCCAGAAAGTTTTCTTTTAAGAAACAAGAGATTCTTGCACGATTTCCTGGTGCCATGAGCTGAGCACGCATCACAAGACTTGCAATTAGAGCTGAACAGGAAGTGGGTTTCACATCCCGCAAAAAATGCAATATTCCCTGATCTTTCCTGGTATGCAAGCCAACACAAAGGTTCCCAATTACTATTATTTGCTAGGAAAAAAGTTGGAGAAACACAACCAAAACTCTGGTAAGTGCTCACCTAGGATATTAGTGACCCAGGTTCACTTCCCTGCCCTACATCAGATTATTCTGGGGTGCATGTGTCATGAGAAGCTATTCCATCCTGGGGCAGACTTTCCTATCGAGCCATCAAAACCAGCATGCTTCACATTTTTTTGATGAAAAAATAGAAAACATTCAAAACTTCCCTCACTGGCGAATAAAACAGCCCAAGAGTTGGTCACACCAAGTTCCTGGAGATGTCCCACAGTTAGTTTTAGTTTCTACTCCTTCCCCAGCACGGTCATGTTGTGTCAGGACCTCAAATGCCACGAGAAACACCTGGAACGTCAAGTCCTATTGACTCTGATAATACGTTTTTTGGACAACAGCAGCCTTGAAGCAGATGGTACTGTCAGCACCCATAGCAAGCTAGTATCAAAAGTAGTTTACGATGTGTTTGGCTCACTTCCTGAATCCTAGCTGTGACTTTCTTAAGTACATGGGTCTCTTTGTGTACAAATTCAGCCAGGATCCTTGCTGGCAGCAAGGAAACGTGCCCAGGCTCTCACCTTAAACTACATTTCTGATTGCTTGGGTGCCTTGCTTTAACTCTAACCTCAAACTCCAACAAGCCCCCATGCCTCTTGAAGGGGAAAGAACGCTTTATTAATTCCCCACATAAACATCCAGCCCATAAACGCAACACTAACCTTCAGATAGTAGAATTTATTTGCCCCAAAAAAAGCTCTCCCAGAAAATGAACCAGTTCCTGAGTGCGGAATTAGGACTCGCTTAGCCATATAAACTCACTTTGGGGCTTGCAGAACAGGATATGAACATGAATGAAGTGTATTAAAAAATATGAGTTGCGAATAAAAGTTCGCCCCTAAATCTCCCTTATTGTATAAGCTGCTATGAATTAGAGGCCTTTCAGCCTGATTTTGAGTCATCAACATAATTATTTAGGAACATTTTCCAGACCAGCCTTTTTTTACAAGTATTTTAACAACCTGCAAATCAGGAAACTGTAAATCAAAGAAATGAACTGAAATCAGCAATCACGGGGCATTAGGCCTCTTTGATTCTGACAGCGGGCAATGAATAGTGGCTGTCCTGTTTGCTAGGGTTTGAGCACTGTGGACCTTTATTAGAGATGGACCTGAACTAAGGCTACAGAGCCCGAGGCCCACAACCTGTTCACTCCCAGTAATTTAGTTTCTCTGGGAGATTTTAAATAAGCAATTGGAAGTTTGTCCACAAAGGGGCTTAGAACAACGCATCTTTTATTCAGTCATTAAGGAAACCCTGTTTAATAATAGCTGTTGGATTCAGTAGCTGTTGGCTTTCTCCATAAGATGGAGGTGTAGGACCTCTGGTACCTCTGACATGCAGCTGGATCTGAAAATACAGATCAGACTTCTCCATCACATCCTTATGACATGCTGCTACGAGCAAGATGAGAGAGGCAGCCAATGAAACCCACCTGAACTCTAAAATTTGGAAGGAACTGCAATGCTCTCCAGCTTTTCTGGAAACAGATAATGCTGCAGAGATATCAGCATCGAGGGCTTCCATATTACCGCAAGGGACTGGTCTGGGGCTCTCCGTAGGGCACCTACTACTGATGTTACAAATAGCTAGGCAGTCATTCAAATACTGCTCCAAGACTCCCAATGTAATGGGAAGCTTTCAAAGATTTAAACTGAGATTTTTCAAAGCCACCCAGGAGCACTTAAGAGGCCCAGAGCTTATGAAGGTTAGCAAGAATCATGTATTCAAATAGACAGAAATTATTTGAAGACCTCACCTGCAGCCTCAGCTTCTGTGCCTCATCTGCTACTTGAGTAGAAGATTTCCTTGGCTCAGGTGCATGTTGAATATTCATTTTTAAGCATCTTGGAAATACACCAGTGCAGTGTTGGGGAGGGCTATAACTGTCCCACGTGGAATAGAAGACATTCCCAAATAGGATGGGATTTCCCTGGTTTCTTCAGAGTGCTAGCTTCATCTTTTCTGTGTCCATTTTATGGTGCCCTATATCAGGGAAGCTGGGCACCAAGCATGTAAAAGAGATACGAGCTGGATTGCATATAGTGGTCAAGATAAGAGAATCTCAGCTCATTAAACCAAAGATAGTTATAGCAGCATGCTTTTACTGGCTAGGAGTCTTATCCCATTAGCTGGAATAGTTTTTGTGATTCCTCATGCCTATGCGTTTACTGCTTGTTTGTTTGACTCTCCCAGAAGTGCTTTCCTCCCCCTTTCCCCTCCTGTTCTTTTGCATTATTACTTCTGTCTCCTTTTGTACACTGTGCATTGTACATGTCCTTTCACAGCATCTGATGAAGTGAGCTTCAGCTCATGAAACCTTATGCTATATCTAATCTAGTTTGGCTAGTCAAGGTACAAATTTACCCTGGCTTCTACTTGACATCAGACTAACCTGGTTAATTATACTTCTGCTCATGGGATTTTTTTCAAGGTATCCTAAAAGGGTTAGGCACTCAGATTACCTGGGAAATGAGCACTTAACATCCAGATATCTTTGGAAATGCAGTCAATTACTGAGGTCCACTCATGTGATAACAATGATTTCTCTATTCCTAGTGTTGTGACATTTCAGAAATACCACTGGCACCTACCTCTTTCAAGGTAGGTGCATCTCTTTGTATCAATGGACCTCAAAAAAAACATAAAATCACAAATGTTGTCAATATAACCATCACTAACCTTTCTATGGAGGTAGAAGGAAAGGAAAGGTAGAAGATGGCTAAGAAAACAGATACCAAGAGGGGCAGCTTGTCCCAAATCGCCCAGCAGATCAGTGATAGAGCTAGGAATAAAATTCAGGTCTCCATAATGTCTGTCCACTATCACTTTCCCCTTACAAATCCTCTCCCAGGTCTTCCCCCTTTCTTCCTGGGGTAGCATGGAGAGGCATAAGATCTTCCTTTGGGGGGCAGAACTTGAGGGCAGAATTGTTAGGATTTTTTTCTCAAATAATATCTGGGGTGGAGCATTAAGATAGTATGCTGGCTGGGACTGAAAGACAGCTTGCTAGAAAGAAGGGATCAGTGGACTGAGATGAAGTACCTGAAGAGATAGCAAACCATACACAGGGAAGCACTCAGCTAATGAGCTACAGCCTGGAAAGGCTAATTACAGACACGCAGGCACTTTTGTGCTCAGGTGGAGCCCAGTGAAGTGCGGTGCAGCTTGAGGAGGGAAATGCCCAAGATTTCTGACAACTGTAGGAATAAAACAGCCTCTCACTCAGCTACTCCCATCACAGGCAAATTAAACTTTACATTCGTAGAGGCTTCCTTCAGACAGCATTGAAATACTTACAGGATTTAAGCCTTGTAAGAAAGGAATAAGGAAATATTAGCATATTTTACAGACAGGCAAGCAGATGTTGAGACTTGGAAGTGAGAAGACTTGTCCAAGCCTATAGAAACAGCTACAGCAGGAGTATAGCACTAGTTACTGGTCTTCCAGTTAAGGGTAGGTGTGGTGTTCAGCTCCAGACTAAGCCTACCGACATGGACTCAACACCATCATTCATTGACTATTTCTAAGTAGAACTTTGTAGTATCCCATAATGGACAATTTAGGAGTACTCCCTTCACAAATGTAAGCTATTTTTCACTTACTCCAAGTACAGTAAAATACCTTTCAACCAACAAGAGTAATCCCTTATACTTTTCCCCCAATTGCAAAGTGAGCTTTGAAATGCCACTTCCATAGGGAGATGCCTGAGTCATATTAATAGGATTACTTTTCCTAGTATGCACCTAAGTGTAACCCCACCCACAGAGAAGGTATAAATGGTCATTTCTGGGCCATTAGCTGGTCTTTTAGGGGTTGTGAGCTTTAGGGAGGAATGGGCCTGCATTAGAAATAAAGGCTATTCTATTGCTACAGGGCATTGGCAAAAGCCCCTTTTCTGTTGTCTCTGCAAGGTTTTTATAGCTTTTGCTTCATTAGCCCATATGTATGCTATTATGGGGGAGCTTTTACAAGCATAGACTGTTTTGATGCAGAATAGCACAGTCTCTTATTAAGCTAGGCAGAATCTCTCCTTACTGAATTTAAAGAGAGAGGTAGTAGGTTATTGGTGGGGGAAGGGTCGGTAGCAATTTTTTAAACGGCCTTTAAAAAACAGTACAACTCATATTCCCTACAAAGCTGGCGGAGAGATCCTATCTCTTCAACAAGGCAATCAAAAATGCTGGCAGCTGTTCTGTGAGGGCCTGAAAAAAATAATCATCCTATTCAAGGCAGCATAGAAACAAAGAATACCTGTGCACACATGCACACACGAAGGGCTTTCATTTTGAAAACATGGGGCAGAGCCCTTCTTTTGGGGAAGAGGTGCGGGTGTGGGTGGGGGAGCAGGCTAGTCTCTCTTGTAGTGCAAGCAAATGGCTTGGCTTTGGCTCTGCAGGAATGGGATGATCTGTACGCTATTATCATACAGTAAACTTTAAGTCATCCTCTTCAGAGAGCAGGTTTTCTGGCCACTCCTACTTTATTGTGCAATTGGTAACTGCTAAATCCCCGCAGGGCAGGAGGCTTTCCACTCCAGCTGTTGAAGTAATATCCCCCTCTGCTCAGCATGATAAGAGGGTAATAAAAACATCATTTCAAACAAAATAAAAGGCTTTCAGCAGAAAGTATGGGCTGGCCTGCTTGAAGAAGAGAGGCCATTGTGAAGGGCAAAGTCATTGTTGGCAAATATGGAGATGCTTCTTAAGCCAGCATATGGAAAATGATAGTGGATGTTTATTGCTGTTCCAGAACTTGCAAAAACCTGTGTATTAAGTGATCATTTCTTATTTAATTTTCATAAGGTTTCAAGATAATTGCTGTCTAGAATCCTAGGACATTTGTAGACAACTGCATCCATCTAAAATAAATTCTGAGTTTTCCCCAGAGAAAATGCAAGTTCTTATTTCATAAGATATTAACTTCCTCTAGCAGGATTCTCCTTTTTGTTTTGGTACACAGAAGAAAGTCTTTTTTTCCAATTATTTATTTATTTATTTATTTCCACAAGAATAATTTTATTTAGGAAAACTGCCAGTTATGCACCCTACAAACCTAGGTTAGCTTTGACTCCTTTGCTCCTATGGGTTTACCGCTTGTTTGCTTGTCTCTCTCAGAACTGCCCCTGCCCCCCTTGTCTTCTGTATTCTATTTTTTCCTTATATTCTGCTTTCTGCATGTGCTCTTGCAACATCTGATGAAGTGAGCTTCAGCTCATGAAAGCCTGTGATTTTTACTTGCGCTCAGTGTATAAAGTGCATATCTAGCATTCCTTTTTTCAGCTTTGTCATACTTGTTTGCCAGGGATTTTATATTTCCTAGAGCTCTGCATAGACCTACGCTATAGCTGAGTCATACATTATGAATAAACTGATTATTCTATCTGGTTTGATTGGCCCTTTCAATGTATAAGGGCAAAGCCTTTCTGTTGTGTAACCTTTTCATGGCGACCTGTATTTGTTCAGCCTACTTGGAGAAGCAACCCCCAGTCAAGAATCGAGATGGCGAGGTGGAGGAGAATCTCGTACTATGACAAATAATGGAATCAAAAAAGAAAATAGGCTGCCATATGTGCTTCCTCTGCTCAAAGTGGCTCCTTTCCTATGCACTTTTCTCTGTCTTGTGGTGCTCATTCTGAAGATACTTCTTCCTCATGGCATCATGGACTAAGCTGGTCTCCTGGTGTTCCTCAATGTCTATGTTTCATTAGTTAAACTCCAGATTATCACCGTATGCAGTGGGTTTCTTTAGCTTTTTCAGGCTACAATGTCCCTTCACAGAGAATCGTTCTTAGCAGGAGCTGATAAGATCATAGTAGTGTAATCATAAGCGTCCATAATGTCCAGCACTGTGTCTTCTTTCAAGAGTGGGAAGACTCACCTATCACTCTTGTCTTAAACAAGAGACTCTAATGTTATCCAAAGCCTAAAATTGGTAGAATTTAATTATAAACTTCCAGTGCAAGTTTCTAGGATTCAGGGTGGAAGTCCCTATAACTGTTTGCAGCCCAAAAGGTTGCAGTATTGTGCTAGTGGATAACTGTTGGGAGGTAGAACTAACTAGGAAGAGAAGTGGTCCTGATGAGTCTATGCTCATTGTTTAGTGAAATGCAAAAAAACCCTTGAAAGCTTTTCAGTAGAATAATGTCAGGTATGAATGAGTGGAGACAAGTGTATTGGAGAAAAATAGCAGTAAATGAGACCAAGGTAGCTTAGGCTGAAAGGAATCCTAGAAAATAAGGATGGAAGGGACCTTAAGAAGTCAACTAGTCCAACTGCCTGCTCAATGCAAGATTATCCCTATCTAAAATCTCACAATATTGAGAGAGTTTCCTGACACTGCTTCTCCTGGCACTCACTTTGCTAGAAGGGTCTTTGCTTAAGACACCTGTACAAAGGAACAACCCTACATGGAGGGGTACATGGGCGGTATGACCTAATGTGATTCAGTGGTCATTGTGTCAGTCACTTTTCTTTTTGGTTGAGGATCATAGTAGCAACTTTGCATCAGCAGTGGGGATAGAATTCAAATCTCCCAGCTCTTGAATCCTAGGATCCTGCGGGGGGTGGAGGGAGGAGGACCTGCTTATGTCAGCAGTTGTTAAAATGAGACTTGTGTCCTCCTAACTAACCGCACTGAATCCACGAAGCAGAGGTAATGCACTAGCTTGTTCATCACAATTTTATTATTAAGCACATATATGTGCGGGCAGAAGTATTAAAATAGCCCTCATCCATCTGGGAGAGGAGACAAGGCCACGGCCTCTTTCAGCTGAAGAGGCAGGAATGCTGAAGGTAACTTGGTGGGTTTGCAACCCCTGTTAAGAGTGAGAAAAGACTACCAGCACGATTGAGCTTACAGCTGCTCCTTCCGAAAATGCCTTGTTTCAGAGCATGTAACATCTGAAAGAGACCTCCATGCACTTGTGATCAAATGCACTCTACTTTTTCAGTATTTCTAAGTGAATCTTTAGTTGATAAATGGGGGTTTTACATCCAGACAGTGTCCACTGCCTGAGTACACTGTACAAGGTATGGGATCTTTGTAGTTCATGGGTTTTTTTTTTTTACAATGTTCCAATAAACAGTACTTTAAGCCCATGTAACTGCATGCATCTCAAGCGATTGCATGACCTTGGTGTTACGGAAAGGATAGATTGCTTCTGTATCCATGAGTACCTGTGGTGGTACTGACCTTTATAGGGTCTCCTAAACTGGACAGGCTGAAGAGTAGGGATCAGATTAAGCATCAGGCTGCTGTCTTTCCAGGTTGGAGTGACTGGGTATAAATCTGTTCGGCATGTCCTTAGCACACCATTTGGTAAGGAACTCCAAAATAAGTCTCAAAGATAGCAATGGTAATACAGATGAATGGCCTTGGCTATGGAAGGAGGACTGGAAATTGAGAACATGGATTATTTATATGGGTCAGGAGCCCTCCAAAATGTAGCGCGTAATTTCCAAAATGCCTTGTTATCACAGGCATCCACGTCCTATATAATTCCCTCCATAAACTGATCAAGCTGCAGAAATTAAGCCTCAAATGGGATCTGGTTTTAGAGTGAATGATACTAGGTTATCAGCAGTTACTGGCAGTGAGGGTCTCAGTGAATTAATCTTTCTGAGAATAGCAGGGAGATGCACAGTATTGACTTCACTGGTGCTTGCTTATATACCTCCCTTGAAGAAATGGTCAGTGAAAGTAGACGCATCATATGGAGAATCTGAACATATAGAGAGTCTTCCTAACTAGGACATGAACACTGTCCTAGGTGACAGTGCTGCCAGGATGGAAAGAAAATTGGGAAGACCCTTTCTAAAGGTATGCATGTTCTCATGACAAGACTTAAGGACAATAGAATGAAACTAATTTTGACACCTCTAAATATACGGTTGTGAAGAGAATCCTCATAGATGTCCAGAGGTGAAGTTACAATCCAATGACTATATACCTAACGGTTCAAAATGAAAGGCTAAAATCCAGGCCATCAGAAGCCCAAGGGTGACTGATTATAGTTAAAACTGCTACCTTATAAGAGCAGTAAGAGAGATTGTAATGACTAAAAAGAAAAAGATAAAAAAAAACATGAAATGCACAAGCTGCAGATGCAACGAGAATCTTTTGGGAAATTCTACAATCTACACTTTGTATTTGGTAACTGTTAAGAGTAGATAAGAGGCTTCAGATATGTGAGATTACAGAGGATGTTGAGATCAAGAGGGACGTGTTCAGAGATACGGTACGAAGAGCTGCACGAGAAACTTGAGGAATAACTGAGCACGAACAAGAATGGGTGGTTCAAAGACTGAGCCTTAGTTACCTTCCTACCATGCATTTGTTTCTCTTCAGTATCTGGCTCAGTCTCATGCTGAGGAACATGATGAAAATGAAGTAGAGGCCAAGGACCTGGTAGGACAACACTTGTGTGGTTTGTGGAAAGTGATGGAGTTGGCTGGAATACAAACTATAATGATGTGAGCATTTTACAAGGGTCTCGACGGGCAGAGAGGAAGTCAACAGCGAGCAAGAGACAGGACAGAAATGGGAATATTTGGGTGCTGAAGAATGCAAGTATAATGCATAGAAATGCATATGTAATGAACCCATAACAATGGGCTGGATAAAGCCAAGCAGTCTTCAAGAAGATTGAAATCTTTGAGGAAGAACTAAAATTTGTGGAGAACATCGACAGGCAATTCGAAATCTCGGGGAAAAAGAAAGCACCAGGGCTTGGTTGATTTTGAACTGGGGCAAGAAAAGTAAATTATTGAGGGATCTTCCCTACGTCCATTACTTAAAATAGAGTTTTCAATATTTACTCCTTACAAAGAGGGATGACAGAGTATCTGTCTGTGTGGGTCCAGAAAAGGAAGTCTGCTGGAGGTCGAATTGGTTTCAATTTTTTGATTGCTTGAGAGACAATAATAGGGTATATGAATTTTTGTAGGTTTTAAAGAAAAATAAGATAATATACGGTGAGAGCCTCAGGGCCACAATGGAAAAATGTTCAATATTTGCTAATTTTTTTTTGGAAGGAACATCTATATACTCACAGTTCAAAATGTAGGTTATGAGTAGGAGGAAGAGATCTCTGCCACATTTGAAATCAATATGGCCTAAAAATGCAGCCAGCTCTTTAACATAGCTATGGAAAATGTGATGCAATCATTGCAAAATTCTCAGGAGCAGGTGAGCTTTAACTGGTCTCTTGAGAGATGAGAGAGACTGCACAAAGGGTGGTGGGAAGATTGGAGGAAGTGGTAAGAAATATGGCACTTAAGACTGCTCCAGATACAACCAGGTATTTGGTTCTAAGCTGATTTTTTTAAAGCAAGCTTATAAAGCTGTCACTCCCCTAAATACCAGTTTAAGTACCCGTAGAGAAGTTTTAGCTCCAACGTGCTACTTGAGAGAGAGTCTGGAGACATGCAAAACCATTGTAAGGCCAACAATTTATATGGATGTGAGACTTGCTAGGAAGTAACACAGACAACTAATTTTTTAAAAAAAAATACCGTATTGAGATGAATTGTGAAGTTAGCTAAGGGACAGAGATATGTGGAGAAGATCTAATAGGATTGGTTAGTGGGGGTCCATGAAGAACCGTTAGAATAAATGTAGTAAAGTCCAAATGAATTTGTGGGTTGGGCCTGTAGTTGGGAAGACAGAGAAGCTCAACACTTCTCAAAGTCTTTCCAGTTTGTGGCTTATTGAGGAGAAGATTAAGGGATAATGTTGACTTACTGCCTAAGAACTCTTAATGAGAGGTACTGACAATGGAAAAAATATGACTTTGGCTGAAGGAGGTTGGGAGCTTCTTATGAAAAGGTCTGAGGCTCTCCTATGGGTCCACTGAGCCAGGGAGCGAGTAAATAATTGTAAAATTGCTTTATCAAAATTAACAGAGTTTCCACAACGTGATCCATGATGCAGTAAAAGTACACAGAGTTTCTTACACAAAGCAGCTTGGAGGTTGGCCCAAGTCTTATTGAATAACTTTATGCAAATGCATGTGAGACCTGGGAGCAGAGTGTTTGGGAGAATTTAAAACGGACAACTATTGGGAGAGCATTTGTGAAAGAGAGCCCTCCAGTGGGAATCCAGCACAGCTCCTCAGAGGCGTTTTGAAGTTTTGAGCTAGATTTGTGTGTTGTGAGCTGAGTATTACATTTCCATTTAACACCTTCAGTAAAAAGTGGCCAGGCTGTGTATGCAAGTGAGACTTGAATGCCTGAAATATCAGTTCCTTGGTACAGGCCTATTTTTCAACTCTTTACTTTGTGCCTTTGCCATCCCAATTGCTAGGTCAATATTTTTATGACCTGAACTTACTGTGCATGTGACTCAGTCATATGTACGTGACCATTTACTCCAACTAGTCTGAAAGAAACTCTTTGGGATCTGAGCCAGAGATTATTGAAGTTTTAGCAGAACAGATCTGGGTCAGGTTAGTTTAAAGATAGTAGTAAAGATGCCAGGTTATAATGAGGGTTCGGGGCACCTATACAGTTAAACCATTTCCAAAATAGGCTTTTGCATTTCTCAGACCTTTTACAGGAACCCTAAGAGGCTTCCTGATTACCATTCCAAGGAAAAATCGGTGCAATTGCCTGACATGATTACAGACCTTTCCAGAATATTTTAAACTCCAAAACTGCAAATCAGTTTAATTCTGTGCCGATGATAATTAGTTACTCAACGTTAACTCATTTAGACTCCTTTTACAACTTAAGCACCTGTCCAATTCACTTTCCCCTGGAAACCAAAGGAAGTGGATTCAGGCCTAGTTAGGGGCTCACCATGACTCTTGTACAATGGGTATAACAATTTTGTTCCTATTTCGTTTAACAGCCTAGGAAGCTGGTTATTTTTTCTGTTGCTGAATGAGTGTCCAGCTTTGTATCATCACTACTAGCTGGAATCTGTTGTCAGCTTATTTGAGATTTCTTTCTGGTATAAGACTTATGGTTGGTTTTACATTGGGGGTATCCAAAGCCATCTCTTTCCTATTGCCTTGATGAATTTCAGTCTTTTGGATGATGGTTGCTGAGACTCAGGGTAGTGTCATCTATGATATGTTTTCATGAGTGGGGGATCCAAATTGTTATGCATGTCCCAGTCCCTACAGGTTTAGGGACTTGATGTGATTTTTTTCCCCCTCCCAATTCTAGGGTTTTATAGAGGGCTTAAACTCCTTGTAAGCTCTATGATCCATAGTAGTTTTGGTTATTCTCCCTTTCCAACCTCCCACTTTGCATGCCATACCAACCTGGAAATCTCCAAAGTCTTCTAATCGCAACCAATAACTGGGCAGTAATATCCTGCTCCACATCCATTCTTCTATTGTGTGTCCCTAACCTTGCTTTTCAGTGGTTCTCTGGAACCTTTCCTCATATCTTGCTTTCCCTTCACATATTTAAGAGCTATTTGTTGTTTTTTCTATGGTTGTGGTTCCCAGGCTCTCTTCTCATACTTGATAGCCTTAGCCATTATTCTTCTCTTGGCCTCTGATAACTCACTGAACTACAGCTTGAGACTGCAGTCTTGTTTTAACCTATTAGAAAAGATTTCCTTTTTCTTTCTGAAGCTAAACAAAAACAAGGAAATTAAATTAAAAATGCAACTGTGTTTAAATACCACTAAGGTTGTGACACAAGACAGGAAATCCAAAGATAAGGATGACAATTCATCCTTTGCTTGGAAGCAGAACCACTGTGACAAGCTAGGGCCAAAATATCAACCATCATGTTGTATTTTTCCGAGCTCGGTCCGTTCTGTAGAAGAGCAATAACCAGCTGGCGAGTGATTTAAGCATAGTGCCTGTTGGCTTAACTGGAGGGGAAAGCAATTGTCCAATGCAACCCTTAACACAATCGTTCTCTGTATTGAAAGTTACTGTGCACAAAACCACACCCACGCACAGAGGCATAGCACACATAGCTATGAGATTTAGGAGGCTGCTCTAACAAGCTGCATTCACTGGTGACGGTCACAGAGGTTTTAATCAACTGGTAGTGCAAGTCCCAGGCTTCTGTTAAGAAAAATAGCTGAAGCGGTCACTGTCTGCTGGGTGCAGGCATCCATTTTATGGTCTAATCCTTTAAGTAAGCTTTTATAATGATCTCTTTAAACTGTGGGGGAAAACCCCTTTGCTTTTCCCCTCTATTGTTTGTATGATGGAAAAAACCCACTGTATCAGAAGTCCAAAGAAAGCAAATTACTATTCTGATAAAAACAAGAGCGCAAGAGCTGCCTGCCCAAGGAAAAAGCTAAGATTCTGGGATGGAGGAGAGGGAAAAGGTCCATTTAATGCTCTGAACTTCATTTAAAGGTTCTTTAATGGGACAAATGGCTCTTGGCAGTTGCTTTGTCATCACAAACGACTTGCCACGCACTGTCCTGGGGTCATCTGACCCCAGCAGTTTTTCCTGCCCAAGTGCTGGGGGGCTGGACCTGATGATCTCGTGAAGTCCCCTCCAGCTCCTCACATCTATAAATCACCTGTCTAGGGTATGTTAAGATGACTTGTGTGTATGAATTTATACACCTTAATTTTTAATTTGTTTTGGAGACCTATAGTGGGAACTGGATGGCTTTAGAAGCAATATATCTAACGTTCCTCGGTGTAAACTGTCATGAGGACAAATGAAGTCTTCACCACATGTTGAATCCTATATTCCCATGAACTAGGAGAGAAAAGACCCAGCCGTTGTGCTGTAAACCCCTCACCTCTCTCTTCTAGCAGTTGACTGACTGCCTAGACACTCAGGAAGCTGCCCAGCAAGCAAAACAGCAAGAAAGTGGAACGTTGATTGGAAAGTTGGAGGTTTAATTGAGGATGTGGTTGGAGTGCAAGGCAAGCTCTGCCTCGGTGAAACATTTATTATGGTAATTCACTGTAGCTTCACTTGCTGCAGCCTTTCCCCTAATCTCTACCCTAGTCTGAAATCAGTGCTGCTTATGTGCGTTCAGACGGTGTGAGTTAAGTACTGAGCTGGAGGAAGCAAAAAAAAAGGGTAGCCCTTTGCCTAGCAAGTCCCTGTACATGCAAACACCAGGGGGAAATGGCAGAGCTGGTGATACAGGCCTTGTGATTCTCTGATATTTTGTTAATGACTCTAATAAATCTTCCTTTTTTTTCTGGGCTGCTGTAAGCAAAGAATCAGGAGCCTGAATAAATACGGTGGGGAAGTACTGTTGAAAAGGCTAATGCCCAAACACTCCTTTTGTTTTCAAAAACACCACATCACTGACCCTCACAATGGCGGGTGTGCATTTGAGAAGCACTTTTATTTTGCCTGCAGAGCTGTAAACCTGGCCCATAGATGATGGAAGGCATAAGGACCTAGCATTCAAAATTTGAAATGAACCTTGCAATAAATGTTTTTGATTAAATCTTTATTTAAAAAAAATAAATTCTATTCTCAAAACCATTACCGGGAATACAAATACAAAAGAGATGGGGAACCTGTTACCCTGTAGCAGATCATTTCATTTACAGAGCCCTGTGGAGAAGAAATGCAAGAGCATTAGGCCAGCTCCTATCAGTTTCAAATGGATTTACAAATGCTTGGCACCTGTAAAAATTAGGTTTTTCTTTTGGATTTTGGTGAAATTGTAGGTGTTTTATTGAGTTTGTGCCCCACAATTTCCCCCTTGCAGTTGCTGAATGCTAGAGTGTCCTTTTCCCAAAGGATTATGTGCAGCTTTAATAACCGATGTTCACGTGTGCATAAAAACGTTTTTAAAATGCTGAGATGCCAGATGCTATAGAAATGACAAGCATGATTTGTCATCAGTGGCAGGGCAGCCAATGAAGGCATGTGAGGATTTTGGAAAATTTTTTTGTGGGAAGGTGCATCAGTTATACTGACTCTGCCTTAAAGCTTGACACCTTGTGAAATATCCGTATGAACCTAAAATTGCCTTTGGTGTTTAATTGAATGCTGAATTGTAGCGCCGTGCGCTCTTGTAGTGTTAATGACCACTGATGACTCCACAGTGATCTCTAAATGTGCTTTGGATGGGGCAAGCTGCAGTAAGGGCAAGAAGCCTCATTTCCTTCTTTTCCTGGGGCCGTTCTCAGTTGAAACACTTTTTATCTCTTTAACAGAAGTATGAGACTCTAGGCAGGTTTCCCCTTAAAAAAAAAATGCCTGAAGCAGAGGACCACTTGAAAGAAGATACTGTAAAAGACTGATAGGTGAATGATGACTATTTCCACTTGGCTTTCTATTGTTACCATCATTATTGCTACTGTCACTCCAAAGGCAATGGTCTTAGGATTAGATGGGGACAGATAAGGCTGAGTTTAACTGCGTGGGTGGCTTATTTGCTTGAGGCTCTTCAGGGCTCATCCATCTAAAAAGACCTGCCACCGTCTGTGTGAGATTTTGGCCTGGCAGGAAGGAAGGCCAGTTGCTTTGTCTAAGAGTTGATAGCATTTTTGTAACTGCAGTTACACAAGCTAGAAGTGTGTGTGCGTGTGTCTGTGTGTGTGGGTGTCCCCTCCATCCTGGAACACATCCTGTGCATATGTTTTCCTACAGGACATTGGATCAAGGGTGAACGTTTGGGCGTGCTCCTGATTCTGGTTATTCGCACAGACCCAGTTCTGTGCACAGATGCCGAGGATTAGGAGAACTTTTTGTGAAGGGAGCATGAGTGTCTGGTCCGGAAGATGCAACCACTGGGCAACATATGTACAGCAGTTCTTTATGATGGTCTGTACTTAATCATCAGAGAGAAACATGGTGTTCCCGCCATGTCGACCAGACAGCCAGAGACTGAACTGGAACATCTCTCAGTGCTCATATGCATACAGCTGAGCTACTTTTTAAACCAAAGGTACAAATACCTACTTAAAATTTCTCTCTCAAATCCTGCTTTCTCATAGCTGGTACCTGTATGTTACAATACAAACTATACCCCAAATACTTTGTCACTCCAGTGATCTGATCAGGTGCAAATTGTAACACAAAGCGCAACAGCAAATGCCTTTACATGCGTCAAGATATAAATTGAAGGATGCCATTTGAAAATGTACTGTGCAGTGCTTCCTGATGAGCTAATAAAGGACCACAAAGAGTGTGGTGACAGCAGGAAGACCAGGTAGCTGGGATCTGTACCACTGAATCAAAGTGTCAAATACTGCTTTGAGGTCTAGACTTCTTTTGCTGACTTGCTTGGATGACCGTTGGCTTAGGGCTAGCTTGTGGCTCCTGAGTAACGCTTGGTCTTTGTTCAATTAAGGTGTTGATCTCTTCTCCTTCTTACAGTTAAGTCAAAAACTTAAGTTTTTTCTGTTTTTGTAATTGTCACAGTATATCTGCCTGACCTTTGGATGTTGCATTGTTTGAAGTTATGGGACTGGGCCTGTGAGCATTTCAGTCTTCAGCTGACCTTGTTTTAGAGAGACATTCAGGCAAGAAACCTATCCTTCCACCCCATAACATGTTCTTCAATCCCCAGCTATTTCATTCTCCAGATTTTTTTTTGCTCTGCAGACCACCATTAATCTTGATTTGTGAATCTCTGTGCCAAGGACATGTAGGAAGAAAGGGAGGTTAGGCGAGCTTATTACTATTTCTATGTACATGAGGCTTTCCAGATAACTGGAAGGAGCAAGCTTTTGTCTCAGATCATGATAATAAATGCAAGAAAAATGAGCAGAAAAACCAGCTTGGATGATGATAGTAAAAAGATGGGAATTACCGCCCTTCTGGATATGTGCGGGGAGAGTGGTGGTGGTGGTGATGGGGGAGGTACTAGAATTTTTAAGTGTCTCTATCTTCTCTCCTTACACGGTGTGTCTACACGTGCACTTAATGTGCAGCAATAAACTCTGCTGGGGTCAGCCTGTCAGTCCAGGGCTTCTCTGACCTGGCTCAACATGCAGCCGAGGGGCTGACGGGGGCACGAAGGTGCTCCAGCGTGGACATAGCCAGCAGGCAGCCCCCACACTGAAGCACCTTCCTGCCCCAGCCAGCCAGCTCAGCATGCACACTGCTGCACACTAAATAACTCCACTGTAGGACAGTTATTGTATTTACAAGCACCATCCTATGGCAGAGCTGTGGCCTAGTGGGGCCGCACTTGTAGACACCGACGCATTTGTTGTGGAGCTAATTAGTCAGCTCTGCAGTAAACATCTCATGTAGACGTGTCCACTGTGACACTGTTAATCAGGAATAGCCAGTGAATACCCAATTTTCACGAATTCTGACCCAAAAGCAACATGTGTTTCTGTTTTTGTAATTGTAGGTCAACATGCTTGAATTTAATTTTTCAAAACACAACTGGATTTGCTATTTGTGGCTAACAGACTTAAAAAAAAATAAAAAAAAAATATATATATATTCATGGGTCAATCTGAAACGGTTGGCCCTTGTTCCTCTGTGATGGTTAAAGGGGCCCAGATGCAGCAATAGCAGTGTTCTTCCGCATGGACTTCTTTCCCGTGGTTTATTCTGGGAGAAGGAACAAGCTGTACTTGACATGCTATTATGCATTGTATTAGGTTACGGATTTGCCCGTACTGAAGCTCCTTATAATAGAGCATAGTATTAATGAAGAATGTTTCTCCCTTGCAGCCTCTGCATTACCAGTCTGGAAAAACTGAGAAGGACTTTTTTCTATCCAAGGGAGGGTTTTACTTGGTATTTAGAAATGTTTCATTGCATTGCAATCTGATTACTTTTAGTATTATCACTAGAGATACAATTAAGTGATCTCAAGTGGAATATTTTCATGTTACAGCAATTTGCAACTTGGATGATACCCAGATGAGCATAATATATTGTTATCATGCCTTCTTAAGAAGCTCTGTGGGTATGTTCGGTTGCATAAGCCCTTCTCGTTTGTCATATTCCTGTAAATCTGTATCTTTTCACATGTGTACATGCTGCACTTGTGCTGAATCTGGAGCATTCTTCGGCATCTCTGGGGCTTATGTGCTGGAAGCAAAAGTAGAACAAGTTGATACACAGAGAAGAAAAGGCACCAACTAAATAAATCAATGACAGCTTTGCCTTTATATTCAAGGTGGTCTTTTATGTGTTCATCTTTTCTTCTCTCTGCAGATCTGTGTCTCCTGGTCTTGTTTTTCTTCTTTTTAAAATTTCCATCTGAGATGTGGTCTTTGATTGGAAAAAAAAAAATCCTTCCTCAAAACGTTGTAACTGAATAGAATAGTTCATAGACGTGACTACAGATGACACTGAGGTCACAGTTAATCAAAAGGTCTAGGTGGGAGCTATTTCTTAAAACCTTCCAATCATTGGCGAATCACAGAAAAGGGGTCTTAAAGACAATAGTTTTGGCTATGCAACCTCCCACCAGCTGAATTCATAGTCCATAGATTGTAGAGTTGGAAGGGACCACAAAGGATCATCATGTCTGACCCCCTGCCCCGGCAGGAAAGAGGACCGAGGTCAGACGGCCCCAGCCAGGTGTCTGTCAAACCTCCTCTTGAAGACCTCCAAGTTAGGTGATAGTACCACCTCTCTTGGCAGCCTGTTCCAGATTCTGACCACCCTTACTGTGAAAAATTTCTTCCTAATGTCTAACCTGAATTCTACAAGACAATCTGGTGTTCTGCCCATTTCTAGAGATGGGGATGAAAACGTTTAAGTCCCCTGCCCTCCTAACTTTGGTGCTGCCCCTCTTCTGAAAACCAGTGGTTCCCAACCTTGTTATACTGAGGGTGCCCCTTGGAAAATGCTAGCTCTTACCTTTCACTTATTTTTTCATTATGGAATAAAAATAGAGCAATTATTCTGCTGCAAAGGACTCAGACCACAACTGGTCACAATGTTTTGACACTCTGGATTCCTATTTGAAATCTCTGGGTTTCTCTTGTGACTCACCTGCAGGTCTTTGCACACCTAACAGTGCTAATATTGTGTGGCAGCCTCTGTCAACCTCAACAGGACCTCATGGCACCCCAGGGAGTTGCAACACCCTGTTGAGAATCACTGTGTTAGATATGGTTTCAGGCAAATGTCTGAGTCCTACCAAAGACAGCTTCCCCTGGAATTTGACAGAAATGGGAGAAAAAATGCTTAAAAAACCCCCAACTTCTGATGGTAGCAGCAAGGCTGCTGGTGACACTAAATGAATCTGATTCTCTTTGGTTTTGCTTAAAACACCATCCTGCTACATTTCTCCTTCCCTCTCTGAGTTTGAATTCTTCTTTAGGTGTACAGTGAATGGAAGGGGCCAGGGTGAGCGAGCCAGTTGGATGCGGAGATGATGGACGCAGACAAATTGAGTCTTCTCCATGTCCCTGTGTAAAATGCAGCAGTGAATGGCACGGAAAGAGTCCTAGGGCAAGAGCAGCAAAGTATGAATCAGATCCTCCAAGACGTTCTTGCTGTGAGGTGGTGACCAAATAAGCTCTTTAAACAACAGTGTAATGTGACAAGCCCAGATCCTGAAATTGTTCACCATTTGGTTTTCATTATTTAATAAAAGTTAGATTGACAGAAAGCTATTTAATGAAAGACCTTAAGAAAGAACATATTGTTGATCTGGAAAACTTGATAAACAACTGGCAGCCATGCACAGTATTTTCATGCTAAGCTAACATAAAAAGATTTCTTTCCTCCCTGTGTTTTTTTTTTTTTTTTTTTGCTTTTCATGCTAATATGAACATATGTTTTGCCCCCATGAAAGGGACATGATTTTGATCAAGACTTTGGCATGCATTGCAAGCCTAGAGCTATCTTTCTGTTTGCAAATAAGAAGAAAGTGATTATTTTTTTTTAAGATGGGCAATTCCCTCTCATGGAGCAAACCCTTTTCATTCGCTTTCCGGGTGACCCACTCTCTTTTTTGGCTTGTTTCCCAGCCAGGGTAAATCTACGCAGCTCCACTAATGCTTGACAAACTATTGGAAATGCTTTTAAGTATCAAAACAAAGCACAAAAAGGTTCCTATTGTCAGCTGGTGTGCATAGTAAAATCCATCAGGCAATATTGACTTGTGCCAGGATCTGGCCTGCCCATTTGTTATGACACTTGAAAGCCTCTTTCGTGGAGCATCAAGCAGCAGTTGTCAAGGAATGAAACCTTTGCTTAATGAATCAACACAAAATCCTTGTATGATAATTATTCGGTATCCAACTCTGAAAGCCTATGACTGCACTTTGCACATCATAATGCTGTTTGGATGCACGCTGCCCCGGTTTCTGTCAACGCACACCATTGGTCCTTTCTCTGCCAGCCTGTCTGCTTTGGTGTGTTTCAGCAAGCCATGCATGCAGTTCCTTCCTCATCTTTGAAAGAACAATGTGGTTTAATTTATGACAACCATGCTGGGAGGATGTTTCCATTTAAAAAGTGAAATCTGTTCCCACTACTTCTTCATCCAAGACTAGTGGAGGCCGAAAACATCCGTAGGTAGATTTTTGGGGGATAGACTTTCTCCTCTCTGTTCAAAGGTGGTTCCTACTTTATTTGTGCAGGATTCTACACTGCCCACAGTTTTTCCACCAGCTCCTAGGTTGCCTCACAAAGAGCAGTAGCTAAGTTGGAGTAATGCACCTACTTTGAACACCTTCAAGAGAAATGTGGATGTTTGGATGTTTATCTTGCTGGGATCCTATGACCCCTGCTGACTTCCTGCCCCTGGGGTGGGGGGATGGACTCGATGATTTTCCGAGGTCCCTTCCGGCTCTAATGTCTATGAAATTTATGAAATCCCTAGATTAAAAAACCTGAGGTAACTCTTCTGGGGTCTTAGATGCAAAGCAAAATGATCCTAGAAAGTGCAAAATCATATGGTTAAAGAAAGCACTCGGGTCATGAAATCAACCTTGAACTCTGGTGTGTCCGAGGATGGTAGGAGTTAGCACTGAGTTGTGGCTTTTGCATAAAAAGGTGAACCAATTCCAACATGGACGTCCTATCCACATCCATCCTCTTGACTTTTTATCAACCAGCGCAATCTGGATTAAATCTCAGCCAATTTATACTTACTCATGTTTCAATGCCATCCTGATGTTGGGAGGTGAAGACATGGCATCAGTGGAGTCAGGTGACACGGAGAGGCCTAGGAAGCTGTATGCTGTAATTGCCCTGTATATTATAATTGAAGGTGCTGTTACCGCATCCACACTTCATGGGGGAACAATAAAGAATTTCATGGAACCTTATTAAAGGGACTGCTCAACACAATGTGGTTGTCTTGGGCTGCTCAAAGGTTGTCCTGTCAAAGCTTCCTAAGACTATGGTATTGGTAAAACCTGATCTGAAAAAATCAGCACAGCATGACCTCTGCAGAGGCCACTTCTCTATTCAGGCCTCCAAGGCACTACGTACTTACAAGAAGCAATGGTTTTCCCCAGATGCTCACACTGCTTTGTATTTTCTTGCCATTTGATGAGTCGTGTAGGTGTCCACATACATCCTCTCCAAACTCACGCACAAAGTAGCAGCATGTACCATGCACACTGCACATGCTACTATGATGCACCTTAACTCCTCTTAGTGCTAAATCTAGGCAAATGAAACTGTTAGTGTGTGTTCTTCTGGCTAAACCTGGACACACTTCCCGTGTCAAAATCTGTAGGTTTTCACCAGAAATGCCAACTTCAAAACTCCCAAAAGCTGTTTTATGCTTTGTTTTATACTGAAGCTATTTTTATCCCGAAGTTTATAATTTTTCAGTGGGAAATGGGGGGGAGGAACACATGTAAAGGAATACAAGTAGCTGCGAAATAACCCGTGGCATTCACATGTGTCAGGAACATGGCAACTCCATTGGAAACAATGGCTCTTGCAGAGGTCCCCTCCATCACTGTGACCACATTTTAACTCAGGGCTGTTTTTCTAGATGTCTACTTTCCTTTAAAATGGGAGAAAACATGTTGGCTTCACATAAAGAAGCTTTTTGTCTTTCAAATGACAGCTTCCTGTCTGGAAACTCATTGAGCCACAGAATGAAAGTGTCCAAGGCCTAAGTCTTGCTCAGCAGCAGCATGTGGTTCCCAGATGTGCAGTGACACCAGCTTACTGGATGTCCTTTTCAGGTTGGACAATCTTCCATCCTTTTCAACGTATCTAGAAAAGAGAAAGCAGGAGTGAAGCCACTGGTGTGAGTCTAACTCCAGCCATTATCCTGAAAGAGAAGAGTCCTCATACTTCCTATCCCAAATTCAGCCCTTTTATCCATGTAGGCATCAAGCACCTGGCCTTCCAGTCATTCCCTATGTACAAGTTCTATTGGAGTTAGTGTATATTCTACACCCTGTGTGTCCAAGGCCTAGACCATGGGTTAAATTGGGTTTTGCCCTGTAAAGTTGATTGGAATATTGCCAGCAGATAGATATGCTAATATATATGAGTTTACCTGAAATTAGAAACTCTTTTGTTAAAAGAAAAAAATAGGTGGATTTTCAAGAGCACGGGTCAGTTCTTGGTGTAGCGATCTAGTATATCTAATTATTTAGTTTGTCATAAGTCCAGAAAAATCTCATGATGTTTCCATTATGCACAACAGTCCCAGTACTCTTAAGCTGTCACATTTGTAGGGTCCCAAATGAGAGAGACTAATTGGAGCATATCAACTTAAAAAAAACCAAACTGTTCTGTCTGTTAAATTAAAATCACTTTGAGCATATGGACCTGCTTAAAGATTGCAAGGAGCAATCCCATATTTTGTAACAACTGGAACTGAAAAAGTGAGTCTCCTACTAACGTATGCGCGTGAGAATAAAAGCTGCCTCCAATAATGATTTATCAGGATGTAATGAGAGCAAGGAAAATGCTCTCCAAAACTTCTCATAAAGCAGCTTGATTGTCCCACACTGAGTTTTCATAAAGATTGTATGCCTCAGGGGCAATGAGATTTCACTGGCACTGGTTTTATGACAGTCTAGGTCCACTGATTTCAGCGGAGTTGATTACCCCTTTCTGTACACCAAAAAGCACCTATATGCTTTTATATTGGAGTAAGAAAACCAACAAAGAAATAAAGCAGGGTAATTTCTTGGGGGGAGAGCGCTCACACTGTCTCACCTGAGCACACAAAAAAGGCAGCTGCTTCTGGAAGGACTTTTCAGCCTATTGCTGTCACTACCCGTAGAACGAGGTGTAACAGATATATGCTGCAGATCCCATGAGTTACTCCTGTCTTACGACTGTAAAAGCAAGAGGAGAGAATATGATGCTATCTGTCAGTCTAAGCTGAAAAATGTGACGAAAGGATGAGTGGTAAGGGGTAAGTTGGAGCACTGGATCTCATTGCTCTATGGGAAGCAGGTGACAGAGGTGCTGTCTGTACTAGCGCTACCATTGTGTAATGGCCTAGGCTAGAGACAAGATAGCAGAAAAGTCTCTGTCTTGGAACCAAGGCTTTTTTGGGTAATATCTTTTGTCAAATCAGCTGTGTAGTATTTGTTAGTACAGTGACGGTGCAGCTTGAAAGTTGCACCAAGATCAGCCTTGGGGGGGAGGGCGTTTTTCCTGCAGTCCCCTTCCTGCCAGGGGAGGAGCCCCCTAAGCACTGCGAACATGAGAGCTGCCGTTGATGGGGTCAGACCACATAGGTGCATCTTGCCCAGTCCCATGTCATGCACGGCAGCGAGTGGAGGCTGAAAGGGAGAGGGAACTGCCTATGACCAGGGCTTTCCCACCCCGCTCTTCCTCTCCTCCAGCATTTAAGCTCTAGGAATTTCTCATTCGGAGCCTATACCTCTAACTCCCCTGCTCAATAGCAACCGATGCCCCTTTCCTCCAAGAATTTGTCTAATCCCTTTCCGAATCTGGCTAAACTGTTGGCTTCCCCAACATCTGGTGGAAATGAGTCCCACACTTTTAATTTTGCGCAGTGCAAGAGAGAACTTTCTTGTGTTTGTTTTCAACTTGCTGCCCATTCATTTCATTTGATGACCACTTGTTCTTGTGAGGCATTAGTAAATAATAAATCTGCATTTACTTCTCTCTGACACGTTAGTGTTTTGTAAACCCTTCTCCTATCCCCCTCAAGTGTTTCTCTTCAAAACTCTTTAGTCTCTTCTCATAAGGAAGCCCCGTCATACCGCTAATCATCCTTGTTGCCCTTCTCTAGTTCTTCTACATCCATTTCTAAGTGTGGGAACTGGACCCAAGTTTCTTTATAGCTCCCTTCTTAATAATCCCTAGCACTTTTTGATGGCTGCTGGGAGCAGGATGGCACACTTAAACTTACCAGGGGAAGCTGGGCATGGTGCATACGAATCGGATCTCTATGTCTTGATCCAGGGCGCTGGGATGGGGGCTGTGTGGTAGACAGTGGTCCCCGCAAGCAGGGCGGTATTGCTGGCATTGAGGGGAGCCTATGCGGGCAGGTGTTGGTTGGGAGGCTGTGGGTGTGAGGTGGTGACACCGGTGCAGCGTTCTGGAGGGACATCAAGAATGGGGGCTGCTCAAAGGGCTTGGGCCCTTTGCATCTCTGTTTTATCTCGCCCATCTCTCTGGATTGAGCTGGAGGATGGAAGACTCCCTAGAGAACCTCAGGACCTCTTTGCTCTCCTGGGTCATGGCGGGTGCTTGCTGCCTGTGGGTCTACTTGGTCAGGGGGGCATCTGGGTCCTCATCCGTGTCTTGCAAGAGGTGGCTGGTGTCCACAGTGACAGAGACATCCTCTTTGTGGATGCAGGAGAGTACCATGTAGTATGCACCCATCATTGTGCAGGTGCTGGAGATGGTAGAGTTGGCATCTTGGGCTCTCTTGTACCAGAGGTTCAGTACTTTGTGTAGCAGGCCTGGGGTTCCCTCGGGCAGGCTTTTGCTCCCTGGCAGTCCCAGTCTGCTTCACTTTCTGGTATACTAATGATCCCTCCCACTGGGTCTGCTATGCTTTGTTGCTAGTGGTGGTAAAGCTGGGAGGCAGCCCCTCTGGGAACCAGGAGAATACTTTAGGTGCCCTTCATCAGCCTCCACAGAGCTCTCAAGCCTTGCTGGGCTCTGCAGAGCCTTTGGGCCCTTCCAGAAATACCCCACAGAGTCCCTTGGATGTCCCTTTTTTCTCAGGGGTTCTCAGCAGCCCCCCACAACACCCCGACAGCTGCTCCATGCCTCACTTTTCAAGTAAGCCAAAAAACCCCAAAACCTCTTATAGCAAAACCTGCAGTTTAGCAATGCACACCATTCTTCCAGGTGTCTTGTCCATGGCCCACATGCAGCAAAGCCTTTCCAACCTTGTTGGGCTCAGTCTCTAGTTCTTTGGTCACTGTTTGCTTTGGAGCTCCTTTCCCCTTCCCAGCCAGGCCCTGACTGCCTTCAGCTCCAGGCGTTGGTTGTATATGGTGAGTAGGCTCCTCACTTCTCAGCTAGTATGTGAAATAGGGTTGCCCTTAAAGACATTGCACCTTTTTTCTGTCTTCATCCTACGACGCTTTCTCTTTGAGTGGCACTGCCAGTCCCAGTTGTGCTACTATTTCCATGGTGATCCACTTAAAGGTGACATGGTATTACTGGGTGGTCTAGAGTGCCCTCTGGTTCTCTTCCTTGCCCCAAGTGGTGGGGAAGGCCGATTTTGTCTTCTTGTGATTCCAGTTGATAACATGCCTGAAGGCTCCACTGGAAAAAGTTGAGGGTGGACATTGTGGATGATCGGTGGGGATCTTCAGTGGATCTCATACTTGAAAGGGTACCAATGGTGACCTCAAGCGCATGGCTGGGGATCAAGAGAATGGCTGGCAAGCCTTCATGATGAGCAATAAATAGCCCACCCATGACCTGTCACCCCTGGACAGTAGGATTCTGCCCTGAGTATTGGAGTGGTTGGGGGAAGGAGTGCTGCATTATGGGAAGCCTAGCGGGCCAACCGGTCTACTTTTCATAGGACCCTGTAATGTGACAAATGCACAGATTTACTTTGAGGGATATTGGGACCACTTTCTTCCTGGCATTTTTGCATGGTTTTGTTGCGGTTTAGAGCTTTGCTTTTTGTTGCAGGATCCAAGTTGTTCATCCTGCTACCGAAGTGCAACAAATGCTGCCTCTTTCCAAACCTTTAGTCGAACTAGCATAGGATATATTCTCCAAGGAACCTTTTTAGGGGTGTCCTTGAGTTGTATATAGATTCACAGCCCATTTCTAATTTAGGTCTTTGATTAGCACCACTTGGACTTTCTAATTGGCAGTCCAGTTGAGGTTCAGATGTCGGCTTTTCTCATTACTGCCACTTACCTGATTACCTTCCCCAGAACTCCTCATGTACCAATCCTGAGAACAGTCCTGAGCCTTATTGATGGAAGGACTAGGTATCTATCTGAGCTCAGGAACAAGGGATCTTATTCAGTTTGATGGAAAAGCAAGGGGAAAAAAGGAGCAGGCAAAGAAGAGAAGAGTTGGGGGAATATAACCCCTAAATAGACATGAATTTTCCAGAAACTTTTACAGTTTAAGTAATTTTGCTGTACAATAATAGAACATTGTTTGAAGAATTTTTCAGGAATTCAGTAAAAACAAGGTAGGCATTGAATTTAAAAAAGGGGGCACCTGGACCAAAAAATGTATTAAATAACACACACACTGTGTGACAGCTTGTATAACCGAGAAGATTTATATGGCCAATACTGGTGAGGAAACGTCTCTCAATTTTGGCCCTTTCTTGCTAGGTGGATGCTTTCCTTTCTCCAGAGAGTAACCAGGTTGTGAGGTTTCATCCTATAACAGCCAAAGGTGGGAACACTGGTTGGGAGACACCTAAATCCATAAACTTGTGCATCAGGCTTAACTCGAACTTGCCCCAAGCTCCTTTGAAATGCTGAACGCTACAGTGATCCATGCAACAAGTGCAATCATCAACCATTTGCTCAGCAAACAGGCTTAGTAAAAAGCATTTGGTTAAGCTCCAAAGAAAATCTTTATTTGGGTGTAGCTTTTGACTTATTTTCTATGGCTGGGAATAAGTGAGTGTTGAAAATCCCATTGAAAAGACCATAGGCATGATCTTTCTAGATACTATATTCTGTGTTCTTTATGGTTAGCTGGGTAACCAACAGATCATACTAGATCATCTTACAAGAAATTTAGCCAAGTTTTGTTAAGATCATAGGAGGTGGAATAAGTGCCCAGACCCAGGACTTGGTGAACAAAATAGGTTGGTGTTTTCACCAAAATTGCCCCTATAGTTCCCCGTCAACATTTGTAATTTCAGTGAAAAAGGATATTGACTTCTCAGCAAATTTGACCTGTGCTGTAACTGATCCAAGTCCAAATAATATTGGCAAATATTACGATGAAAAATATTATTTTAAATTTTGAATTTTTTTTCAACTGAACTTTTGGAGAATTTTTCCATTGGACTCCCTCCACCCTTGAATGCCCTCTTTTTTAGGGGTAAGGAGTATTGTTGGTGATACTTTTTATTGGACCCACTGTATAGTTGAGGGGGCATAGACAAGCTTTCAGGTATCACTGTACCCTTCCTCAGGTCTCTACATTTTTCTTCTCACAGTTTTCCATCATGGCTACAACATCACCCCGATTCTTTTTTCAGAGCCAGTTCTGGGCACTCTATTGAATTCTGCTGATCATTTTTAAAATGATGCTGGCTCATGTTTCAATAGCTGTAAGTACAGTTGGACTATCCAACTGTTTTTAAAATGCACCAAGTTGTAGCTGGCTTGTGTGGTGAGACATGGAAGGAGGAGATAAGAGGAGAGCAGGAGAGTGAACCTGTCCTCTTTATCGTTACTGGTGGAGCTTGGTTGGACAGGGTGAGAGTTGTAGAGAAGCAGAGCTGGAAGGGGTCATCTAGTCCAATCCCCTCTTTGAGGCAGGATCATCCCTGTCCAAACCATCCTTATACAAATCCATAATCTAGCCTTTCAGTAAAACTACTGCCAACTCTGACAACACAAGACAACACCCTAACCTGCCAGAGGTAGAGCAGAGGTACCACAGCAGCAACATTTCCTTGTGTAAAAGGTTGTTAATCTACCACACTCCATTCAGGCGTGCAGTGTCTGCGGAGGAGTCTCCAAGAGGAGTTCCCACTGAGCCAACTAGAGATATCCTGGCAATGGAGCATTCCCAACTTCTTCCATGTTTTCCCCCCATGGGAGGTGTATAGAAGTTGCAAGGGCATAGTCTTAAACTCTCATAGGAAGGTAGGATGAAGGAATAAAACAGTGAGCACTCTCAGTGGTGAGTGACTGAATGTGTCCAGCGATTTTGCTGCTGTCATCTTTAGGAAGGCTCTGAGAGGACTCTAAATAAAATCTACAAACTGGATAAGCTTCCTTCTTCCTTTACCTTTAAAGATGAGACCTTCTTTCAAATGGTCCAGATCAAATCGAGTCCAAGTGGTGGTCTACACCTGCAATTAATGCACCTGAATTTACTGCTCACTAAATTCAGAAGCAGTTGGGAATGCGTCTACATGTGCGCCCAAGTTGGGTGCAGATTTGTACACAGCAGGACCAGTCGGGTTCAGGGTTTCTCCTGCCCTGCTCTGCCCCCTTGCAGCAGCCTGGATGCTAGGGATGCTTCTTAAAAGGCTTCCCCATGCCTTGTTCCCTGGCCACATGCTTCCTTGGCCTGGAGCAGTCTGCAGCCTGCTGGCACAGCCCTCTAGGATGCTGTCCCCGGAGCCTACCAGCCCCTGGTTTGCCTCCTGGACCCTGGACACATGGACACCACCATGCTCCTGGGGCTCTTGCTCTGCTGCTGCTGGGGCCACCCCAGCAGCCAGGACTGGTGGCACTGTTGTCCAGTGCACCTGGAACAATGACCAGTGGCTGGACTTGTTCCAGATGACCTGGGCCATATTCCAGGAGCCAGTTTAACAGCTTGGCCTGCACCCAGAGTGCCAACCTACTACCATGCATCTGCCCCTCCCTGCAGAGACCAGCACGGCCATCACTCTCCTGAAGCTTGCCATGTCTGCTGGCCTGCACTACATTGGCCACCTGTTTAGAGTAGGCAAGGTGACCTCTGGGAAAGGCTGCCCTAGAGGTCTGCAGTGCCTTCCAGGACATTCTGGCTAACACCTTACTCTGGGTTGCTGACCTGTCTGGAGGTAGTGGTGGGCCTCTGAGCCCTCAGCTTCCTCCAGTCTAGTGGGGCCCTTGATGGATGCACATTCCCATCACCTGTTTGCATGGGGCCAGCCTCCTGCTTGGGGCAGAGCCACGTGACCAGCCAGTCCAGCCAAACAGTGCAGTCCTGGGACTGGTGCTGGTGGAGGTAGCACAGGTGAAGGCACTGGTTGAGGGTGTCAGCGTCCTTGGAGATTCATCTCCACTGGTGGCTGGTGGTTCTTCCCCGTGTGTAGCTGCTGGACCTGCAGAGCAAGAACAAAGTGGCTCTTTGTGAGAGCGCAACATTTCAGAGATAACATGCACTGTACTGAGAGGCAGTGAGCTGCCCAGCCTCCGTTCAGGGGTTGTACATGCACCAGTTCCCCAGGACCATGGGAAGTTGTCTGGGCCAGACTTTCTGCAGGAAGCTACTGGCTGAGCCTTCCCTCCCTGCTTCCACAGTGGGGCCAGGCAGGCTGTTTGCTGCCTGCTGCAGGCAGCCTTTCTTTCCTGTATCCTACCCAGGTTGGGCCAGGGCTGGCTCTTACCGGCAGCTGGCATGGAGGCTCTGGAGCAACTCCCCCCACCTTCTCCTCCCTACAGTTTGCTCCTGTGCTGCTGGACTCATGGTGCCCAGGTTCTGCGGGTGACGGGCTCCTGCCCCACTGGGATGCAAAGCTGGTGATGTTCTCCCCTCCCCACAATGGCACTCTCTAGAGAGGCACGCCAGGGTGGGACCCCCCACTGCGTGTGGCCTTGTGCACCCCCACTGCATGTGGCCTTGTGCCCCAAGTATGCCCCTGGTCAGAGTCCTCCAGGCATGCCACAATGAGCTGTTTGAATGCACCAAGGGGTGCCCTACCCACTACACCCTGATGCTGATGATCACCATGGTGCTCCAGGTGCAGCTGAGAACCTGGGGTGAGGCCCAGAGCTCCGACGGCACCCTAGACAAGCCTGCAATGTGCACCACCATCCAGAGGGGTATCTCTGCCTACTCAATGAGTGCCTCACCCCTCGTGGCCAAGGGGGAGATTGCTGCTGCCACTGAGCTTCTCTGCATGTGTGTGGTCCCTGGCTGCCTAGGTAGGAGCCTGCAGCCCACTCAGCAAAGTCCTGAACTGCCACCCACCTCCCTGTGTGTTGCAGGGAACAGACCCCAGTGGGTGGGGAGGAGCTCGGCCAGATGGGAAGGGTGGGGATGGGACAGCAGGGAGGTGGGGGGCCCCTGGATCCAAGCATGCAGCCCGTGGGGCCCTTGGATCCAGGCATGCAGCCCAGGGGCTGGCAGGAGAGTTGGTGTGGGCATCAGTTGCTACAGCATCCCCTCCCTCCCCTGGCCCCCCTGTGTGGGGCATGGCCACATGTGCACTATTGTGCATTAGTAACTGCCACGCATGTGTAGATGGTGACGCTTTACTGTGCATTAGATTAGTTTGATAGTAAAACATCTTTTGTAGTGCTGCCAGTGGTTGAACCCTATTCCTGGCTGTGGAGAGGTGGGGTATGGCTACCTGCGGTGTCCCAGGGTATGGTGCCTGGATGCCTGAGCAGGGGCCCCTTTTGGTGAGAAGCTGGAGCTGCTCAGTTCTGGGGTTATCCCCAGCCTACTGTCCTCACTGCTGGCCCACTGCTGGAGTCGCTGGGGCAGGTGGTGACTTGGGCTACCTGAACTGCCAGGTGAGGCCATGCTGGGACCTGGCACTGGAGGCCTGAGAGGCCCTCCCCCACTCAGTCTTCATGGTCGCTGGGCTGTGGCACAGGCTCCAGCAGCCTGCCCATGATGGAGATGTGGTGGGGCCCTCAAGAAGGGCATAAACCTGTGGGCAGCCCCGGACCAGTGGTTGTGGTCCCTGATTTGGGTCTGCGGGGCCTTGACCTTTACATGACACTGGCAGCTGGAGCACTGGTGGCTGCGCTCCTGCATGTGCTCTGCCATGGGCATGTAGATGTGCGCATTGGCCCTGGTGGTCTGGCCAAACTGCTTCTGGCCCTCTGCATCACCACAGATTGCAGTGAGGTTGGTGGTCTCCTGCTCAGTCCAGTTTGGCCCCGGGCCACTTTCTGCACTGTTGAAGAGGCCAACCTTTCAGCTGTTGCCAGGTGCCTCGGGGAGGTCAGGCCAGGGCGCTGGGTGCTGGTATTGCTAGGTATGTGCCCACTAGCATGGGGCATGCTGACTGCTAGGCAGACTGCCCCTGTGGAGTCCTGGAAACCAGAGCCAGGGTCTGCAGGGCTGCAGCAGCTGGCATGTGCCCATGCTAGTGAGGCATGATGCCCAGGGGCAGGCAGCAGCTGGTACAGATCCCAGGGGTCAGGTCAGTGGTCTGGAGGCCAGCTTGGGATAGCCAACCATCTGTCCCTGCCATGTGGCTGTGCATGAAGCAGGAGGCTGGTCCCCTGCTGGTGTGGCTGAGTGGGTGCAGTTTGCATGCAATGTCAATGTCCACATGTGCACTATTGTGCATTAGTTAATGCACTGTTTTTCTAGTACCTGTATGTATTGGTATTGGCAAATAGTGTATTAGACTAATCACAAGCGCAGTAATTGCTGTGCATGTGTAGATGGTGACACTTTACTGTGCATTAGATTAGTTTGATAGTAAAGCATCTTTTGTAGATGCACCCACTATCTTCAAATTGTTCTATTTAATTTACCCTTAAACACCCATCATATATCATTTTATTTGCTAATTCCTTGTAAAACAGGTCTGTGTCCTTTGGAGTTAATTCAGAATACACTTATGTCCTATGGCAGGCAGGGCAATGGGGTACAGAGCATGATGGGCTTATGAAGAACAGAGACCAAAATTAAAGCATAAATGCACTTGCACACAATCTGATCAGTTATGGCACTAGCAGTCTAGAATAACTCTACTCAAATGAAACAATTTTGGCCCATCCCCTACTCCAAGCAAATGTAATGGTGAAAACCGTGGGGAGGGGGCAGAGATTTTTTCTAGGTCTACAGAGAAAAACCAGTGTTTAGTCTGAAATACATGCTTAAAAGCTTTCCCCCCAACCTTCTAAGATCTACCAGCAAATATATATATGATGGGGGGAGGGTTATACCAACAAACAAACATACATACATACATACATACACACATATATGTATATATATATACAATATATATATATATGTGATGGGGGGGGGGGTTATAATTACCATCTTTCAATCTGCTGTTTTTTCTTCCACTTCAAAACATCTGGACTTTGGTGTTGACAGATAAACTTCTTAGTCTCTTTACTTGTGTCTAAAAATGTGTGCTCAAAGTCATATTTCTCACCTCTGGTTTTGCAGCATCTGAGAAAGCAAAATGAGAGCTTAAATATTTGCTCAGGAACTGATGTAGTGACTTTACTGCTGGAGCAACATTTGAATAACAAGCTATAGATGACAGCAGATCAACACCCTTTCCAGTTCCCTACATCTGTCTTGGCAGCTTGAATTGGGTAAAATCCACTCCATCTGCAATAATTAGGCTGGAATGCAGCGGTGCTGAGAAGGAGAAATCCACTTCCCACCATGGTGCCAGCAGTAGGGCCGGTGGGCTGGAGTAGAAGCCTCAGCTTCCCTGTGCCAAGTGCGCGTGGCATTTTGACCACTGGATCCCCGTCTCCGTGGCTCAGCTCCATCTCTGCTAGAGTATGTATGGACAATTGTATAAACCTTATAAATCATGTGTCCTTTATAGAACATCTTGTGCAGAAGTTAAGTTACACTGAGGGCCTTGAACTCTGCTTTTTGTGCCATGGATACATTTGAACCATTGTTGATAAATCTGGCGCAATTCCGTACTCCTTTGAATCACGGCTTATACTGGGACGTTAAAAGCTAATAGCCTGACCACTCACATGAGACTTGTTTAGTATTTTAAAAGTTTGAGAAAGAAAGACGTGGATGAATGTGAGGCTGAGGGACTCTGCAGGGTTTGGGACTTGTTGAAATGTGAAATCTGGTGCATATAATTCCATTTGGATCTCTGAAATCCAAGATGATGTGGTAGGTTTTATCTTGGGTTATAAAATCTTCTGAAAGTGACAAGCAAACACCATGTATTGTACTCTCCTGTTGTGGGGAGCTCATGCTGGTGTTACGTTTTTAAGGTGGATTTGTGGTCGGCTAAGCTGTTTTGTGCAAACAAAACAACGAGACAGCATTGCACATTGCAAATCCACTGGATAAGGCCCTGCTTATACAAGCCGCTGTGTGTGGATAAACACCCACAGTCCATTCAGCACCCTTTTGATGCTGGAGTAATATGAAGATTTGAAGCCTAAGTGCTGCTCATCCCCATGATTTTCGGTGGTTCTTTTCCCCCTTTAAAACACCAACTCCAGGAGAGAGGGAATTCCATTAAAATACCAGATTTCATCATTAAGTTTCTAATTTTCATAGTTTCAGGAAAAAGTTGGAAAACACAAACCGTAAGGACCCTACAATCGGAAGAAGCTAGTTAATGTTGAAATCTCATGTTTATAGAGGAGGGAGTTTGCCTCCTGACTTTTTGAATACTGGGGTTGGCAATGCTGGTAAATACATTATCTCAAGGAGAGGGCTATAAAGCAGGGTCTATGCCTGGGATATGTGGGAGAAAAATAACCTTGTTACAACACCTATCCAGACATACTTTGGGCAATCTATTTTCACTGACCTACTCCACACTGTGTGAATGAGTAATCCCAGAATGTGAATGAGTAAAGACACTCTCATGGACTCAGACTTCCACCGTCAGCTTCCTCTGTGCAAAAATGAAGTTTATTTTCTACCTATGGGGCCTTTATATCAACTTTAATTCTCCCTGAGCCTGAGGAAGGGTGCGTGTGCCTGAAAGCTGGCAGAAAAGGATATATTTCTGTGCAATTTCTTAGTTGGTCTAATAAAAGATACCATCACCGAACCAAAAGTTCTAGAGTTTTGCATTTCTGAGTAATTACAGGACATTTCAAGAGTCTTCCTATTTGTCAGGTCAGGGGATCTGTCAATAAGAAGCAGCGACTAGGAGGGAGTGAATAGGAACTATATGCATGTGCACAAGAAAAAAATGAAATGTGGACTGCGCTAGATTCAAGACCACTTCTGTGTTTGTTTTCTATGAACACTCACGTGCCACCATTTGGCCAGTGCAAAACCCAAAGGGAAGTGAGTTTCAAGCTCAAATGCTTGAGTGAGAAACAAAGTGAGTAATGAGTTGTAGGGTGAGTTCTGCTATTCAGATCCCTGCCGTATTAAGCACAGCTTCCATTCAGGGAGCAGAGGTGCTGCCCAAGGACTGATGTTGCTTAACCAATTGGGTGTGAATGCTGAAGATAGCAAGCTGTCAGGAAACTGCTGTTGTTCATAGGAAAAATCTGTAGAAATGTTCTACTTTCTAAAAATGCCTACATCTAATCATTTAAATGCATCTCTTAGAATATACAAACCCACATTTAAATGACATAAGGACTGCACAGCTGATGGAGTTTTCCTTGGGGAACCACTTCTCTCCTCCCCCCAACATCATCCTTGAATACAGCACGACTGTGAGGGGAAAACCCTCTTTTTTCAGGTTAGCCTTTACGTAAGGCCGCTGCATTCAGACGTTCCTGTTCTCCTCAATCCTTCTTGTAAGGCATGTAAGCCACGCTTTTTAATGTATTCTAATATATGCAGACCTTTTGTTCAATCCCAGTTAGTGTTTCAGGGTGCAGAGGAGCTTGGGTAATGAATACCTTTCTGCCAAAATTTTGGAGAGGCATAGATAGCAGTAACATAAGGAGGTAGAAGAGATGAGAATAGCAGGGTGTGCATTGGGCGTGGGTGGCCAAGGAGACTTCTGCCATAGGAGGGGAATGGCAAGGACCGGTGGTGGAGCGGGCTGGTAGCAACCAGTGGAGAAGGACTGAAGAAATGATTGCCTTGTGCAGCTCTCAGTGTGTCACTGTAGGTCACACCGCTTTGAGTGACATCGATGTTTACAGAATCCCTTTTGGAGCCCTACCCTGGCACGTCCTCTCCTGCCACAATGCTGACAGCCAGCGTCTGATGTCATTAAATCCACAGTAACCCCAGTGAAGTCATACTGGTGTGAATGAGCTCAGAATCTGGCCCAGGATCCTTAATGGATCTATGGCGACAGTCCAAAAGGTGCATGGAGCTGCATGCATCTTTTGGCTACAGATCTGGGCTAGAATATTTTTTGGATTGCTGTAGTAATTAAAATGTATTACTTCTCGTTTTCAAAACAGAAAAAGTGCAGGAAATAGGGGCTTTTACAGCCTCTCAAAGAGCTGCTGGCAGCTAGTGTTCTTTCTGCACTTGTAATGATGACAAACCGTATTAATCTTTGCAATTTTGCTTGGCACTTGGGATTGTGTTTTTTACACTTGCTCATTATTCCTCTCTGAATAGAGAACAGTTTGTAATCACTGTGTCAGTTTTTCACCAGCCCTCCCATCCAAAAACATGGGCGAAGCCAAGGATTAAGCAACTTCTTTCACACGGGACCAAAACACATCATTCACTGCATCTTTGTGGTCATTAAACTACTTGTCCACCTGCTTTAAAGTATGACAAAATTATTGCAGTGATCACAACATCCAGACTTCTCTGATCATCAGACCAATGCTGTTATTGCTTCTTCTCTCAGAACCTGTTCTCCTATATTACTTCTCCTATTGTCTTATTAATTTTGCTTCTCCTAAAGTGTCTTCCTAGCAACCAAGTATCAACCGGGGAAAGAAAAGATAACAGTACCCGCCTTTCAAGATCCCTCTGAGTGTGACATGACAATGGGATGCCATGCTTAGTAGATTGTGAAGTTCTTCACAGTAGGAGTGTCCTTCTTGCATGCTTTGCTCAGTAGTGAAATAATTAACATTGCAAAGCAGGTTGTTGCCTTCGAAAGCTCATGCCGTTCTAAACTAGTTAGTCTCTAAGGACACCTATACATGGGCAGCGATGCTGCTCCGATGCACTGTAATTACATGTCAGAGCAGACTCGATTAATCAAGTCTGCTGGAGCGTGGTAATTGCCGTGCTTCAGCAGACTCCAGTATCATGTGTACCAGCGGCCCTGTGCTGAAAAATGGCAGCAGGGGTGCTTTAAGTGCCCCGCTACCATTTTTCAGTGCAAGGATGCTGATACAGGTGATGGCCTGCGTGCTTTAATTAGAGTCATTCTGAGAGCCTCTCTAATTAAAGCTTCCCCCCGCCCCCCGAGCACATGTATAAGTGCCCTAAAGTGCCACTGTGTTCCATATTCTGCCTGATGTTTTGTATGTAATAAGTGGTCATTAGATTTAATACCCGGGCTACTTAATGTTAGAGTTAGTCCAGACCTCTTGGAGGGAGTAGGGGTGGGCAACATGTAGCCCATGGGCCAGATGCGGCTCACTGGGCCGTTCTATCTGGCCCGCGGGGCCCCTAAAAAATTTAGAAAATTAATATTAATCTGCCCCTGGCTGCCTGTCATGTGGCTCTCGATGGCTTGTTAAAACTCAGTAAGTGGCCCCCTGCCTGAAATAATTGCCTGCTTCTGTCTTAGAGCTATTGTTGCAGCTTTGTGGATTCAAGCAGGCATTGCTGTATCCATTACATGGGGATCACGTTTAGAAGTGGTAGCTGGTGATGGGCTGGTTGTGATTTCTCAGCTGCACATGGAGAGCTGGTATACATCATCATATTTGTATTGACTTGATTCACTGAGGTGCAGTCAAAAAAAAGTTGTGGCAATAATTGTCCCACCTGTAGGTTTAGCGGGGTGGGAGGTCCTGCTTCCATTTTGGAAGCAGGTATCCCAAAAATCATGCAAAATCTTTTCCGTCCCTTTCTGCCAGAGCCAAGTTTGGCTCAAGTTGAGATTAGCATCCTGTCATTTGAGGGTTAGTGGAATAACTGGGCATTTTGGAGTCTGTCTGTTACTAGTTTTGGGCCCCACACTTCAAGAAGGATGTAGACGGCTTGGCAAGAGTCCAGCATGGAGCAACAAAAATGATAAGTGTTCCTTCCCAGGCCCCGATGGAGGAACGGCTGAAAGAACTAGAGTTATTTAGTCTGGAGAAGAGAAGCCTGGAGGGGGAATTTGATAGCAGTTTTCAAATAACTGAAGGGCAGTTACAGAAAGGGTAGAGATGGGATTTTCTCCACAGCTGAAGGGGCCAGGACTAGGAGTAACGGCCTCAAGTTTCAGCAGAGGAAATTTAGGTTGGCGATTTAGGAGGAACGTTCTGACTCTGAGGGTGGTCATGTATGGGAACAGGCTAGCTAGGGAAATTGCAGAATCACAATCCATGGACGTTTCCAAGCGCAGGGTAGACGGACACTTGCCTGGGATGGCTTGGCCAGAGATGCTCCCGCGTTGAGCAAGGGGCTGAACTAGATGACCTCATGAGGTCCCTTCCAGCCCTGTTTTCCTATGATCCTAGCTATGGTCCTTCCTAATATAGTTGTGCTAAGGTGGTACACTTACATTTTAGAAATAAGACCATTATTGCCAGTAAAGAATACTACTGCGGTATTTGCACAGGAAACAGCATGTCTTCCCAAGGCTTCCTTGCTATGTTCAACACCATTCTTCTGGTCATCCATTTCTTCCTGCTCTAAAGTCCATCTTGAGCTTCAACAGATTATTGGGTTAGCATGGCTAAGATGTGGCAGTGCATATCCAATGACACTCCTGGGAGTGACGTGACTGTCCTTATATCTCGTTGTCTTTGGTTTCTCAGACTGATGTCCAGGTCTTTACTTGCAAAGGGGTAGATTTGGCAGAAGGCCAGAGTGAGACTCCCAACTTAGGCCTTTGAATCTGTAGGAAAGTGCTTTAAATAGTCTGTCACCACAGTACCCAGCTCTCACTCCCTGGGTCTGATAGTATTAGACGATATGCATGGTCTAGTGAAAAAAAGACACAAGCACAATCAGCTTTATGTACCTATCTGCTTCTCTCCCTATCTACCTACCTGTGTATCTCTGAATATATATATATATATAAATGTATTCAGATTTCCAAATGTTTCCCCTCCAGTCTACTTGAATTGGTGACCACTAACTTTTTTTTTTAATCCTCTCCATTAAGTCTAGCTCCGCTCAGATCTTGCTGTAGTATCTGCAAATTAGCATCGTCCCTGTTAAGGTTGGAGTCCATATCCCAAACTTTTTTTTTTTTAGGTAGTTGTCCATCTTGAGTAATTTCTTACAAATTGCTTCTCTTTAACCTCTGTGCTGGTGGAAGCAATATAACTGTGGGCAACACGACTGTCTTCAGTGCTTTTGTTTTGGGATGGCTCAGCAGTCTAATTCAGTTTTCTTCATCCCTCTATTAAGGGAAAAAACTTAAGCTGACCATTCCACTCCCAAATCCATGCGTTTCTCGAAACATTTAATTAAAACATTTAGATTGCTCCTATGTTGCATGCTTAATCCTTTTAGTTAGGACAAGTTGTAGCTTTTGTAGACATCTTGAAGAAAGCAGATTAAAAACACAATAAAACATATTTTGGAACTGTTTTAATTCAGAACACATTGAGTATATATAATGACCTGATTCAGTAGAGGAGAAATGTATTTTCCCCCAAGCACCTGTATAAGACAAAATTCAACTGGATAGATACGGGCTTATTCATCCTGTTGGCTCACATTGCTTCAGCTACTTCATCACTATAAAGCCAGCTTGAAACACCTACCCAAAGAAAAGCATTCTGTATTTCTGTGGTTTAAAAATGAGAAGGAACCCAGAACTATGAAATATTTCCCATACATGAAACAGTTTCAGAAAAGACAAACTCAAAATTCTGGGTAGGTAGTGTGAATTTCCCAATGTTATGGCGACAACAGCATCTTTCATCTTCAAATTATCTTAAACATCTCAAAGATTAATTTAATTTTAGATTTTTAAAAATCTACACAGCAAGCTTGCCAGTCTCCATAATTTATGTACCCGCCATGATTTGGGGGTAAATGTCTGGTTTTAAGTCCCAACTCCTAGAATTAAGCGGTTATATGAAAAACACCTTCTTTTTTTTAATAATAAAAAAAAGTCTAGACATCCTGGTTATAGAGTAAAGCTGGAAAAATGTGGACTGTAAGTGCTTAAAAACCAGAAAAGCAAATAAAGGCTAATTTTTAGAAAAATCAGCAAGATTGGATTTTAAATGGTTGTGTTTTGGCAGCAGATGAAGACGCAACTTTTTTTAATAGAAAGCGGGGTGCATGCGTGTATGTGTGCACGTGCACCATCACTTGCATGGCTTCTCTCTCTCTCTCCACTACCACCTACACACAGAGGTTTATTTTCACCAAGTGAATGGACTGAAAGAGGAAGACAAGTTCCCTTTCATCTCTTTTGCTTAACACTACCAATTGCAAACTCTTCCCACGGATCTGCTCAGCTGTTTCATTCCAACCCTGTATCACAGTTGCAGTGGGGCTCATCTTCAGCTCAAGGTCTCTTCCACAGAGAAAATCCTATGCCTAGGGCACTCAGCAAGGTAATTTCTAGCAAAGAGACTATGTGGAAAAGGTGAGAGTACACTCCGTCAGGTGAACTTCCATATAGTACTGGACTGGGGATTTCTACGCTGATTCAGGTTCATAGGCATTTTCCTGTCTGCATATCCTGTACTCTTTTCATAGATTTCATAGACATTAGGGCTGGAAGGGACCTCGGAAGATCATTGAGTCCAGCCACCTGCCCGAGGGGCAGGAAGTCAGCTGGGGTCATAGGATCCCAGCAAGATAAGCATCAAAATTTCTCTTGAACGTGTTCAGTGTAGGTGCTTGAACCACCCCCGATGGCAGGCTATTCCAGACCTTGGGTGCTTGGATAGTAAAGAAATTCTTCCTTATGTCCAGCCTGAAATGGTTTCGCAGGAGTTTATGACCATTCGACCTCGTCATCCCTTGTGGCGCTCTGGTGAACAAACGTTCCCCCAGATCCTGGTGGTCACCCCTGATAAACTTATAGGTGGCCAC
>NW_017728907.1:55602405-55693076 GCF_001723895.1 Crocodylus porosus
GTAAGGTCTGTTTTCCTGACCTCTGATCATGCACGTGGCTCTTCTCTGGACTCTGTCAAGCTTCTCCCCATCCTTTTTGAATTCTGGGGCCCAAAACTGGATGCAGTACTCCAGCTGCGGCCTCACCAAGTACAAGGCCAACTACAAAGGGAGAATGATGTCCTGGGATTTACTAGAGAAGCATCTATGGATGCAAGCCAGCATTTTTCTCGCTTTACTAGCCTCAGCATCGCATTGCAGGCTCATGCTCATCTTGTGGTCAGTCATGACCCCCCAAGTACCTTTCACCTGTAATGCTAGCCAGCGTAGCACTGCTAAGCCTGTAAGCATGCTGCAGGTTTTTCCTCCAAAGGTGGACAACCTTGCATTTTTTGGTGTTAAACACCATCAGGTTCTCGTCTGCCATTTCCTGAGCCTGTCAAGCTCTGCCTGGATTGCCCTCCTGTCCTCAGATGTGGATGCTTTACCCCAGACTTTGGTGTCGTCAGTGAACTTGGCCAGTCCACTTCTGACTCCAATGTCCACATCATTCATGAAGATGTTGAACAGTATGGGTCAAGGACAGAGCCTTGGGGGACCCCACTGGTCACAGGGCACCACGATGAGTGACTGCCATCAACCACCACAGAGCCAGGGTCCTTCCACTGAGCCAATTCCCCAGCCAGCAGATCATGGTGGACCCGAGGCCGCAGTTGGCCAGTGTTGCCAAGAGGTGATCATGGGATACCAAAATGAAGGCTTTTCTGAAGTCGAGATATATGACATCAGTCTCCTCTCCCTTGTCCAGGTGTCTTTTGTGAGACTGCTGACTGGATAGCAAGCATCTTGCACAAAGTTGAACCTCACTGTGGAACCATTGTCTGGGTCCTTATTGCAGAGGGGTCTTCCTTCTCATTTGCTATTTTTGCACAGTATTTTGGCCCCCTCCTATGCTTTTGTTTCTATCTGGCTAGCAAATGAAGCATTATCACAATTAACAGTGGTATTTAATTGGTATTAGTCCCTCCTCCTAGTCAGTGCAAGATTTACTCTTTGCTCGTTCTGTTCTTCCTTCTACCCACACCGCTGTTGAGGCATAGGACAAAGGCTCGTCTTTCACCATTTTGTCATTGGCTGCTACGTCCATTTTTTCTCTATGACGTTGAAATGAGTTGCTCTATCTGACAAGGGATTTCTTTAAGGTTTCTACTGGGTACCCTTAATTTCTCTTGCCAACTGATTTCTTCTCAAAAGTTTCATACAGGGGCCTATTTATAGGCATTGAGTACCCTCTCCTTCCCAAGTATGACTAGTGTTTCCTTCTGATTCTGGCAAAGACGACCCGCTGGTTGATTTCTTTACTCTTCAACATTTTTGTAAAGCATCTAGATTCTGGCCTTGTGTTTTGGCAGATCTCTAGCTGTCACACTAGCTCTTACTATTTCGTATTACGTTTATGTTCCTAAAACTTTTATTCAGGTTTCAGTACAAGCTGCCTTTGCTTTATGCTGTACACGCGTTCCTGGAAAATGGTGCATAACTTGAATTTGCATAAAGGGAACCCACTGTACAATGTAACAAATAGGGGTATGTTCCAAGACCTCGACTGGACTGACCCCCAGGCCATTTCTACCACTTTTACAAGACAGTTTTTTGGTACTCTTCAACAGCAGGCAGTGCACACAAGCACAGGGTGGTGGTGAATGTTACATAATGGGGATGGCAACTATACAAACACATATCGCAGACAACGAGCAAGGAACACAGATCCACACAGGAGACTATATTTTGATGCATGTCACCCCACCATGCACCACACAAAGCAGTGGACTGCAGGCTTCCACCACACCGATTGTGTAAGAGTGAATTGACCTTGCATAGAATAAATTTTTGGTATAAAAAGGGTTATCGCATAAGAGTGAATTTGCACATACAGAGCCCGCATAAAGTGAAAGAAACTTGTAAGACATGCAAGAGAAGGGGTTTCCCAACAATGTATGCAGCACTGGTTGACTCCTTCCAAACATCCTTAAAAAAAGGGAGCCTATTGCCCTGCATGGAAACGAGGCAGTTTCAAAATGAATAAAGAAAGCCACAAGTTGAGCTAGATGAACTTCACAGTTTCCCATTCTACCTTTTACTACACATAGTATTCTAATAAAAGGCCAGAGTGGCTTTAAATGAAACAGGAGCAGAAGGGACACAAAGTCCTTGAATTAGAGAAGTGGTTCTCAACCTTTTTTTTTTTTTTTGGCGGACCACTGGAAAATTGTTGAGGGTCTCGGCGGCCCACTTAATAAACTTTTTTTTGGTTCTACAAATCAAAGCACACAGCTTGTATTTTAATATAGGTAGTCTTACCTTACAAGTGGAGATGTTCTGCAACCTTTCTGTGGATCACCTGAATGGAGCTGGTAGACCAGTGGTGGTCCATGGGCCACAGTTGCAGAACCTCTGCATTAGAAGATTGTGCGCTGCAATTTTTAGGGCGCAGTAGAGAAGGTGAAATCCAAGGCTGGAGGAAGTGCGAGGAGAGATGGTAAGGTGGTAAGAGCTACCTTTGTGTCTAGTCTATTCTAGTCACAATGGTGTTTGAGCGCCTTCCAGAATTAGGCTGCAAAATATAACCAGGTTTTGCAAAGGTGCTTTCTTCCTCTCTTCTGTACTTCCCTGGTAAATGCTGTCCCTGCATGTGTGTCCTTTGTTTGCTTGTTCTGAGTAACTTAACGTGCTTTGTATTTTTAGAGGAGGTGAAGGTGAAATGTACCCTGCTTTTAGAGAGGACCGTGGCAAGGGGTGGTGGCCATTGTTAGAGTACCTCAAGACACACTGGACCCGTCTGCTTTGCTGTGTTCATCACTGTGGCATTTGAGCTGATGGAAGAGAGCAGAAAGCAAGAGGGATGGTGTGAAGATTTGCTTCTGATTTTGAATGTATCCTGGTGGTGAAGTCTGTGGCAAAGGACACATGCAAAAAGCAAATTATACTAAGCCATAAATAACCCCCAAACCAAAATATAGGAACGTATCACACACGGCAATCAGGATTGCTTTGGTGAATCGACCACTGGCCTGTTGTGGAACAGCAGCAATAAAAGCAGGGAGACAACTGTTTTCAAAATAGGTTGGTTAAATGCCCTGTTATGTAAAGTCATCACGGGTCAGACTGTTGCAGTCAATTCGAGTCTGTGCACTGACTTCAGTGGGTTTTGGATCAGGTGCATAAAATGGGCAGGGATTGTCTTGTGCCGGTGTTTGTTGACTGCCTAACCCAAGAGGGGTCTGTCTAATAGTGGCTAGGTCTTCTGGACAGTATCATAGTGAGGGAAAAAAGGAGCCACTGAAGAATGAAGAGGAGGCAACCAGGCAGTGTCTGGTTACATTGCCTTTTCAACAAACAGTAGGCTGCAGTATGGGAAACCACAAAATCATACAGCCTGTTCACTCTATGGCACCCTTGCACCACTCTGGCAATGTAAAGAAGCCTTAAAACTGGCACAAAAGTAATTTAAGTGTCACTTTAATGGTCCTTTATACTGCCATGAAATGTTGTAAAGTGCAAATGAAAATCAGGCTGAAGTTGATCATGAGAAAAGGAAGAAACAGGACTACTAGCTCTGCTTCCTGGATAATACTGAAGCTGGTGCTTTTTCAGTACTTCTGTCTCTTCCAGTGCCTGCCCCAGAGTTAGACAGGCTCTTCGGCGCGCAGAGAATGGGAGTGGTGCAGGGTGGGAGGTATCACAAAAGGGCGATACCCAACACAACTGCTGGAATTAATGGGAAATCTCCCGCTACCGATGCCGGGTCTGCGACTTTCGTTCTGAAATACGTAATGCAACACTAACTTGCTTCAACAACTCTACTAATTGTGGAAAGCACATCTCTGCAGCTGCACAAACTTGCTTAAAAGCACTGCACAGGAACGGCATGTGGATGGAGGCTGACATAGCATGTGGTTTTCTTTTAGCCCAACTCATCATCTTTACAGCAGCAGCAGATCTTGGTTTCTGTGTCGGTCAGTCTATGCGAAACCTGTGTTTGATCAGGCAGTGCCTGTTCCAGGAAGGGATACTGCATGTCGCTCAGTTGCAATATGGTTTGGGGATTAATTGGTTCAGAGGGGCTCTTCTCATGTTACTTGTGCTTTGTTGTAAAAAAACAAAAACAACCCCCCCCCCCAACACACCCTGTCTACACTTTTTGTGAGCACCTGCTTCCCAGATGGGCCAAACATTTGCAGTGGCTGGAGATTCAACCTGCAACACTGCAGCCATTTAATTTCTTTAGTGAAAGCGGCTGAGGACAGTTTTTCAGTTTTGACTGCTCTGGGCTTGCCAAGATCTACGGCAGGTATCAACAAGAAATAGGCTGCTTTGGGCTTTCACAGCTTTATGAAAGAACATGCTATTATTGTCTATTTAACTGTAGGAGTGGCTTGGAAGAACGCTGGAGCATGGCTCATGCCCAGGTCCCTGGAACTTGTACATGATGGATCAGACAGTGGTGCTAAAATGCGGGCTATGCCAGGACATTGCGGTGCTTTGTTCTTTGTTGAAGAGTTCTTATCAGTGAATTTCTGCCTTGTAATCGCCGAGTGAAAAATCAGTTCTGGAATGAAAACCCCGTGGACGCTTTGTCCGCTCTATATCAAGGTTACAGCGGTCCTGACCGAATGCCTGGCTGTACCTTCTTTGGAAGTCCCCATCTATTGCATGATTTAAGGGCTTCTGGAACAACAAAATCTGTTCAGGGCTGTGCTGGACTGTACGAGAGGCAGGACATATAAGACTCTTTATTTCAGCCATTGGCATCATGTCAATTTAATCAACATTTTCTGCTCATAAAGTAGTCTCTGCCACAAAGGATGCTACGTGCTGATCTTTTTTTCGCTGGTGCAAACTGGCACAGCTCCACGCGGACTTCATAGTTTATTACAATATTACAGATATCTGGAGTCGGCGTCTGCACCTTTTGCTAAAGGACCCACGGGTAATGTCTCCTCTATCTGAGGTGATGGGCCTGATGCACCTCTCACATCTGCATAATTTGGAAAGACTTCCACTGATTTTATTGGAATGACAGCCTTTTAAAACAAGATGATGTGCCTGGATCAGTTGTCTCTTACCAGAATAGAATCAGAGAAAATGAGATTTGGAAAGGACCTCGGAAGGTCATGCAGTCCAAACCCCTGCTCAAAGCTATATCCCCAGTTATATCATCCCAGCCAGGGCTTTGTTTAGCCAGGTCTTAAAAACCTCCAAGGATGGAGAGTCCCCCATCTACCTCTCTGGGTAGCCAGTTCCAGTGCTTCACCATCCTTCTAGTGAGAGTTTTTCCTAATATCTAACCTAAACGTCCCTTGCTGCAACTTGTTAGGGCCTACACATGCTTGAATGGTGTTTTGCTATGTGTTGGGTCTTGTTGTCAGTGCCTAAGCATTGGGCTTGTTCCATAGTTTCATAGTTTCTAGGGTTGGAAGGGACCTGAGTAGATCATCTAGTCTGACCCCCTGCCATGGCAGGAAAGAGTACTGGGGTCAAACGACCCCAGCAAAGGTTCTTAACTGTCTGATTTCTGTGCAAACACACTGCAGTAGAGCAACATAATAAGATCAATTTTGGCACGTCAGTGAGTCAGGCCTCTTGCCATATCCAAATCTTTAGAAACCAACTGATTATTGGGCCTAAACATACCAGCATCCACTGTGGGAACAAGAGTCACATACAAGAAGTTCAGTTAAGGTAGTTTTTAATAGCCCATAAGCACTTGTTATACAAAATTGCTAGTATTCTGGTTTTAGATGGAAGAGGAAACCTAAGAAAGCAACGTTTTTGGGATTCTGTATTTTTTCTGTCTCACTGATACACTTGCAGATCAGATTTCCTCAACTTGCTACTCCAGTGGTTGGTTTCTTACAATTCCTGGTTCTGTACATCTCTTAAATACTCTTCAGAGATGGCATCCTAGATGTGAACCTGTAGCATAGATGGTGTCAAACATTTGGGGTTTGAGCCTCAATTCTGCCTGTAATATGCTCTGATTCGCAACCTGCTTAAGTTTTGGGTCTGGTCCTTTGACTCTGAGCCCATCTCTGACCACGACCTCTATTAGTGGAGAATCTGCAGGTAGCGCGTGGTGGGAGTGTTGTCTGGGGAGGGTTGATTTGGGGTCAGGTTGAGAATGTAGCTTGTTTTCTCCTGAGAGCTTGGTCAAATCCTATCTTCCTGACCCCTTTTCTGCCCATAACATCCATCTAATAAAATAATCACTCTGGATCGTTTGATTGGGAATGTAACTGGATTGAGGCTATTTGCAAATATTGTTTCGGTAAAACTCAAAATGACAAATTGCTGCAGTTAAAACACTGCATATGCGGAGTCCCCAGGTCTGTGGAAGTTTGGCCTCCAATCTTGATCTGAATTTTGTGCCTTACCCAAACTGAACTTCCTGGTCTCCGAATATTTTCAAGCTTTGCGCCTCCGGCCTTTCCTAACAAATGATGCATGCTATTGACCATCCTGTGGTTCGACGTTTTAATCTAACTTTTCCCAATGAAAGTAACTAGCACTGACTGAACAGGCTGCCAAAGGGATTAATAGGTGTTTATCAAATCAATCTCAGTCAGTGCTTGTGAAAGGATGTTTTTCTAACCTTCTGGTAGTTAGGACTGGATTTCCACAAGGGTCAATGACGGGGCATCTGCCAGCCACAGCGTTTATCATCAATGGTTTTTCAAAACAGTGAGAAAATCCCTATTCTCATGAAGTTACAATGAGAGTTTTGTTATTCCCATCTGGTGACAGTCTATGGCACTTGTAGGAGAGGACATTACATGTATGATTTGTTCTCTCCGCTTATTTTGCTGGCTTTCTCTTGTGTGGTCTTTGCTTATGTTTTCTTTATATATAGAGAGAGATATAGAGATCTTTCTATATCTCTCTCCCTCTATCTATCTCTATTTACCTCTATCTCTATCTATCTATCTATCTATATATCTACCTCTATCTATTTATCTCTATGTCTATATCTCTATATCCCTTTTGTGCTTTACTGAATAAAGTATCTGAATGTCAAGCAAACAGTCCTCTGAATACTTGCATAGGAGCCCATGGAAAAGAAAGGAAAGGAAAGGAAGTGAAGATACAGATACATTTGAATAAATAATAATAATAATTTTGCTCCTTGCTTGGAGACTGGACAGGCACCTGGTTGGGATCTTATGACCCCTGCCACCCCCAGTGCTCCTTCCTGCCCATGACAGGGGGTCGGACTCGATGATCTGTCTAGGTCTCTTCCGACTCATTGATTCTTTGATTCTTGACCGCGTCCCCACACTGTCGTCCCATATTCATCTTGGCATCAAAGGAAAGGAAATAACCATCAATTTCATCTTCCACCTCCCTGATTCCCCTCAGCCTGCTAACCTCCTCCTGGAGCTCCCTCACCTGCACCTCCAGGGCCCTAAGATTGAGGACAGGTGTGGGCGGCCCCCAATCTCGGCATCCCCCACAGGCCGAGGGTCAGAGGGACACCAGCTCCCCCATGGGCTCTGTCTGGGTGGAGGCCTCAGTCGAGCCCCAGGTAGGCAGCGCCTCCCAGGCAGAAACCCTAGCAGCACTCTGCGTCGACACCATTGTATGAGTTGCTGTTTGTTTATTGAGAGAGGCCATCTTATTGAAACTAACATATTCTAACTGGAGGACCATGATATTTTTTTAAATCCTGATTCCTAGACACATCACGATCTGAACTGAAACCAGTGAGAATACTGATAGGCTTCTGCAAAATTCAGATTGGGGCCTGAGCACTGCTTGAGGGGCCCATCTCATCATGACCTATCTATATGTAGCCTTTAAGTACAATTATGATCAGAAGAGCAATTGCTCTGTAGCAGCTTAGTATTAACCTCCCACAGCAACTGGTGAGTGCTTAAAGCATCTCGCTAGCCCTACAGAGGTGTGAGGGAGGTCCAGCCTTATCCAGGACTTCTTTTAGGGCTGCCGCCAGCTGACCCAGATGTAAATGGGACCCATACAGGTCATTCAGGCGGGTAAGCCAAAGGCAGCTGGGTATGGTGCTGGTTATGGAAAGTGGCGTGCATTAACTATGCTGGCCCAATGGCCATTATGGTTGGGAGAACCTTTGACTTGAGTTTCACTGCCTCCCAGGTGTGTTTTCCTGTCCTGACTGACATCTTTCTGCTAGAGACAGATGGACTGAAATGGGCACTTTGTGGTATTGCTTCTCTCTGCTGTGAAATGACTTCAAGGTGCTGCACCGTTACTCAGAATGCCCTTATGTCCTTGGGGTGTTACGCTGCCTGAGTCATAGTTCACAACAGGGATACGGCTTGGGAATATGTGGGGCTTGGGTAAAGAAGGAGGTTGAAATGGTACCCATGACTGTTTGTTCTGTCCTTGTGGCACTCTTGCTGGTAAGGGACTTGAGTGAAAAGGGGAGCCATACACCAGCAATTGGCTTTGATAATCTGTTATTTGAACTCCGTTGTTGAGTAGGGGAAAAAACTCAGTAAGATATTTATTTAGAAAGTGCATCTTGTTCCTATTTATGCCTGAGCAAATTATGAAGATTCAGCTTTGAGGGGGTAGTTGTAAATGGAAAAAAGGCCTGTAATCATGAAAGTCACTGAAATGAAATAAAAAAAAATAGTCAGCTAAACAAGTTTAAAGTACTAGCTGCAGTGCTCAGCAGTGATGGTCTTTTGGCTTCTGGCCCTTTAGGCTTCTTTTTCACCCATTCTAGCTGAACTTTCTTAATCAGTTTCCTTTCTCTATCTGTCTCCATCCTTCCTGCTTCCAATGAAAGAGCCGCCTTCTTTCCCTTCTAAACCTCTTCCGAATATTGTGCCATTGGGGGGATTTGGAGAATGAGACAACATCACGTTGTTTAGAAACTCAGCAAACTTCTAATGCCGACAGAGCCCCTCGCACAGCAGCACCCGCCCTCCCGCAACACTGACCCAGGCGGCACCATCCACCTTAAGACCACTTTGTTGCTCTCCTGTTCTCCCAGCCTCTTTCAGATCACACTCACCTTGAACCCTGCTGGTGCAGAAAGGGCAGGATAGTATATGATGATACTTGAGCACTGGGGTCAGCAACCTACAGCCCTTGGACCTATTGGATCCAGCCCATAGATCACTGGCATGGGTCTCATCTCCATTGTGGCCAAGAGGCAGGTAGAAGCAATGTCTATGATGATGGCAGAAGTGTCTGGGTCCTAAACTGGCTGACCACAGACCTGAGCTGGGCAAATCTAGTTGCTTACCAGATATTGTTGCTGACCACTGCCATAGTATGTTCCTACAGAGCCAGTTAAAGGGGCAGTAGAACTAAGAAGTCCCCTCATCGGGCAGCAGAAGTGCACGGTGTTTTCAGTGCCAATGGAAGGCAAGTAAGGGGAGCGATGTCCCGGGGAACAGCTCTATTAATATGATATCAAAGACCTTAAGGAGGCATTGTAAGAGAGATATATACTGTAGATGAAGCAAAGTATCTGCATGCTGTTGGACATACAGGACTTGGCTAGTTTGGCTATTGATAAAGGGTCTTTAAATCAAATTGAATATGCATGTGGAAGATATGTTCTAGCTCAGTAATTTTCAAACTTTTGGAGCCAAATGGGCTGTTGTAAATCTTAACTGTTTGTGGACTCCCAGGAACCTCCTCAATCTTTTAACTGAAAGTCCAATAATAATAAATCAGATGTTGGACCACTTTGCATGGCCTTGCAGACCTCTGTTGGACCACAGATCACATTTTGGAGCTACTGGCAAGGTCACACAGAAGTCTTAGACTTGAGGCAGAAACCTCTAGCTGAAATTTCCCAGCTTGTATTATAGAGGAAGTCAGACCAGATGGATAGAGTGGTTCCTCTGGCTTTTAAATATATGAAACACTTTACCTCCAGGGCAGTGGGTTTCAATTAGATTAAAAATGTGACCTCGGAGATTTTCAAAGAAGCCTGTGGGTATCAATTGCTCAGCTGCCTTTTTCCTTTGAAAAGCTCCCGTTAACCTCTGTTGTGATGTAGGTTGTTGGGCAACTTAAAGTTTTCTTTTCTGTGCGCTTCAGTTTTATGCTTCTAGAGTCAGTTTGGTTTACGCTATTCTAGAAGAAGTAACATGGTTCTTGTTCTTGGACACTTGACTCTTTCCTTCCTACCAATCCCGACAGACCCAGTTGCATCAGTTTCTAGACTTTTTGGCCAAATGATCCACTATCAGCCTGCAATTTTTTTTGCAGATCCAGGTACTCTCATAATCAAATTTGCAATGAAAACAGTACTAAAGGCACATAGAGGCCTGTGTGACCAGCTGGGGACCAACCACCAGTGGTCTGCAGGCCACCATTTGAGTACCGCTGACTTGAACTGAAAACGTCTGGATGCTCTGTGTCTCGGGAGATATGATACCTCTGAAATATTAAAGGAATCATAGGACTTCAAGGAGAAGTACGTGCCACAGGCTATTAACATTCAAACAGAGCTTTCTATCTGAAATCAGTAGAGAAAAATTGCTAGTGCATTAGCCTGATGGGAAAAAGTGGTCCCCTGATGGGACTCGAAAGAGAGAAGTACCAAGAGATAATGACACACATGAGAGAGGATGGACTTCCAAGAGAGGTGGGCCCTGCTCCCTCCCATCATGACTGTCTGGCTGCCTCCCAGTAAAGGGGCCTAGTTTCTCCTCTGGTATTCACACAAGCATGACTTCACGAGAGAGACTGGCAACGCACACCAAGTTCCTTGCAATGGGCCCAGAAATCCAGCCCAGATGTTTACAAAGTAACCACAAAAGACAAAGATAAAAACAAACACATGCATACTTTACATGCAGAGGTAATCGCAACAAATAGCTGAGAAATACAGAAATACTCCTCGGCCCCTCGTTCAGATGGAGCGCTCCAAGCCGACTGCATGGTATTTAAACAGAAAGAAACCAGCATGGGCAAAATTGCCTGCCTCGCCGGTCTGTGCAATAGGTTCAGAGCTGCTGTCACGTTTCTGTCCTGTGCTGAGGGTCAAGGACTTCACCCCTTACCACAGTGTGGACTTCCTCCTCCCCACAGGCACTAGGGCCTTAACCCTTTCCTGCTTTGTCCCATCTCTTTTCTATTGGGCAAGTATAAGTAGAACAGCAAGGCTGGAGGCTGAACAGGCTGCGGCTGAGACCTGCCTTTGGTTTTATTGTTGGCCTGACAGCTTTCTACATACCATTCCTCCCTTTTGTTTTACCTGGTGCAGGCTTTCTGTTCCTAATCCTGTCGGGGCTGTTTGAGGGAGTATACTGCACCTAGGGACACCTTGCATCATCTTCTCATTAACACAGAAGTTGTTAAGTTACCTCTGTTTAACATCTGGTTACACATCCCAGTGGATGTCCTAACCAATGATTGCAAAAAGGGTGGGTATAGCTAATTATTTAATCACAGCGACATCTTCCAACTATGGCCATGCTGAATCAAAGCCTTCAAACCACCATGCTATTTTAGTAATAGTAGAAACTCTAAAATGCTGCCAGCCTCCACTGTACTCTTTTACATCCTATTCAGGCCACCTAATCCTGGAGAGATCCTTTCTGTTCTCTCTTGAAGGGCAAGTTTGCTTCCTGCCCTCGTGAAGACTCGAGTTGGATCAAATGGGGGCTGGACTCGATGATCTTCTGAGGTCCCTTCCAGCCCTAATGTCTATGAAATCTATGAAAAAAAAGTGTGCCTGAAGGAATCTCTTCGTGGTCTCTATTGTTAGTGTCACTACTTGGTTGTACCAAGTAGCCCTTGACTTTCCTGTTTTGGTAGTTGATCTGACCAAGTTGCCATCCTCCCTTTCATATTCCAGAGTCTGGCTATCCCTTTGCAAATTCCCCAAATCATTTCCATAAATCATCACAGCCCACTGCACTTTTAATTTCTCTGTGGCTATATCATCCTTTGGTAGACTTCAAGGTGAAGATCTCTTGCTCCACATTGCTGCTGCTGCTACAAGTGGGCCTTAGAGTTTCTTTGGCTTTTTTGAATGTCTCTTCTCTCTTTCCTTGAACATGTCTGGACCATTTCCAGAAGTATTCTCACATCTCTATATTCCTCTGCTCCCATTAGGCTTTTCCATGAAGGATACGGTGTCAGGGCATCTTTACTACCTGCAGATTCTGACAGACAGACAAGAGCTTGAAGCTTGGGATTGTCCCGTTATGTTTGGCTTAACGTCCACATGGATTCTCAAGGGCAACCCAATCTGCTCCTTGTCTTGGACTCAAAAGGTAGCATCTGCTAAACAAAAACATTTACAAAGCCCGTAGTCAGTGAAAATGTTTCCATTTGCTGGTGGGATTTTCTTTTTATTTCAATTGCGAAGATTAATGGTACCCTACCATGCCTGCTGCCCAAACGTTGGACCTTCATCTACAATAAGAAATCCAGAAAATACAAATATATTTACTAATGGACTGCAAATAAAAGCTGGGCCTGGTGACATGAATGCACAGGTGCATGAAGCCAAGGCCAGGCATTGCCAGTGAATCCTATCCAATTCTTTAATTGGCTCAAGCTCTTGATCTGTAACATTTGTTGTCATCATTACATTGCGTAGGGTCCCTCTGGATTGACCTCTCCTCCTCTGCCTTGAGGTCGCCCAAAGGTAATGGAGGCATCCAAGTGCCTTGAAATATGGATCAGAAAATGATCGGAGCCCTCGGTGGAATAGCCTGTTTACTGGATACTCCTCTCTTACATACATTCAGTCATTTCAGGATATTTGGGGCTAACTCCTGTTTCACTTGGTGAGCCCGATTTCTTGCTCCCCAGCAAAGTGCTGTAACCACCAGACCACAGGATGGGCACTGTCCAGGCCTCTCTTCAGCCCCAACTTGAAGCTTACCTTCTGGATAGCTAAGAGAGAGACAGATTTGGGGTTAGGAGAAAGAGAACAAGTCAGAAGTTTTGTGACTTGGGGATACAGATACTGGCCTGCATGGGTGGAGGGGATCAAGGAGGGGGGATGTGAGAGATGTAGTCATGCCCCCTTCAGCTTGTATAAAATGGATGGCGAACACTAAGGAAGTGTCAGCTTCATCGGGAACAAGGGACCAGACTGGAATCCCCCAAGGGTGGATCGAAAGGGTGTAGTTGTATCCCGTTTTAGCCATGCTGTGCATGTGCGATGAGCTCTCTGAGTCTGTCTGTGCAACTTCTGATGGAGCTGCTGCTTCACCTTGGCTCTGGAACTTCAGGAGTGAATCATGCCCCCCCCGGCCCCTTGCCTGATGCCAGGTTTGGTGGCAGGGGAAAAAGACTGCGGGGGAAGGGGGGTCATACAGTGACAGCCTTCACCCCTGGAGGTTTGGAGCTATACCAAAGTGGCAGGAGCCACAGTGACAAGGTACAGGAAATCAACTTCAAGAGGATTACTGGAGAAGGGCCTAGGCAAAGCCTAAATGGTGGCCTAGTGGTTAGAGCTCTGTGCTGGGAAGCAAGAAATGCAGGTGCAAATTTCTTCTCAGTGAGGGTGGCCCAGAATCGGTCATAGAATCATAGAAGTCGGGTCGGAAGGGACCTCGTACATCTTCAAGTCTGACCCCCTGCCTGGGCAGGAGAAAAAACTGGGCTCAAATGACTCCAGCCAGGTAGGTATCAAGCCTCCTCTTAAAGACCCCCAGGGTAGGAGCCACTTCCTTTGGGAGTTGGTTCCAGATCCTAGCTGCTTAACCGTGAAGTAGTTCTTATCTAACCTAAACCTCCACTCCAACAATTTGTGGCTGTTATTCCTTGTTATGCCAGGGGGTGCTTGGGAAACAAGGTCTCTCCCAAACCCTTCTGGTTCCCCCTAGTGAGTTTATAGACGGTCACCAGGTCCCCCCTCAGCCTTCTCTTGTGAAGCCTGAACAGGTTCAGGTCCCACAGTCTCTCATTGAAGGGTCTGCCCTGTTGTCCCCAGATCATGCGAGTGGCCTCCTCTGGACCCTTTCCATGTTGTCCACATCCCTCCTGAAGTGCGGCGCCCAGACCTGGACACAGTACTTCAACTGTGGCCTGACCAGTGTTGCATAAAGAGGGAGGATCACCTCCTTGGACCTGCTTGAGATGCACCTGTGGATGCACAACAAGTTCCGGTTAGCCCTGCCAACTGTGACCTCGCATTTTCGGCCCATGTTCATCAATAATGACTCCAAGATCCCTTTCTGCCTCCGTGCTCTCAAGAAAGGAGTTTGCCATCTTATAAGTGTGCTTCTGGTTACTACTGCCCAAGTGCAGCACCCCTAACGCTACCTGCCCAGTCGTGGGATGAATCCCACCAAGTTTCTGTAAGCCCTATTATGTCTGGGTCTGAACTGGCTGTTCTGAGGGCGAGTTCCTCCTGTTTATTTCCCATACTACGAGCATTGGTATATAGGCATTTAAGGCCTTGCCTAGCTGTGTGTGCCAACCCCTGATTTGGGAGACTGTTTTGACCCCTGTTTCTTACCTGGGCACTCCTTGCATTTGTCTCCTGTCTTGCTCGGGTGGTGTCTCCTCATTTTCCTGTGGCCCCCTCCCCTGGCAATGCTAGTTTAAAGCTTGCTGTATGAGATCAGCCAACCTGGAAGAGAAGATACGCTTGCCTTTAGGAGAGAGGTGAAGCCCATCCCACCCCAGCAAGTCCTCCGCCTGAAAGCATGGTTCATTAGCAAGGAAACCAAGGCATGCCTGGTGGCACCAACTGCGTAAGCGCTGGTTGACCTCGCCAATGCGGGCCTCGTGTTGCCATCCCCGCCTACTCACTGGAAGAAGAGAGGAGAATACCACATGCGCCCCAGTCTCCTTAAGCTTGTCTCCCAGACCCTTGATAAGTCTCTCTCACTCCCTTGGTAAGTGCCTTTAAGCACTAGGCTACTGGGCTAAAACATGGTGGGAGGGTCTCCTCCTCCCTGCCCTCCACTTTGCTTGGTACATGAGCAGGGGTATGGGGCTATTTCATTTTGTCACAGGAAAAAACAGAATCCAGAGCTGTATGCTGTCAAGTACCTAAACCCGCAGCCATTTGGCTGCATGTGCAGAGTAGACCTAGTTTCATCCTCAGCGTCCTCCAAAGATGGACTGTGTCCACCATGATACCTGTGTCCAAGGATTTTATGACCTGGTTGTGGAAGGCAACCAGGTTGGTCTGTGCGCCTATTTCCTCTTGATGGTTTGCTCTTGCACCGCCTTTGCCCGAGAAACTGACCTTGCTCGCCAGGGAATCTTGTGTAGCCCCCAGAGGGTACCTTGATTACCTTCAGGGTGACCCCAAAAGTCTCCTGCCACAACTTTGGATGGTGCTTCAGTGGAGGGGGTCCCCTTTGAGGATGCCTCCAGAGTTGTTATGAGTCCCAGTGGATGTCCATGGGGCTCCAACCTCCCCTACACTCCAGCCATACGCCAACCTTCGAGATGAGCCTCAGGATCTTTTGCGGCTATCCCCTGCAGATGTTTTCCCTCATCCCCACGTCCTCTCTCACAGATGAGCGACTTGCCCTCTGGCTGGACCCAGAGGGTCAGGTGACACTCAGCCTTTGGGCTTGTCCCCTTTGACGCCCTGAGCCTTCTATGGCTGATGTCACTGGCACTCATGACGTTCTCACGTGGTTCCTTCCCTGTCTTTGGATGAAGTCCCTACTCCCCAGCCTGGTATGGAGGGCTCTGCTAACCTGCTCTAGACAGGGAACTAAAATAGACCAGCTTGAAAAAAGGGAAAACACAACTGGTACCCTCACCACCATAAAACCCCTTGCCCTGAAACGACCTGACATGAAACAAAAAAGAAACTAACAACACGACTACCGAAGAAGAATGAAAAAGGGAGAACAAAAAGAAGAGGGGCAACCATGGGGCATGTCCTCCGGGTTGGGGTCCACACCTTCACCCCAGCTGGGGTCTCTCTCCTCCCCTCCAGGGGCTGCCTCTGCCCTGGAGCCACAGCACCCATTGCCTTTGATGGGAGTTCCCATGCTGGCTTTCACTGTAGCCGTTGCCAGCCTCCCTGATGATTCCTTTGATCCCCCTGGTCGTCTCTGGCATGAGGATCCCTTGCAGCTCCTGCTGCTGCTGCCTCTGCCGGCTTCCCTGCTGGCTCCTTCGGTCCCTGCCAGGCTTCCCTGGCTCAGGGATCTCTTGCAGCTCCGGCTGCCGCTGCTGGCCTCCCTGTCATCTCCTTTGATCCTTGCTGGTCTTCTCTGGCTCGGGGATCTCTTGCAGCTCCTGCTGTTGCTGCCGCTGCTGCTGATCACAGCAGCTGGACACTCTCCACCCCGTGGTTCCCTGCTGGTCCTCTGGCCCTCGACATCCCTTCTCCTGTGCTTTCAGGGTTGATTTTTATCTTCACCGGGTGGCATCTCTTCATGATGTCACCCAGCCCCAGCTGGAGATGGGTGCAGCTGATAAACTGCCCTGGTGGTTTTCCATGGCGTGCTTCCTTGCTATCGGACCCCTGTAACAGGTATGCTTTTTTCTTCTTTTACTTTGGTCTGCGGTTTGCCTCTGAATGAGGCTTCCCCCTTTTCTGATACAGCACCCCTGGGACAGCCTGACAGGACCTGCCTCTAATGAACACATGTTGGTTGCCCCTGAGCATAATCTCCCCTGCTGGTCCCTTGCAGATGTGCTCCTGGATAATTTTCTCAAACAGCTTTCCCAGGACCGAGGTAAGACTAACGGGCCTATAGTTTCCTGGGTCCTCCTTCCTCCTTTTTTGAATGACCATGTTGGCCCCCTTCCAGTCCTCTGGCACCACACCAGAGCACCACGAGTGCTTGTAAAGCCATGCCAGGGGTCCCGCAATGACCTCTGCCAATTCCCTCAGCACTCGGGGGTGGAGATTGTCAAGACCTGCTGATTTGAACATGTCTAGTCTCACCAGAAGTTCCCTGATTAGGTCCTCACTGACTCTGGGCCTGCCTGCGCCTCCCCTGGGTCCATCCGGGATCCCTGTTCAGAAAAATGGAAGCAAAGAATCTGTGAAAGAGGTTAGCTTTGTCGTCTGGTGAGACCACCAGATTTCCAAGCGTGTCCTGCAGAGGCTCCACATTACTCGGTACCTTCTTTTTACCCCCTGTGCATTTAAAAAAGGGCTTCTTGTTGTCCTTGATCTGGGTTGCTAGTCCCAGTTCCATCACCACCTTAGCCTTCCTAACAGCCCCCCTATAATCTCAAGCAATGGAGGCATAGTCCTCCTTGCTGATGCCCCTCCCTTCTATTGGGTCTATGCCTCCTTTTTGGCATTGAGGTATTCCCGGATGCTTTTGGTGAGCCATGGGGGCTTTTGAGCACTCTTGCCCCCTTTGATCCACATTGGGATTGTCACCTTTTGGGCTTGGAGGATTTTCTCCTTAAGGAACTCTTGTCTTGGAGGATTGTCCTCTTCTTGGACTCCCAAGTACCCTCCCCTCCAGGACCTCAGTGCCTCCCTGACTAGTCTCCTTACCTCATTGAAATTGGCCCTCCTGAAGTCCAGGGCTGCTGCCTTGCTGCAGGCCTTTGACACCCTGCGCTGGATGGTGAATTCCAGTAGGCGATGATTGCTGTCGCCCAGGTGGTCGAGCACCCGCAGCCCCCTCACCAGGTCATCACCTGTGGCCAGGACCAGGTCCAATAATGAATTTCCCCTGGTGGGATGGTGCACCTCCTGGGTTAGGTGGAGGTCCTGTAACTTGGCTAGGAACCTACGTGAGCAGTTAGACCTGGCTGACTGCTCTTTCCAGCAGATGTCTGGATAGTTCAGGTCACCCATGATGACCACGTCCCTTGACCTAACTGCCTCCATGAGCTGACCTGGGAATTCCCGGTCCATCTCTTCTCCCTGGTTGGGTGGCCTGTAGTCAACCCCCACCATTAAGTCCCTTTCCCCCGACCCCCTTATAACACCTCAGTCTGCCCTACGTCAGACCCAGTGCTGTTTGCTGAGGATGTGTATTGCTCTTTGACGTAGAGTGCCACACCCCCATCTTTCCTCCCTGTTCTATCCTACCTATACAGTCTATAGCCCCTGATGTTTACCACCCAGTTGTGGTAATGACCACATCTATCCTACTCTTCAAATAGCATCCTTGCCTTCCCCCCGAAAACTGCTTTCATTGTTGGGATCAGCAGTGTTCTTCCTTTGTGTCAGACCATCCAGTACTTCAAGATTTTGATGAGAAGCCTTAGCTTCTTCCAAACAAACTTGACTTGTTGGCTGCTGCTCCTCGGAGTGCAGGGGAAGGCACCATTCATCACATTGATCCTTGCTAAAGGAAATGACAACAGCCAATTCCAACAGTCAAGGTTTTTGCATTATCTTCGTGTTGTGGTCAAGGAGACCCAGATGTTTTGGGAGACAAAATGGCTTGGTTTAAAAAAGTAGGAGAGCTTCCCACATGTTGTGGAGTTGACTTCTGAAGGGGGGAGCTGAGGCCATGGGAAAGCTGCTTGGAGCACAAGAGGAAAGTGGAAGAACGTGCTGTGCAATGAAGGAAGTGCCTGTGGAATGTAAACGGGTCTGAACACTGCAGCAAGATTATGTAGCCAAATATGCACAAAGTGCAACGTCCCGGTTCTTCAGGGTTAGAGCCAGTGGGGGACTCAAATGATAATGCATGCAAACATTGATATCTTTATGGAGCCCTCTCATCTCCTAAAGACCCTATAGCAAGAGGTGGCTAACCTTCAGCATAGGTGCCACAGTTGGCATGGGCAGCCTCTGTGTGGCGTGTGGCAGATGAGGGAGGAGACAGGCAGCACAGTGATAGATTGGGCAGAAAATGGAAAGCAGCAAATCAGTCAGGGAGCACAGGGCTGGGAGCAGAAAGCAGAGCAGTAGATGCACAGGGGAAGGAGACTGAAGTGGCTCTTGGTGGGGAGGTGGAGCTAATTTGTGGCCCTTCTGGCAACAACGTTGTCCCTCAATGCCCTACAGTTAATTACAATGGCACACTTTTAAATGAACTTCCTTTGATTTAATAATTCAAGATTTTTTTCTATTTTCTACAGTCTTTTGAAAGTTCATCTCTGACTTTGTGGTTAAGCTGATGGTCAAATTTCTAATGGTCTTAAGCTCCCACATAGAGGAAAGTTCATGTAGTGGAGTGCATTCATGATGATTTGTTTTACCACATATAAAACCTTTGGACTCTTTGGACATTACCAACCAATGCAGAGATGATCATCACATATTTGCTCTTGCTTCAACAGTGTTTCTACCAAATGTATATTAACAGGTCTGGGGTTGAGTCTTCTTTTCTGAAAATGGCTTGACCCATAAGAGACCAATCAGTCCAGACAACATGGACTGATATCCAGATACAACAGAGAAGAGCAGATATTCTTTTGTAATCATGGGACTGCAGGTTAGAGGTGAGATTCTGGGGAAGAGGATATTTGTCCTTGTTAATCCCTTTTCATGCATGGCAAGAATAGCATCAGGAAGTGCTGGATTTAGATGGACACTGAAATGTTAGGAGCGACTGCAAGATGATGGATTACATTCTGTGGGTGAACAATAAGTTTGAATACTTTGCATGTATTATAGGCCACATTTTGTCTCTGAAGTGCCTAAGTTTGATTCTGTCCTCCCACACCCACCAGCAAGTCCCCAGAAAACATTAATGCAAAATGTGGGTGGGTCCTTCTTGCAGCTTTGTGTGACTTAGTCTTAAGGCTCAGATGGAAGTGTGTTACTAAGGTTGACCCATTAATGTTTTTTCATGGACTTGAGTAGGGTGGAATAGTTTTGCTCTCAGACATGTAAGTACCAGTTTACAAACAATGCTTATATTTGAGATGGTCCCAGACCCCTCCAAATACTTCCCACTAAACTTGGGTGCAATTTGGATCCAGATTTGATTTTGTCACTTAAGCCCATTTTCAGTTTAACCCCAGTGCTACGCTACATCTACCCCAGGGCTATGCTCCATTTCCCAATGCCTGTTCTTGTTTGGGAATCTGGGCATCGTGTTCACCCTGTTCCAGGAAGTCCTTTCTCAAACTGCATTTAATTTTCAATTGTCCTAGATTTTCAGAATGAAGCCATGACTTCTATATTATTCTCCCTTTAAGGCAAAGGAGAATAAAATATTCTAATGCCTGAATGTTGCGGTTACAATTTAGCTTATTGGACTTGAAAGAGCCTATTAGTATTTTTCCATTCTGATTAGCCTGAAGAGCAATGGACTGGCAAAAGGATTTAAGGGCAAGTCTGAAATACAAATAGTGACTTGCCTGTGGAATGGCCCAGAAAAGGAAATATTGGAGAGGATATATGGCTCACATATTCCATGCTGCATGGTCAGAGTAATGAAACACTTTTTCTGGCAATTTGAGTCTGGAAAATAGACTACAGATTTTTTCAATAAGCCCCCAAAATACTACAGACCTTAGCTTTGTAGTCTATAGTATGGTTCTTTAAATAAGAAAGATGGGATGGGGCAGTTGTGAACAAGGGGAGAAATCAAAGCTGAAGCACAAATACAAACATTAAAAAAAATTAGTGCCAAAACATGAGGTTAGTGCAAGTATGAAGGAATCTGTGCTTTCCCAGCACTTGAGTTACCTGTTCTAGTTTTCTTTTTATACTTGAATATTGAGGACAAGTTCATAACATTATCATGCCAGGTAAGATTAAGTCGGGTGTCAATGAGTTCCTTATCAAGACAATAGATGTAAGAGAGAGATTATAAATAGGTCATCCTGAAACAGACCTGTCTTCCAAAATATGTATTTTTTTTTTTGTTATAAAGACCTAGTTCTTGGACAATGTTGTTCATATGTCATATCCACTTGCTGGGTTGTTGGGCCTATTTTTGATATTTGTTAAATATTTTTGGCCAGTAATTTTTAAAATAACTTGGATCTCATTTTTTTTTTCAAGTCAGCAGCATCTACAACTGGGCCAAGTGAGGGTGGAGTGGGGAGGAAACTATTGTATTTACACACTTGGTGGCAAGGACTTAGCACACAATTGGCTAGAGTTTTCAGAAGGGTTTATGTGCTTGTTGTGGATGCAGAAGGACTCAATAGCTGATATGCTGCACTTTGTTTAAAAATCCAGCCATGTATTTTTACAACCAAATGGGGAGCTGAACTCTCTTGGAAATGCAGTCTCAGTTGTGGGTCCAGAGCACTGCTGACAATATTGGCCAGCTTTTCCATAATTTGGATTGCTAAAAGCTTACGATCTGATTAGGCAATGTCATTTTTCTCCTAATTTACACCAGCTAAGTTTTGTTGGCCGTGTGGAAGACTCGAGAGTTAAGGAGCAGAATCGTTCCCTCCGCAATTGCGATCTTTGAGCGTTAATACATGGCCAGTAATTTAGTGCACGTGAAGTCTCGGTGGCACTGCATTCTTGAGCTGGGACTATACAAACCACCTTCATGCCCTGCCAAACTAGTGACGTGCAAATGCAACCCTACATGAGGTGCGCTCAACTGGAACGTTTTCTTGTGGGTTGAGAACCAAAGCGAGCACCTCGCGTGATGATGGATGCTGCTCGGTGGACAATAATTATGATTTACATGTATGTTCTTTATTCTTAAAGGGAAATCCCAGTTGCCAGGCATATTAACGATGTATGTAATGGTGTGTTAACGGACACCATTAGTATGCCGGACAAAACTGAAACCCTTGCCAAAACAAACATTTTCAGTGGTACGTTTTATGGATCAGCAGAGTCTGCAAATGCTTCAGAGTGGAACTGTATTGTGGGAAACCTACTTTAGGAATGGCTAGTCGTTTCCTAACCACAAGCAAAAGGTATTTGTTAGTAATTAAATGTAGTCGGGTACTTGGCTAATTTCAGCATCTCACAACTTCTTCTATGAGGTGTAATAATTGCAGCCAGGAGACATTTTATTTTAGGTCTTATAGCTAGATTAGCATGGAAATGAAACTCAGCTTGGCGAGGTTCATGTTAATATTCTTTATTGTGTTGAGCACAAACTACTAGTCCTCGCTGTCAAATGAGGGGAGTTGTGCCTTGAAGGGGTTTTCTCAAGAGCCAGTGGGAATGGCTTGTGTTGTGTAACATGTGACACACTCTTGACCAGTGAGAAGTGGAAACCAACACGCCTGTCCCACCTTGGCTCCGAGTGATTTCTGAATATCACAATTGCCATGTCTCATCAGTCCAGGACAGGACGCTGGTCCCGGCGTCTCTCAAGTACATGAAGCCAGCCCTGTTTGTCCATTTGCAAAAGCCAACTGATGGGTACCCTCATGCTTTCCCTTGAGCCTCTTATACATGAGTTGTTGTTCTCCTTCAAATCTCTTTAAGACACTTTCCTGCTGGATGCCTCCAAAAGTACAGCCGTAGCATGCTGTGTCCGCTGCTTGGCACGCTGACTGCTACTATCTTGCTGTTTTCCTGTGCTCGCCCATCTGTATTCATTCACTGCTCCAGAAGTGTAACGGGGCAGTTCTGCACCCCCAGGTATAGGGGCGCATGGAGCAGCAGTCACAGTCGAGCAGTTGGTGGTGTCATGGCAGGTGGGAGAGCGGTGGGGGCAGCTGGTATTTTGGGATCGCTGCAAGGCGGCTCCCTCGGTTATGCTACTTCCTTGTCTATGAAAATGCTTCAGAGCAAGGACTGACATGCTTACATGTAATCCAGTGCAGTGCGTCTCGGGGCACTATTGCAATACAACTAAATAACGTTGAGTCTTCGGGGTAGACTGAGACCCCCTTCTTCCCACCGGGGGATACTTTCAGGAGGAATTCCACCAGATTTTGCATGTGAAAGAGCAGCAGCATGAGTAAGGGGCTCACCGTCTGGACCTTGAGAACCAGATCTTGCAATGGATCTGATCTTATAAAGAAGTCCAGTTAGACTGATAGAAACCCAATCTGCCAAGGAAATGAGACCAAGTAGTAAACTCTTGCATTTACCTCCTGGCATGATCATGCCTCTTCTCTGCATTAGTTATGGTTCTGTTACCTAGTGCCCATGCCAGGATTGCCAACTCTTAGGCTGTTTTGATATGAACTTGAACCCTAGCTCCTGGAGTCATGTGATAATGTGAACATGTTGCACTGTTTTTTTTTTTTTAAAGTCTTTCTAGCCCCTCGAGTTGCAGAGGACATCCTGGAAAATGCAATACCTCTAGCCTCTAAAGCCAGAAGGTAAATAAAAATGGTCCAAAAAGTATTTTAAAAAAAATTGCAGTCTGATTTTGGGGATCTGACTCATTATTTGTGAACACTTGGTTTGGCCATACTGCCTCTGAATTTGCAGGCTGCAAACACCAAGGGGAAAGCACGTGGGTTCTGTGCTTCACATGTAGGAAAAACAAAGTTAGGGAAAATTTTCTGGGAGTCACTCGGGCACGCAAAAGCTGCCAAACTCACTTGGTGCTTTTGAAAATCTGATTGTTGAGCGCAGATATTTGAGTATCTCCATGTTTAGACTAGTCTGTGGAGTTGAAGTCTGCATTCGTAAATGCAAACACAAGCTTTCAGCTGAGCGCACATATGAGAGAAACATTTGGCCCTGAAATGGCATGCACAGTGGAAGAGTGACTATATACATTACATATACATAAACCAATTGGCTTTATCTCCTCGTACGGAGGGACTGAGCGGATATTTCTAGCACTGATTCTTTGCATGCTTCATGATCCAGGCAAATTCCTACAGATTGGGAACGTTCCTAATTGAACCTTTCTTAATTCAGAAATTGGGGAATCTCTAAAGACTTGACCTGATGGGTATTAGAGCAGAGGATAATGGTATCTGGGGGGGAAAAAAAGAGCTGTAATTCCTAACCTCACTGTTAGATCAATCGGCATAGATATAGCTGCCCCCACATCAAGCTCCTCAATGTTTTTGCAGGAGACACGACACACTGGGACCAGACTTTCAGGCGTTCCACATTATACTTAATACACGCCTTCAGAATATTGTTTTCAATAAAGCTTGTTGTTTCTTAGTTATTCAATTATGAATCTTCATGCATTAGTAGATACAAGACATTCTTGTGGCAAATGACAGGGAGATAAATGCTTGGCAATGCCCCATGTCTCCAGTAGAGCTGGTAGATTTTTTTTTTCCCTTATGGGATTTCACAATAGTCTGTTACTTGCCTGATGCAAGAATTACCTGGATCATTTCCAGTAATGTTAAGGGACTTGTGTGAATCTCATGCATTTCAGTGGAAGAAATGGCCCCTTTGTCACTGTGAGTGATTATTCTTTTAATGCCTTACACTTAGGAGCCGCCAGGCTTAATTGCTTTTTGTACCACTCTTCCCTCCTCTCCTTATGTATTTGTCTTCTCATGCCATAAAAGTGCTGCATTTTAAAATGAAATAAGGGAGACAGAAAACAGAAAAGACATGTTTTGTGTGAAACAGGAAACATATGTTAGGAGTGAGGATTCAAAATGGGTAAAGATATTGAAGACATGTTTTTTTTTCTCCCTTATGCCATAAAAGAAAAAGAAAAAAGAAGTAATGCAACTCTGGTATCGTCACCATCGGTTTTTACCACTCCCTGGGAGAGGAGCTGGTTGGGACTGCAAAATCAATCAAGAATTATTGCTAGGAAAGGTCAAACAAGTTTGGACCAAATGGGATGCTTGTTCAGGTTTGGTAGATTTGTGTGGAAATAGGTGCCTTTTGGTACAGTATCAGGACTCAGTTCTGCTATTGATGATAGCATAGGTTGACTTACCATGGACTTAGACTAGGGTTGGCTATGGTCTTTGGGACAACTTTAAAATGTACTGACTTATTTTCATTCTTGGTCCCCTAATCCCACTGAATGGGCCCTTTCAGTGAAATCATTCTCATCCTATGTGGATTCTGTTTCAGAAATGCAGGCATTGTCTCCAAATGTAGTCATAGCCATATAGTACAGACATCCTTGAGATTAGTCTTAAACTAGCTAGTTTGGATACCAATATCAATGTGACCACCTAACATGGAGCTCAGTGACATCTGGAAAATGTACCCAGTGAAGTGGGGTAAAATAACTCTTGCTGAGCTCCTGGGCACTATAGCTGGGAGTTCATGAGCTACTCAACTTCAAAGTAAGCTTAGTTGTGTCTATGTGATCTGTAGATATACCAAGAACTATAACACAGAAATACTCACAGAAAGATAGGTTTCAAGGATATCGCTATCAGCACCACACTTCCTCTCTGCAGTCTCCCTCAGTTTTTTTTAACATCGGAAAAAGATGGAACTACAGAAATATTGCTTAAAATACTCCCAAAGGGATCAAGAGTGTAATGCGTTTCTTTTTTCTATGGTAGTGTCCAGAAATTATGTGAGAGGCAAGGATTTCTAAGGATTTCTGAACTTTATTGAACCAACTACGTAGTTTGCATACAAATATGTGTAGTGAGTAAAAAGGAAGGATGATCAGAGATGAGCTGTTTTGGTTAAGACACTGGGCTGGGGCTCATAGATTCAGTTCCTGGCTGGCAATTCGTAATCTCAGTTGCATATCTGTTAAATGGGGCTATTGATTTTGGATTTTGTCTTTGCTGTTACATTATAAGCTCTTCATATGCATGATCTGTTCCAGCATGCAAAATTTTCAGACTGAATGGCTGCAGTTTGGCAAGCTTTTGATACCCTGCAAACATAGTTTTGGGCTGGAAAGCATTACTGCAAGGTGGTGATACTAGTTCTTCCGATTTTTAATTTGTACAGTGCAAGGCACTGTAAGGGCGCTAGTCTTGCATTGGTCCTCCCAGTGTTTCTATGCTACAACTAATAACCTGTGTTGTGTAAGTAGCTTCTCAAATTTCCTGTTGGGATCTGAACAAATCTGTATTTAAATAAGCAATATTTCCCTAATCCTGGGCTGCAAGTCTCTTAGTTGCAGTTGTTGGGGCAATTTGTACCAAAGGTGAACGCAGGGGTTAGGAGGAATGGAAAGGAAACTTGCATTCTGGAATTGTTTCCATCTGTGTTCATTATGCCCGGCTCTCAAAATAAACCAAACATTTTAGCTTTCAGCTACTTGCTTCTGCACTCTGTAAAGCTACCTGTTCTCAGAGGCACGATTTGGTCCCTTAAGTGCGTTAGCCTGCATGGCATTTTTATAGCATTGTTCAAACAGTCCCGAAAACTTATCTGTACATAAACATACAAATTAAAGTTGTTTGAAAAACAGAAAAGCAATTTTACCAAAATAGTTAAATTCCAAAATTGGGGCTATTTTGCATTGTGTAACATAGAACCTTCTTCTTTTTTTTTTTTTTAAAAATACAATATTTTATAGGTTTTGAACAGTTTTACATTTTTTAAAAACGTGCAGTGTTCCTGTCTTCACCTTTCCCTTCATTAAAACGTGAGCTTAAAAAAATGAATTTAAGGCATGACACCCCCCACATGAGAATGTGGCAGTGTTGGCATATTACCGAGCGATGCCGAAAGACTTAGTGACCTGTTCAAGGTCAACCTGAGCATTTGTGACCAGAATCTGAATGCAATTCTTTTCTCCCACAGCCCAGCCTTATAACCGCTGGGCCATCTGTTCTTCATTTTGCTCCACCAAGTATTGAAATCATGCTCCTAGTGCTCCAGTCCAGCTCCTTAAATCAATGGAAAAATCTCTCAGGATGTTTAAAAGGCATTGAATTAGGCCCTGCAGTCTTATGCCAATCCTCTCTTTCTCGTCTCTATAGATAGCTACCCACACATACAGCACCACTGTGATACTAGGGATTTTTACGACACCATTGCTTATCATAATAAGCAAGGTGGAGTAAAGTGCTCCACCTCGGGATGAGCAAACCCCAACACACCTACAGGCTCGGTGGCACCAAACCGACTAGCGCCACGACTGAAAGGGACCTGGGGGTAATAATAGACCACAGTATGAACAGCAGTGCGACACTGTACCCAGAAGGGCAAACAATACTCGGGCATGTATCAAGTGATGCATCTCCAGCCAAACCAAGGAGGTGATTCTTCAGGTGTACTTGGCACTGGTGAGACCACAGCTGGAGTATTGCATCCAATTCTGGGTGCCGCACTTTAACAAGGACAAGGGCAAGCTCGAGAAGAGCCGCCCGTATGATCGGAGTCTTACACGGCGAGCCATACGCGGAAAGGCCGAGGGATCTGGGACTCTTCAGCCTCAGGAAAGGAGGCTGAGAGGGGGCCTGGTAGCAGCTTATCGCTACACTAGGGGAGTACATCAAGGGCTCGGTGAGCAACTGTTCACCAGAGCACCCAAGGGGAAAACCAGGAGTAATGGCCACAAACTCCTGGAAGATGGGTTTAGGCTCAACATTAGGAAAAACTTCTTCACAGTCAGGGTGCCCAGACTGTGGAATAAGCGCCCTGCAGAGGTGGTGCAGTCACCTACCCTGGAAATCTTCAAGAGGAGACTGGACGGTCACCTCGCTGGGGTTGTTCGACCCGCAGTTATCTTTCCTGTCTGGTGCAGGGGGCTGGACTTGATGATCTTCTAAGGTCCCTTCTGGCCTTACAATCTGAATAATTTTTTGGTGATTTTTTTTTCAACTTCCTTTGGTATAAATTACTGGGATCCTGCAAGACAGATGCCAAGACGTACCTAGAAAACCCTTGATCTTTATTTTTCCTGGAAGAGAGTGATGACCATACTAGCCCAGTGTTCTTAAATAGTCATAGTTAATATAAATGGCTAGTGACCATAATGTTGGCTTTATAAATACAGAGCAAGTGGCACAGTAGGTTTTGCAGATTAATGAGGCCTAGACTGGTGAAATTCCCATTTATTCAGTTGTGTGGTGGTGCAGGTTACAGACAAAGCATGTGTACAGGCCTCCTGAAGGCTGCCTCAGCTGGTGAATTTGCATTTGTTCTGAAAGCTAATATTGGCTAATAATCAGACAGCACTTTTCCTCTCCATTGATACCTGAGATTATGGAAGGTGGTGAAAGGGCTGGATTAACAAGGCCATCAAGATTGCAGATAATCATGTGCGGTTCCTTAAAGGAGTTGATTTGTTCTGCAAAATTCAGTGTATACAAGAGCAATAGGGAATAGCCAGGGAAGCAGCAGAGTTTTGTGGGCAAGACGGTGAATTGTGCGGCAGATGACCTGTGTTCAAGTTCTAGCTTGAGCGACCATGGTTGACTCTACCTTTTTTCCACCACCCACTGCTTGTCTGCCTTTCACATATAGAGTATAAACCTCTTGGTGCGCAGAGTGAGAAACGATCCCTGTATCCAGGACAAGGGGTAGGAGCTGATTCTGAAAAGCTTGGAAGGAACTGGTACCTCCGAACAACCCCTCCGCTCTGAAGGGACTATCTTGTTCTCCCCTTGGCTTCTCTTAAAAAAAAGAAACAAAATAAAACCCCCATGAATTTTAAATATTAAAATGTTGCAGAAAATGTGTTCGCTTTCAGTGAAAGAATGACAGTAAAAACCCCAGATTTCTCCAAAATGTTCAGTGGTAAGATTAAAAAAGGCAGGAAGAACTGCAAAAATAAACCTGACAAAACTGATTTTTATTTTTTTCCCCCCACTTTTCCTGGTCTTTTTTCCCAGTGGCAAAACTGAGCACTTTGGGCCAGATCCTGTTCCACCTTTGGACATCTACATGGATTTGGTCCAGAAGCCTGAGTCTCTTCCACCTTGTTGCAGCCCCTGAATATCCCTTAGTGCATCTACTTGGATAACACGTGGTCATCTTTCGCTTCAGCCTGCATCACAGAAAGGAAGAGCGACCTGCCTCTCCCCTGCCCCGCAGCTTTTGCATTCACCTTTTTTCCCCCGGGAGCTTGAGCGAAGTAGAAGAGAATGGCACTGAGGCACGGCCGGCCAGTTACGTGCCTAATAGGTGAAACAGAATCTGGTTTTTTTCTTCCATTTTTTTTTTCTGTCAAAAGGGAAATCCCATGCATATTTTAGTTGCACAAAAAGGGCAAGTTTTTGTTAAGATTTTTGAATAAATACTGTTGACCTTAGCAACATCAATGGCAGCTCGACATTCGACGCTCTGCTGGAGGTGTTCAGCACCTTCCCGAGAACACGAGGACCCATTAGCCCAGATGTTTTCCCCCCAGAACCCTCTACCTGGTAATGGATTCCCCACCCCCCCACTCAAGTGAACATTTTCCTTTCTTTTAGTTAAGCTATTTACTTCTGTTTTTTACTAAAGAGCTGATTTTTATATGCAAGTTGTCCAGATGTATGTGTTACCTTAAAAAAACAAAAAACAAAAAAAAGTGGGGGTGGACGGCTGGGGGAAAATGTGTTGATTTTTAGCCAAAAGGAAAGAGGAAGGTTTAGGAATGTGAAACAGAGTTTCTCATAACTTTGGAGAAGTCAGATGTTTCTCTTCTGGTTCCAGCTTTCATTTTCTTTGCTTGAAGAATGAGTTCTTTAAAACTAAATAAATATTCCTTTGAGAAGAGCAGGCTCCCAATGTTGTTCTTTAAATTAACTATTTTGTGGCAATGCTGCAGAGGGTAAAATTGCCTACTCATTTGGAATTCCCACCCCCACCAAAAAAACATTGTTTGCAAGCTCTTTAAGTGGCTTCAGATCTTATTTTCAAGATTTGACCACAACAACAACAGCAACAAGCCTTTGACGTTTGACCCAGACTGCATATAAATTCTTATTATTCATTCTGGCTAATGTAAATAGGACTGCACATTAGTTTTTTTTCTTGTCATTAAGATTTCATTTAAACATTCATAATTGCAAACATAACAGCCCATATTTCAAGTCTGTAAAGATAACAGGGGGTGCCATTCTATCCACTAGCAATAACGGACTGTAGACTGCTACTCAGGGCATGCATAAAAGGAAGGCACTAAAGGTTGTTATAAATGGGAAAGCTTTAGGATTTCTGATGCTCGCCAGCTGTTGTGGAATGAAATGCAGCTCATCCATCTATGGTAGAATATTCCATGTTTTCCCTGGCGAGTCTTTTGTATCGGGAATAAAAAGGCCAATGAGCTTAGAAAGATGGCTGGTGCAGAAAATGTCCTTTTCAAGGTTAATGTTCTACTAAGCAGATGCCTGCCCTGGAGAAACCCCTACTGAGAGGGCTGTATCTAATTCCCAGTTCTCCCAGATGCAGAAGTTCACAGACCAGGAGACCTGGCAGAGGAAAGTGTATGTGTGTGCCTGGGAACGGACACTTTTCGAGATCTCTAGGAAGCTGGGGCCAGTGAAGCAAGGCCAGAAGCTTCGGGTCACTGATAAGGTAACCTGGGCCACAGTTTGGAGACTGTCGTTTGTCCTTGCAGCCTGACTGATGGGAGACATGAACAGACTTCCTCGGGAGGCTTCTGCTTACCATATGTGGCCTGCGCTGGGCTGCTGTGGAGGCTGTAGGAGGTCTTTGGCTCCTTCAGGCAGGGCAGTTTATAAATCCAAAGGATGCAACCCAGGGCCTTGTCACACGTTAATTTTAGGTGGCTTCTGGACCTCCTAACCCCTGGACTTGTCCACACATTAACACATGAAATGAGCTTTAAGCAACCTTTATGCAGCTTAAAGTTACGCCACTCCAGGCTAGGTTTATCTCTGCGCTATCACCCAGCTTGAGTTTTATATTACTGTGTAGCCAGTCTAGGCTACATGTTAGTATAAAAACCTGCACTCCCACTCCCCTGCTTGCCTGGATCGGGTCCACTGCTCCCCGCTCCCCTTCCTGATCAGGCTGCCCGCCCCCTGCCACTGGCCCGGCTTGAGGCCGCTGTTTCCCCTCCCCTGCTGGCTTGTGGTGGGCCTGCCACCCCTGCCCTTGTCCCCACCAGCCCAGATTGACTCACTGACCCTCACCTCCCTGGACTGGGCTCACTGTCCCTGCCCTTCGCCACCACCCCGGCACTCTAGACCATTTGGCTTACTTTCAGCTGCTGCTGCTGTCCTAGGAGAGCAAACAGGGAAAGGGAACCTGTCTGCCCAGCCATCACTGCCACTACCTGGACTGGGTTGCCACAAGTAAACTAGGGGGGAAGGGGATACCCTGGGGGCAGGGAGAACAGGTGGAGTCATGGGGGTGGGGGAGAGCCCAGAATGGGAGAGGAGAGGGTAGGATTCTTACCTTTCAGTTCCCCAGGGCCCTTCTGGCTTGAATGGGTGACTGCTCTCAGTGTCATAGCAAAGGGAGGGGGGAGGTGAGCAGGACAACTACCCCAGGCACCCAAGAAAAGAGGCACCAACAGGCACTGCCCAGCCAGGACAGGGTGTGGATGGAGCCACAAGCAGCATATTTGGGAGGGCATGGGGACAGGGGAAGGGTGACTCCTGCCACTGCATGCACTCCCGGGCAAGTTTCGGGGGGCATGTGCCCCTTGGATTTGTGCACAGGGCGAGGGCAGGGTGCCACTGCGGGCTTTGCACTGGGCATCAAACTTCATTGCTACAGCACTGACTGCTCCAAACTCGAGCTAGCACTAACACCGATCAACATCTGAGCAGCTCAGGGTGCAGTGTGTAACAAGGCCCCTACCCAGAGGGTGGGAAAAGATTTATGGATAAAAATGATCAGTGTCCAGAGTTTGTCCTTCTGCCTGGAGTAGCTGAAGGATGCATTTAGCTTCACCTCACGGAGGTCCCAAAGGGAACACATTTCTGGAAGCATCACTGTGAAGCCTCGGGAAGGCATAGACCTGTGAGGCATAAAGATAGTTCACAAGTTAGAAACCCCAGGAGTGAAAGAGGACTGTAGGTGCAGGATAGCAGTATGTCAGTCTGGAGGGAGAAGGGAAGCAGAGAACAGAGGATGCCTAGTTTTGTGGGCATGTTAGTCTAATGGCTGAAGAGCATGGACTGGTGTGAAGGGAGCTGTTGCTTGCATTGGGCAAAGGTGGGGGCACACTGCCCAGTGGACAAAGCTTGTCTGGGATGTCATTAGAAGAAGGTCAAGCACTGGTAACAAAGTAGTTTTGCAAAACTGTTGAGCACTCAGCAGAGGGTTGAACCCTGTGGGTCATCATCAGTCTCTCTAGCTGCATAGAGGGGTTAAAGTGTGGTGGGGAACACAGGGATCTTTTTGAGGGAAATAAAGGACTGTTTCATGCCCTGAACTAAGAGGTGGCTTAGAAGGGCTCTGAGTTATTGTTTCCTCATTAGACATGGTGGGGGGAGATCACAACCCACTCACATATGACCTTTCTTTCCTACAGCAAACAGACCAATACAGAACACACAAACAAGTCCTAAGGGATAGTGCTTATGGGTCCTTTCCCTACATATCCTCCCTGTACCTTTTCAGACTAACATGTGGTTCATGGAAAACAGCCAGGTGATGCCTTGGGTGTTTTTGTGTCCTAATGCTTTCAAGGAACTGGTTGGGGGAACAATAAGAGAAGGTATCTGCAGTATCCTTTGCTTTTTTCCAAAAGGGACTATCATGGCAAAAGTGGGCTCTGGAGAATAATGGAAATCTTACAAGCGTTCAGTTACTATTGCAATCTCCCAGCAGCCTTGCATAACCACAGTCATCTCTCAGCAGGGTGACCACCTTTTCAAAATGGAAAAGCAGGACAGATGCCTGCCTTCCCTGCCCCCTCTTTGCCCTCCACCATGGCATGGCCAGAGAGGAGCCTATGGGGGGCAGGGAACAATATGGACTCAGGGCTTCCTGCCCTGCTGCCCTCTCCCCAGGTACTCCATGCTGGCCACATTGCCATAGTGAGGCACCCTTTGCCCACCTGGCAGCAATGGGGGGCACAACTCTGCACCACCACAGGGCTGATGCTGGTCGGGTGGGGGGTGCTTTGTCATGGTGGTGCAGCCAGCACAGGGCTCCCAGAGGCAGCTGCAGCAGCGCTGAGAGTCTCTGCTCTCCTGTGCAGAGTTTTGCCCACTGGGCTGCAATGACCCCAGGGGGAAGGCAGCAGGGTGGGGAGCCCTGAGCTTGCAGCAAGCGGTCCACATCTGCTCCTCCCTACAAATCTGGGGAGGCATGTGCCCCACACCATGGCTTCCCACCCAGTAGCATGCACAGGGGAGCTGGCCCCCCTGCCATCCCCTAGATGAGCAGCCCATGGCTCCATCCTTCTCCCCAGCTGGGCCTTGTGGCCACACATTTCCACCCCTACCCTGGCCCTGGTCCCTATGTACCATCTGCTCCTGCCCCACTCCCTCCCTCCCTCAGTGTGGGGGACTAAATCTGCCCCCTCCATGTTGCCTGTGCTCCCCCACCCCCCATACACATATCTTCACGGAGCTGCTCTCCACTGCTGCCTGGCTGTATTTCCGGCCATGTGCATGTGTGCACATGCAGATATGCACATGGCACCCTCCACATCCTGCTCCCCCCAGCCCCAAGCAGGCCCTTGTAGGCTGGAACTCTGCCAGCCTGCAAGGAAAAACCCACCCTTTCCCATGGCGAATGGAAAACCTGGATCTCTGCACAAATACTGGGATTCCAGGACAAATACCATCCTGCAGTCTTTCAGCCTGGGACCAGGACTTGATATTCACATTTTGGGACTGTCCCACCCAATTAGGGACGGGTGGTCACCCTATCCCTCAGTGCATGTTTCTTAATGAGTCCCTGACATGCAGATCCAAATCTTGTTCATACCAGCTGATCTGGACAAGTGGACCGTTGTATCCAAATGGGGCTTTGTGGAGCTCCACCTGACCACATATAATCGCAGCAATGCTGTGGAAGCCAGGCATGCTCTTAGACCCCTGGCTGATTGGTGCTGAGTCAATAGGAGGAGCTAGCTGGGCCCTTCCTTGCAGAGCTGTGATTGGCTAGTGAGAAAACCCATCCTTTATCCTATGCAGCAGGATAAAGGAGGAGGGGAATGCTGCTTGAAGAGAAGGCTGGAGAACCCAGCAGACCATGTGTGGTCCTTGCTGGGGTATATAAAAGCTAACCATTACTGATAGGGAAGAGCAATTCCTTTAATCATGGGCTTAGATAGGTGAGGAGTGAGAACTGCTATTGGTAGACTTTGCTTCTTTTGAGACAGTTGCTCCTTTAATTCAGTTCTCTGCAGTGATGGTAGATTTCTACTTGGGCCCTATCAAGATACCTGGAGGCATCTATGTGTTGCAGTGGTTCCTGAGTAAATTCCCACCTTTCTGCAAATTGTAGCAGTTTGAAGCAATGAATAGCAATAGCAAGGGGGAAAACCAAATGTAGAAAACTGCTGTGCATGACATGTCTGACTTGAAACCCAAGTGCCCCGTTTAGCTCAGAGGGTGGCTCAGAGCTCAGCTTTCTTTATTGGGCACAAATGAAATGACATTCGCATCACAGCCTCTCAGTATCAGCCCAATGGATGGAGGAGTTTGGTTGAGGCAGGAACAGTTAGGCGCTTGTGGTACAATTGCCCAATTCTGTGGGGTATTGAAATTTAGGACTTGTGACTGACTTGTTAGTAGCTGCTACTCTGGCTTGCCCTGGGACATGGCAGGATAGCTCGGTGCCCCAGACAGCCACTGTGCACGGGGCAGCACCAGCTGTCACTGTGCCAATGGCAGCGACACTGCCAGCCACCTCTGCAGTAGTGGCTACTTTTGTACCCCCTCCTCCCCAAAAGTGGTGCCCTGGGCCACTCCCCTAGTCACGCCCCTGTCACCCTTGCCATTACACTACTGCTCGCTCTGAATGCATACAAAGAGAATTCGTTGCTGGTGCCGTCAGATGATATTTCTCTTTAAGCCACTTAAGTTTCAGGAATTAATTTCTGGGAAGTATTTGGCAGCTGTGTTGGTCTGAGACAACCCCCCCCCCCCCAAAAAAAAGCCAAACCAAAACAAAATATCCCAAAAAAACGAACAAAAAAAAGGGCAAAAATCTAGACCTCTTGGTTCAGAGATGATACCTTTTATTAGACCAACTGAAAAATTGCAAACCCTGCCCCCCAAAACCAAAAAAACCCCCTTTTTCTGCAAGCTTTTGGGCTCACATGCCCTTCATTAGGCTCAGGGAACATTAAAGGTGGTAAAAAGTCCCCGTATGTAGGACATAAACTTCATTTTTGCACAGAGGAAGCAGAGCTGCAAATCTATTCGTCTCGGTCCGTGAGAGTGTCTTTGTGGGGTTGCCCTTTGTTGTGCAGATCAAGCCTCTTTTTAAACTTTGGAGAGTTCTCGTTAGACCCAGGCTTCTTGATGGCTCAAGCTGGAAGATTGCGTGGGGTCCGGAAAGGAGACCTGGAATGTGTGCATCTCCAGGTGCTCTGATGGTTTCTAAATGAGGGCCTAGAAAACTCCATTTGGAGTCCACATTTTTTATACTTTGCAGACTTCATCCATGCATTAAGCAAGTGACAAGTAATGATTCAGACCTGAACTTCCCAGAGGTCTGAGACTGTGGTCAGCATCCAAAATTGCACTGGTTTCACTAAAGCTGTGATGGAGTTAAATGTACCCAAATGTTGGGGGTGGATGGGTGGGAGGGTTAGAATAGTTAAAGCCTGGTTTAGATCACATTTGCTTGAGTCAATATTTTCCAGACAGAAGCTAACCTGATGTAACCAGTTTGACGTGGATGTTTGTGTCTAGCAAGGGGTTTGCGCTGGTTTAAATGAATCCATCCAGGTCCAAATGGCAAACTAACTATTCCTGGCACTGGCTCCTTGAAACACGCCACATGAATCTGGGTGGGCTGCCTTCAAAACTGGAAGCAGCATTGCCGCCCCTACATGGCAGTGTTGGGCAGGCTACATAGCACGGCTGAGCGACAGCTCAAATTAGCCTGCCTCCAGCTCCATGTGGCCATGGATGTATTGCTTCCAGTGCCGTATGCCTGAGGGAGCTGCTGTCAGGCTTGGTAGGTTTCTTCCGTAGACACAGACGTAGTTTTTCAAGCTGATTTTTAAATTAAGCCAGTTTACATTTTGCCTGTACATTGCCATAACTGTGTTCTGTGCTGGAGTCCTATTACAGTCCAAGCCTTTCCAGATACAAACTCTTAAGGACTAGCTGTTATGTCTTGAAATCTGAGCCAAGGCCTTTTTTTTGTAAGAGGGGAAGTGATCTGGCTTCTCCAAGCCTCACGTGGACTAGCACTTCATGTGACTGATAATCACTCATCTTCTATAACTTTGTAGGATACTTATTTATTATTATCCCTGCAAGCTGGTGGCATCCCTTTTCCTTCAAGTGCAGAAGAAGAAGTCAAGTCTGAGGGAACCAGCTTAAAAATTTGTATTATCCTGGTCTCAACTTTTATAGGGAAATTTTAAAATATTTTCTAGGAAGGTGCAAGAAGCAGGAATTCTTCTGGGTGATATCTTTTATTGGACTGACTGCCTGGTTGAATATACGTTGACAAGGGTTTGGGCATCACAGTGCCCTTCCTCGGGTCTCTTCAAGAGAAGCGATACACCAGTGCTAAGTAGCAGATGGAGCAAAACTTGTTTAAAAATCCATGCACAAATAAAAACAGGATATAAGAGAAATTATCAAGTAGCCAACAGATAAGAGATGCATTAAATACCTGATAATGGAAGGACAAGATAGTTCAGGAGGGTCATCCTTACCTGTAAAGTGCAGAAATTATTGAGTATCAGGTAGATACTCTCTTGGGTTTTCATTCTCTTGGGTTTTTAAATATTTTGGAATACAGTTCCGCTGATTAAAATTCAGTGGATTTGTCCATAGCCAGAATTGATGAATTCTGGCTATGGACAAATATTATGGCTGTGGACACAGTATTATGTGTAATACTGTTGAGACATCAATATTTACTGGACCATATGTGCATTCAAGTATTTTATCTGTATTTGAGGAAGCTGTCCTCCGTTTGAATAGATGGATGATTTGGGGGTGCTGAGGAAGCTTTCTACATTTTAAAAATCCTGCTCAAGTTGAGTACGCATCTCTTGGCATACAAAAAGTCCATTCCCAGTGATTTGAAACAGCATTCTGTTATAGAGGGAAGGATATTATATTCAATAAATCATATGGAACTATTTATCAGCAATCACTTCTTTAACTTTTCCACAGTCTTCAGTTTCAAAGCAGATTTGGAGAAGACTGAAGTTGGTATGGAGCAGTTTATTTAAAAAAAATGCTTTAGGAAAACTACCCCAGGGTTGATTGTATATGAAGGTCTTTTTTTTTAATACTAATGTAATGTAGGAAAATAGATTTATTAAGAACAGTAGAAAAATGAGTAAAGAACCAGAAAGGGTTTTATGGCAGATGATTTGCAATGGGGAACAGTCGGGCTTTTTGTATAACTGCAAGAGCTGAAGTCACTGTAATGACTCATCCCATCTCATTAGGAGGGTGGTAAAATGCTGGAACAGGCTACCCAGAGGTGGTGAAATCTCCATCCTTGAAGGTTTTTAAGACCTAGCTAGACAAAACCTTGGCTGGGACGATCTAGTTGGGGCTGGTCCTGCTTTGAACAGGGGGTTGGACTAGATGTGACCTCCTGAGGTCTCTTCCAACCCTCGTTTTCTATGAGTCTGTTGACTTCAATGTGCTTAGTCCTTAGAAGTAGTTGTAAACATCCTGTTAGTTGGGTTTGTCTTTCCTTTACCCATGGAAGATTTTACACAACAAACAGCTAGTCTTCACCCATCTAAATCCTCCTTGCCCTCCTGAATGGATGAGTGGTCACCGGTAGAGTAACAATGGCAGGGAGGATGTGCAGGGGGTGCACATATACCCCCCCAGTGTGGTGGTGCATCCCACTGCCAACACTGCCGGTGGTGTCTGTGGGTGGTCCAAGATCACTGCTGGCCACTGCTGATGCTGCTGGCAGCTTCTGTGGGTGGTTGCCAGCCTCTGGTTGGTGCTCCCCCCCACCCCACCGCCAACAGTGCTGGCGGCATCTGCAGGAGCTCCCCAAGTTGCTGGGGGCACACGTCATTCATGAACAATGGTGGAGTCAGCAGGGCACGGGCCCTATGCACTTCTTGAGATGGGGATGGGTGCTGAATGGAGCTAGTGAGGTGCCTCCCTCTCCCATCCACCCTGTTTCCCCACACCTTGCACGTTCTCTGCAGTGGTTCTGGCTCAAATATCAGAGACGGCAGAGAACTGATGATGCATGGGTGGTGGTTTGGTGCTGCAGGGGGGAGATGCCACACCTTTTATTTGCCAGTGAAAACCAGTGGTTTTTTTGGACACTAAACATGAATGCTGGGATGTGGCCATGCCTGGGGCCAACTGGGGATCAAGGTTACTGGATTAGGGTACAAAACAGAGTTGGAGAGTGCAAGCAGAGTCCAAGAACAAGCCAGGTCATGAAACTGGGAGCTCAAGAGGTTAGCATAGTCTATGAGTGAACCACTTTAGGAAATTGGGAGGTCAAGAAGCAGGCAGAGCACAGTTTTAGGTCAGGAAGAGCCCTGTTCCTTTCCCTGGGCATAGGATCATGGGAAAGTAGGGCCAGAAGGGACCTTATGAGGTCATTTAGTTCAGCCTTCTCCTCAAGGCAGGAGCATCCTATGCCCAGGTGAAGCTCTGTTCACCAGAGCGCCCCAAGGGATGACAAGGCCGAATGGTCACAAACTCCTCCAGGACCATTTTAGGTTGGACATAAGGAAGAACTTCTTTACTGTCTGAGCCCCCAAGGTCTGGAATAGACTGCCGCTGGAGGCAGTTCAAGCACCTACTTTGAATGCCTTCAAGAGAAATTTGGATGCTTATCTGGCTGGGATCCTATGACCCCTGCTGACTTCCTGCCCCTGGGGCGGGGGGCCGGACTCAAAGATCTTCTTGGGTCCCTTCCAGCCCTAATGTCTATGAAATCTCTACCTAGAGCATCCCAGCCAAGTGTCTGCCCAAGCTGCTCTTGAAAACTTCCAAGGATGGAGAGTCTATAATTTCTCTAGTAGCCTGTTCCATTACTTAACCACCCACATAGTTAGACAGCTCCTCCTAATCTCCAACCTCAATTTCCCCTGCTGAAGCTTGAAGCCATTGATGCAAGTCCTGTTCCTATGGTCATGGAGAAAAGCCATCGCCATCCTCTCTGTCATTGCCCTTCAGGCATATGAAGAATATAAGGGAAGGGGAGGTCAGGTGATAGTATCAGGTATCAGGGAGCAGGTGGAGATTCACTCTCTTTAGGTGGACCTCATCTAGCTGCTGCAAACCACAGTAGGGCAGTGGGCAGCCATGCTAGTCCAGCTAGGTTCAAGGCTGCAAGCCTGACAACTGGGGGGGGTGGGGAGGAGAGGACATTCCCCAGCAGCAGCTGCAAAACTGGCCACTGCAGTGTGTGGTACCCCAACCCACCATGTAGTACTGACCAGCTATGCCTCTGATGGTCACTTTCTGTTCTTCCCCTTCAATATAGTTGTGAAAACCCCCATTACTCCGGCTTGCTTCTAAGTCCTTGCTTGTCTGTTGTCTTATTCTTTATCTGAATCTGTCCCTGTTTTTCAGTGTACAGTGCAGGATTTTTTATTACCCTTCAATGATCTTTGCATAAACCCTTGCAAATCCACATTGACCGCTTTTTGTTCCTGACATATTTTTCTTTTTCAGAGCAATTGTGGTCTGCTGTACTTTAATTAGGGTGTTTTTTAGTATACAACATGGCCTAGTACTTGCAGCAATGACTCAATGATTACATTGTCTAAAGCCATTACATGTGTTTGATTGTGAGTGTACATTATGTGGTCTATAATCAACTGGATTGTGATTCTTTCCAATGCAAAGTAAATCTTTTTACAGTGAGCTTGCAGGTTACAATAAATCAGGGTTTATTTATTTGATTTTATTTTTTTTGGTGCTGATCATCATTGCATTTTGTAGAATTTCCTTTCATAGGGTTCTCATTTTCAGGTATGTGGCAGCAATTTGGAGTCTCTCCATATAAGAGAAACTATATTTATAAGCAGAGAGATTCAGCTGTTTATTTGATGTGTTTTTATGAAGCACACATGCAATTTGGCCCATTTATCATATGGGCAGAGAGAAATTGCAGAGTTTGTCTTACAATAGAATGTGTGTTGACTAATGTTTATTGCCCCATGACTGTTTGTAAAGATTTTGTGGTTGTTCATGTAGACATCACTCATTGTTCAACTGCAGACATCCATCATGGGGCACAGAACCGCGGGTCTCCAGCCCCAAGTGTACAGGCAGCTGCTACTCCAGTGTAAAAAAATTTCTTTTGTTACAAGTAACAGGACAATTAACAGGCAATGGAAGCGAGTAATGGAAGCATGCATTGTCATAGCAGGCTAGCATTAGTCTGTGTCTTGTTCACGAACTCCTACATACAGAGCAGTACATGGGAGTATACGGCATTCAGCTGGTGGAAAACAACACTTGAGTCCAGGGGAATACTTGCTAGAGGTTGACATCCTTTTTCTGTTGAGAAGGCTATATGCCACATCCTGGGTCTCGGGCACCTGTTGTATTATAAGCCGGTCCAAGGCACTTTACAAATTGCGGAGCTATGACTGCATCCTAGAGATGCTTTCATCCTCTGAAATCCTGCCTGCTCTATGGCACTGCGAGCACGTACTGGCCTCAAGCTTCAGAGTCAGGGATGGATCCAGGGAGGGTGCAGTGGTGCAATTGCACCTCCCTTTGACTTCTGCTCCATTCACACTTTAAAACCAATTGCCTCGGAGGGGCAGCAGCGTTTCTATTCAGACCATGCTGAGAGAGTCGATTGACTTCATGGCTCATTATTATCTCTCTGATTTCTGTTAATCCCTCTCTGCTCCACAGGTGTTAATCACCCTCCATTTTTTTTCAATGTTCTTGATATTTTGCTGTTTAAACGATCATTTCTTCCGCAATTTGGCTGTCTGGTAGCCATTCCTGGTAATGTCTCTCCTGTTTCACAGCCCTGCATACTGTTTTTAGCTCTAGCTGAAAATCTTAACCCAGGTATGGTAATATGAACTTAGGTGTAGGGATGACTGACAGTGAAATACTGGGGGCACTGTCAAGATACTCAAGAAGGCTAGATTTTGTTTTATGAATCTGAATGAGAGATGTACAGTTAAGTATAATGATTACACGACTAATGATACAATGCCTTTTGACTATCTTTTTGCCCAGTTTGTTGCATTGTTTTTCAAACTTCATATCCGCTATAGCAAACTAATGCACGGTCCAATAGTTGCATTTGTTTTCGCTTTGATCTTAAAATGAGTGTTACAGTACTAGCCCCCTACCACACTGGTAAAGCCGCTAGTTTCTATTTAACTAGAGAAAAGTGTGTTGTTAAATGTGATGATGTGTCATACCATCTGCACCCCCTTTTCAAAATCCTGGATTGGCCCATGTTTAAAACTCTCTCACAAATAATAAAGGATATGTGACCTAAGTACCCTAGTCATGGACCCCTCTAATCATAGTCTCCACTCTAAGTGCTGTACAAACACAGCTCGAAGAGACCAGCTCTGCGCTGAGCATCTTACTCATTGAATGCTGAAGATGGTGAATTCTTGGCAGCCACTGTGATTAGATGAAGCAGCTGAGATCTGCTTGTTTGGATAAAGTAGCAGCCGTATATACAGCTATTATATATACAGTAAACAGGGTTTTATTTACAGTAGAGCCTTGCTCTTTAACATCAGATAAAATGTTTTGGATCTCTGACTTCTGGTAAGATACAGGCAAAAGTGCCTTTGCTTATTCACACACGTTATGGGCTTTATCACCAATTAAAGCATCTTGATCCCAGGCTCTGGCTCATGCTATTGGCCTTCTCTTTGTCTGTTTGAACGAGAAAGATGGCAATAGCAGTTAAACTTTCATCAGGGGTGATTAAAGGCTGCATGCAAGGGATTCACAGTTCACTAGCTTCACAGTTGCCCAGAACTCAGTGCAGGAAAAAAGCACTTGGTCTTGATGCTGACAAAAGGGAGCTTGTAGCTGATTTTAGTTTTCAAATTCCTTGAGTTGGCTGTTTTGGATGGTCAGTGGTCCTGAAAAGGACTTTTCCACGTCTCCCAAGATAGGAGCTCATCTGAGACCAAGGTCTTGATCTAACTACACCTGAGCAAAGTTGGTGAAGCTCCAATGAAGTCTCCCACTGAATACTACCAGGGCAATGAGATCAGATTGTAACCTCCTGTTATTTCATTGGAAACTCAGGGGGGATGTTGCACACTGGATCAGCTGGGCTTAGGCAGAAAGTTACCCTGCAGAGCTGGGAAACGGGCTATTGATTTTTCCTTTTTTTTTTTTTTTAATTTTAAACTTTGAATGGTACTAAAATTGTGTGAAGGAGACAACAGTTGTTGATCTTGTGAGCTATAAACCATTCCTGGGGATCAAGGAGGCTGTTGTTAGGTCACTGCTGAGTTTGAATAAACAGCTTTCCAGTCTGCTTAAAGCACTGCTTTGAATTTTGGGGCCATGGGTAGCTAAGCAAAAAAACAAGCATTAAAGCTGCCTCTGGGCTCAGAGTACCTTGGGACAGGCTCTCAGCGTGGCAGTCCCTGCCTTCAGTGGAGTAACAAGGAGTGACCCCAGAGAAAGACCTGCTTCAGGCGTGATTTTTTCCCCATTGGATCCATCTCATACTTTCATTTCCATCATGTAAGTGACAGGAGATTTTTTTTGCTTAGCAGAAGCTGTTGGTTCCTGAATAGAAGTCCAGGGCACTGTCTGTCTGTCTGTCTGTCTGTCTCCCTTCCCATGATGCGTCTTCTCAATTACAGACTCAGCAATGCCAGAGCTGCACTGCCAAGGGGAAGAGCCCACTTGGGGAACAGTTGTTATCCACTTTGTGATCAACATCTGGCAAAAGTCTGCGTGTGGGTGAGAGTCATATCCTTGCTTCCTTAGTGCATCCTGGAGGAGGTGGAGGGGAAGAAAGAGGACCTATCTCTGGGCAAGAAAAATACCTTTGGCCTCGCATGGGGAAGGCAAGTTGTGTTGGGAATGAAAGTCCTATAATGGCTCTTTTTCTGGCTGTGCACTGGTGGAAGGGTCAGACAGGATGGGGCCTAAAGGAGGAAGAAAGATAAGACTTGGAAGGCCGTCAGGAGGTCACATCTAGTCCAACTGCTGTGCCAGGCAGGATCATCCCTGCCTAGGCTTTCCCAGACCATTGTTGGTCCAACCTGCTCGTCAAAGTTTTCAAGGATGGTGAAGCCTACCCGGTTTTTCATGAAGGCTGCGGTGGGTGAATTGTGCTTTAGTAATCTCCACTAGACGAATTTAATAGGTGGGTTTTTGTCAGAAGTTTCCACTGGGCAGGCAGCATACCATAGTGTGGCGGAAAGCCTGGAAGCAGACCACTTCTTTGGGACCCAGCTGCTCAGGTGCCCTTTGGGGCATGGGCCACATTGAATATGTACAGTGCCTGGCACAGCTGTGTCCTCGTCTGTGATGCATGGGTACTGTTTAGAAGAATAAAACTACTAAAGTGCTATGATAAATTCAGTGTAGCAGTCAACAGGTACCCAGAGTGTTTCTAAACAAGAAATAAAGAAACAGTTAGGACCCTGGACACATGCTGGTAGCTTCCGCACTTTTTCTTGCTTGAAGCCCTAAATTGATCTGATGACTCAAAATGATTGGTATACCAAGGACTGTCTCCCTAAAGGAAAGGGTTTGCTATATCCTGGACAGTTAAAGAGCTCGTCTTCATGAGGCAAAGACTGCTAAATGATGTGTCAGCCATGTCCTAAGTGATTTTTGTTTAACGGTCTCTGCTGCTGTTTATATTTTCTAATGAGCTGCGGCTGGCGTTTTGTTGCCATTAAAACTTCATTTGTTTGGATGGTCTTTTCAACAAACTGAAAACCAATAAATCACAAGTAAAATATTTATTATTTCAACTGCATAAGAAGAGGGAAAACTGGACAAACTTGTATTCCTTCAACAGCGCATTAACAACAGATTGCCACGTGACTGCCTCTGCCACGGGCCTCTCTCTCCCACCGTGGCTAATGGTCTCGCAGAACCATTGTAGCAACAACCTGCAAAACTGGAAGGAGGGGCGGATTAGATCAGTGTTCAGCACATCACAACGGCCCCTCGTTCCTTCTTTCCATTAACGGTTTGTTAAAGCTGCTGGTGGCCTGTATGAAATTGAGGCTTGGCAGTGGCCCACTGGTCTCATGTTAACACTGACCAGTCACCGTCACCCAAAATGCCATGGTTCTGGGACTATTACCAATTCGGCTATTGGTGCGTGAATTGTTTCTAGTGAAGAGTAAGTTCGCTGAGAAATGCATCCTGTAGAGAACTGAAGCCACTTGTGAATTTGGAGCGAATTCAGCAATTTATTTATTTATTTTTGGGGGCTGAAAAAACTGAGCAAAAATCCCTTCGGTTCCATACAAAGTCCTCTAAAACTATCTGCTCCATCCTTTTTTCCATTGTCCTCATTGCCAGGCGAAGCTATTGGCTTGCTGCATCTGACTGCACATTCGGGGGCTATAGCCATTCCTATCTTTGCACAAAAGCACTGCATATATTTCTAGGTGGTGGAGCATTGCTTTCTTTACCTGTTCGTAATCCTGGGCTAGCTCTCAGGATGGAGGCCAGGAAACTGCCTGGACTTCTTCTAAAAGTAATGTTTCCAGCTCTTGTGTCCGGGCTAATGCCAGCCTCAGCCACACTGGGCAGCCCCTGTGATCCAGTTCATGGCAGTCCTCCTGGGAGCTCCTTCCTCCCCCTCCTCCTCCTCCTCCTCCTCCTCTTCTTCCAGACTTCCTTCTGAACCAGGCTGCCAGGTCAGCCCAGGACCTGGGATTATATGGCTCCTCTGCTCTACTCTCTCTGGCCACGATGCAAAACAGCCTGTTTTCAGGTTTGACTATTGAACTAAAATGCAATTATATACACAGCTCTGCTGAAGACACCTTGTGTACAAGCAGATATGGAGTAGTTTGGTACATAACCTAACACACATCTGTGCAGAATCGAGTGTTTATATGTACTACAATTCTGGAGCCTGTTTCTTCAGAAGGACCCAGAACTCTCCCCTCCAATCCTCTGTAGATCAGACCCAGATGTATAAATGGCTATAAAACAGTCCATGAAAACTGATCGTAGTTTCATGCCACATTAACATTAGACAATGCTTTTTAGCATAACTTTCTTACTCCACATGTAGTCCATCTTCCTTCAATCTTTGCTCGGGGCCTTTGGATGCTACTGTGACACAAATCATAAGATGGGATTGTAGGTACAAGAGCTCTCATTAACGTCTGATCCATCAAAACAGGGCATGTAGCGACCCTCCTAGTGAGTCGTCTGTTCAGAGCTTTAAAATCTTTCAAACATCTATGTTCACCAGGGAGCTTTGACATTTGCCAAAGTTATCTTATTTATGTTGCGGCACCTTCTCCTTTCCTTTGGGACATGATGGATCGTGCTGGGCAAGAGCACATGGAATTGGCTTGCAGGCTTCATTGTTCATTTCTTTTAAAGGTTACTAGGCATGAATGTGACACTTGGACAGAGCTATTGCTTTCGTAGCCTCACTGGGAAAAGAAAAGGCATGGAGTTGTCAATCTGACATGCGTTTTTATGATTAAGGCCAATTTGTTGGCAGCTAAGAGTAGCCCTTGTTAGTATTATCTTTTGGGATGACTGAACCCTCAGAGAGGCAATCAGGAACTAGAAAACATTACCATTTTTCCTTTTACAACTCATTTAATATACTGCAGGGTCAAAATCCCTGCCCTCTTAAAGTAACAAATGCCCATTGAATGCAATGGAGCCAAATCTCACTTCTGAAATCTAAAGCAGTGTATTGTGAGACAGCTGCGAGTGAGCATTGATTAGAAAGGTTATATTCTGATTAAAATTGTGAATAATAATCTGTTCACCTGGTTTCACTGGAAAGATAAAAAGGGAGACTCGGTGGAAAGGAAAGTGGTGTGATTCAAAGCGGACAATAGGAAATACTTCTTCACCCAATAATACCTGACTCTTAAATTGTTCAGATCTTGAAACCATTTACAAAGGAGGCCAGTATCACTATTCCCATTTTAGAAACACAAAAAAAAGGCATAGATAAGTGGCAAGGCCAGCAAATTACAAGATAGATTCTGCAATATTGAAGACCAGTGCTCTAACCTAAAGGCCATGCTGTCCCTGGAAGCAGGGTTTTTTTCCCCCTGTGGAATTCATTGCTGAGACCAAGAACTTTTACATGAATAACAAGGGTATATGGAGCTGGTATTGGAAGGATCATATGATGGCTCCTTTTTTATGAACAGGCATGAAAACCTGCTGTTCTTGTAATACGCTGTTTAAAAAGAAAACAAGTGAAAGCGTTAACAAAACAACATAGACACGTGGGGCATTTATAGGCATGCGGTGGGAAGCGCTAATTAAGAGCCGTGCTAATTAAAGCACCTGGAGTGTCGTGTATCAGCATCCCTGCACTGAAAAATGGCAGTGGGGTGCTTTGAGCTAACGCTTGTTGAATGATGCACATGACACTGGAGTCTGCTGGAGTGCGATAATTACCACGCTCCAGCAGACTCAATTAATCGATTCTGCTCTGACGCACTGTAATTACAGTGCATTGGAGCAGCCTCCCTGCATGTGTATAAGGAGCCCATGCTTTCCACGCTCCATACATTGCCTGACATTACAAATAAAGATCAAGGCCTACTTAAAAGAAGCACGACCCCACCACCTCCCTTACCAATAAGATTCAAACAAATGTGGACCTGTCTTGCCATCACACAAACCATGATAAACTGAAAAAGGAAAACCAACAAAAATGTAATAGTCAATATGTCCCGTTATTTCATTTGTGTTCCCTTCCCACACCCTCCCACCACAGATTTCCTCTCTCCCACTCTTCAGGACCTAAACTCTTCATAAATTATCCATATTTAGTAACATCTTCCACCTCGGCATCCTTGAAAAATTATACATTTGTCCTGTTGACTGTTTCTAACCAGGATTACACACCTACAAAATTTGAACATAAATATGCAAAACAAACAGACAAAGAACTGTCTTTCAGAGGCAATATGAAATGTTTAACCAAGATGACCACATCCAGACCAGTGCGGATGTTTGGTTCCCTAGGGACAGGTAGCAGCGGTACACCTTGTCCCCGGGGAACGCCTGTGTGCACGACACGTTACCCCAGGTGGGGTAGAGGAGGCTGGAGCCAGCAGCTGTGCTGGCCCCAGCAGCCTTACCTGGGGTCCTGGGAAACTTCAGCCACGGCGCTCTTGCAGCTGGGAGCTTGGCTGGAGCCAGAGCATGGCTCTGGCTGGCCAGGCTCCCGTTTTGGGCGGTGCTTGCTGCCACCACATGCACTGCCCTGCTTTTTTTCCCCATGTGGGTTTCTTTGACCCCAGGATCTCCCAGGGTCAACCCGCCCCCCCAGTACAAGGTAGCAGTGTGGGGAATGCCTGAATGTGCAGCATGTGGCACTGCAGACAGGTCCATGGCACAGCCATACTCGTCTGGACGCAGCCATGGAGTCTCCTTAGCTTTTCATTAAGCATCTTTCAGATTCACTGCCAGTCTCTGACCTTTTCTTACTGTTGTGCTTGAGCTTTGTAGAAACTCACCCCACAGTACTGCTTCTATGTCCACAGCTGTGTGGAGGTGCGTCACCCTAGTTTGTGCTACGTTTGCAAAGCGGGTACTCCCAAAAGTACTCCAGATATTATCAATCACCCTCTCCCATTTCTTAGCATTTGTGACCAGGATATTAGTGGTTGGAGCTTACCATTTGGGGGTCCCAGCCCAGGAGCTGGGAATAGGTAGGGGGTGGCAGATCAGAACTACAGCTAGGAGCTACATAGACTAAGAGCTAGGAAATAGGAGCCAACAGGGCAAGGCCTGGGGACTGTGAATGTAAACCAGGAGTTAAGGCATGGGGGAGGGCAACATTTTGGCAGGCTTACCACAAATTATCCCTGCACCCCCCCACCCCCACAAATGCCTCTCTGATTTCCCTTCTCTTGTCTGGTCTGGGTCTGCTGCTCTTCTTTCTGCTCTCTGCCCAACCTGCTGCTTTTCCTGTGTCCTCCGTCTGATTTGCTGCATTGGTTTTTGCTTCGTCCCCATCTGCTGCTGTGCTGCCTATCCCTTCCCTCACCTGTCATGTACCACAAAGAGGCTGCCTGTGCCACTTGTGGCACCTGTGCTGTACATGGGCCATTTTTGAGCTAAGGGACTCTGGCACTAAGGGACTCTGCAGGCGACAGGAATTGGAGTAGGTAGAAAGAACCAGGAACCAAGGAAACTGGATAACAACCATTTGAGATAAGATAAGGAGGTATCTTGTGCTGTTGTGTAGCTCACTGAACAATGAAAGAGCTACATTATATAATGCAGTTAACTGGGACGAGCTGAGACTCCTTCGGCAGCTAGCCGATAGACCCAGTTAGGCACTCGAGGACCAGCTGGAGCCTGGTCTTTCTGCCTGCTGCCCTGACTCCTAACAAATTCTCACCATTTCTGGAGGTTTGTTTGTTAGTCTTTGCTTTTAACTCGGATTTTATGAATGTTTCCCTTCTCCATATGTGGGTGCGTCTATACATGCAATTAATGCAAAGCAATATACTCCAGAGTTTATTGCTCTGGGTGCACCTTTTGAATCTGCTCCCAGGACCACAGCATGTTAAGCCATGCCAGAGTAGCCCCAGCTGGCAGGGGGTGCTGGGGGTCAGTTTACCAGCCAAGGGCTGCTCCCCCTAGCTTAATGTGCTGCCAAGTAGCTGGCTGGGGTATGGGCGTGCTCCAGTGTGAGGCTAGCTGGCAGGTAGCTTCGTGTCTTCATGTCCCAGCCAGCCAGGTCAGCATCTACACGTGTGCTGCTGTGGAGTAAAACTGCAGCAGGATAGTACTTTAAATATGCGGCAGAGTTAATTAGCTAACTCCAGCCTAATAGGGGTGCACATGTAGATGCACAACATTTACTGCAGAGTTAATTAGTCTACTGCGCAGTAAATGTCTCATGTACATGTGCCCTGTTTGTCTTAATTTGGCCAATAAAATGATTCAATCAAGAGGAGCATGGATGCCTAGATACTGGGACAGTTTTACTAGATAGGTAAAAGTAACTTTCTCATCATTACAATGAACTTCATTTTTGAGACGAGTGTATTAACGGGGTCTGGTTCTACCCTGAACCACATGACCAACAGGGAAAGCCTCTCACTTTCGACCCACGATGGCAGGTGATATGGTGGGAGTGGGAGTTCTAGCTGCTAGTAGCTCCAATTGCTGGATTTTGATAAACTACAGTGATGCTCTTGGCTGACTTTTCAAAAGTTGCTAAGACAGTATGGTATGATGAGCATTACTTGCTCTCTACAGGACATTCTACCTATAATACACTCGCGTGAAGTGAGCAACCGTATACATCATTATGAGTAAGGATTACAGCAGGTTCTGAGCAGAAATCATTGGACAAATTAATTTCCATGAGGGTCTCCAAAGCCCTTTTTAATAAAATATATATTCTGGGCAGATCAGTTCCTGGACTTTTTAGAATAACTACTAATAAAAATCAGCAGTACACTGCATATGGAGAAGTCTTTTTTAACTGAGTGAGGTTGTCACCCCCTCACTAGAGCAAATGGAGGAAACTTTCCTTGTGGGCATGCTGTTCTATCACTAATGGGTTGTTTGTTGAGGTGGTCTCTCAAATTCAGGGGTGGTTGGTCATCATCTCTGCTCTTCATCACATGCTAGTCTATGCCATCATGGTGTCCGCATAGCTTATTATCTTCTTTCCTCTAGACTGTTTCACATCTACTTTACCTTATAGTGTGGGTGAGAATCAGGAGTCCTTACAAGACTGTTTGATCATTGCCTGCTGTGAAGATTTTCTGCACTTTTCTCTGAAGGATCTAGTATCGGCTGCTCTTGGAGATGAGATACTGAAGGACGATGGTGAAGGAACTGCCAGAGAGGTAGCAGGAAAACTGGGAATGGACAGGATACTTAAAACCGAGTAAAGATGTCAAGAAAGAGAAGAGGACTGTTGGTGCTAAGCATGCTCCAGTCCATTAGAATCTGGGTAAATCAATTCACTTCCTGGAAATTTTCTCTTCCTTTGAGCATCCTCTCTGATGGTCCAGCAGGACAGCCTAAAGTGTAGTGGGTTTTGTCTACAGTACTAGCAGTGACTTGCTCTCAGATCTATGTTAACCTCTAGACTACTCTTTCTGCAGATGTAAAGTGTGGCTTGCTCTGATCCAGTAAATTCAAATGCACTTCTAGAATTACTTTCAGTGAGTTACTTTTTGATTTTCGTTCTGAAACAAATTAACCAGGACTAAGAGTCCAGTTAGCAGTAGGAGAGTGCTTTGTTACAAAATGTAAATGCAGATGGTGGGATGGAAGAAACGTGACCCACTAACTGTGCATGTGCATATATCTGATATTGCAAATTCTGCCCTGAACCCCATTCCAACTAAATTCAGATCTCCCTGCCCCAGTATGTCATCTTCCTCCCTCGTCCCCACCCCCCAGATTTCACTGAGGAAGCCCCTTCTCCTGAGTTGTCTTTAACTGAGTCAGCAAGTATACTGAGAGTTGGCAATGTAACTCGGCACAGTAAGAGATCATGTGCTAGATATTTCATCCTCCGCAGGTTTTTGGGACATACTGTCATAGAGCACAGGAGATAAAACAGCTACTTTTTTTTTTCTTAAGGATAATAAAACATTATTATGTTTTATAATGACCTGCTACATATGTTCTGGCAAAGTTTCTGAAGCCAGTACTTTTATGGTTTTCTTCAGCTGCTGGAGCATCTAACACTGCCCTTTTGGCAGCTAAGGAGGGAGAACCTTTATTAACCCATTTGGGGCTAATACATCACGAGTAGAAAGTCTGATCCTACTCCCAGTGAAGATAAGGAGCTGAGCTTCAGCTAGTGGACATTGATTAATGCCAGCTGAGCCTTGGGCCTTATGAAATAATTCGATTAACTTCAGTAGGATTGGGCTCTCTCGGGACAAGTGACCAAGACATTCCTTAGAGCAAGCTGAGAAAATGTCACCTTTTGGCTGGAACCCCAGGTCTAAAAAAGTTTTGTCAGGCACATTTCTTTCTGGGAGTAACTGGCACCTTCTTTTGGGCACCTGTTCCTCGATAACTGTTTGTGCATGGATCTTGGACCCCTAGCCTAGATTTCTGTAATTTTTTTGACCCATAACTAGATTTTACTACATGCTGGGTGCATCTGCATGAGACGCTTACTGCAGTTGCCTAATTAGCTCCGCAGTACAGCGTCACTGTCTACATACGTGGAGCTATTAGACCAGAGTAAATGAATTAATTCTGCCATAGGATAGCACTGCCCAACACAAGTACTATTTTATGGTGGAGTTATTTACTCCACCACAATTACATGTAGATGGTGACCAGGCCTGGCTGGGGCATGAAGGTGCTCCAGTTTGGGGCAGTCCCACACCATACCACCCTCGTGCCCCAGCCAGTCCTGGTCACCGTCTACATGTAATTGTGGTGGAGTAAATAACTCCACCATAAAATAGTACTTGTGGTACTATTTTACCACCCTGAGGGTGGTATGGTGTGGGACTGCCCCACACTGGAGCACCCTCAAGCCCCAGTCAGCCCTTCCACAGCATGATAAGCTGGGCAGGAGCAACCCTGGGCTGGCACCTTGATCCCCCGGATACCCTACAAGCCGGGGCTGTGCTGCCCTGCGTCCCAGGCCCACATGTCAATGCTGAGCCTGGGAGCAATAAACTCCAGCATGAACTGTGCCAGAGTTTATTTCATTGCATTTAAGATTTGCATGTAGACGTGCCCACTGAGGACTAATCTGATGCAAATCTTGACGCTCAGAGTTCCTCCTTTACCTTGAAAGACCTTCCATTACGGAGTTACTCTTTTGGGAAAGCATGGGGTCATAAGTCAGGCCTGGCAGGGGCCGCAAGAGGTCATCTGTTCCAACCTCAGCTCAAGCCAGGACCATCCCAAGAAGCGTGTAGCACATGAGTCAGCATTACTAATGCACTATTTGCCAAACTTAAACAAAATCCTCTAGTGAGGAAAGCAGCCAGGGAAAAATTCTGTTACTCACTGTGGGACCTTTAGGCAAGTTGTTTGAGGGCTGCCCAGAGCCTGCTGAATTCAATCGACAGACTGCCCTTTGGATTAAGCCCATTAAAACCCAGGGAAGCAGTCACCCTGATGCACGCTGGAATCCAGCCGGCCTATATGACGAATTAGTTGCTTCTCAAAAGGGGAGAGGTCAGGTTGGCAGGTAAGACCTTCACCTTTGAGGAAGGCAGGCCTAGTCACACATAAGACTTAACTGATGTTTGCAATGATCCAACGTTAAAAATGTGAGGTTTTAAAATAAGTCAGCGTGCGTGGACGAGACTGATGCTCAGCACCTTTGAAATTCAGGCCAATGTATTTTGAGGTCGGTGGAGAAAAGGTGCCGTGTAAATGATCCTTCTATACAGTCGAGATGTCAATAGTGTAGTCCAGGATTCAAATGGTCATGCTGTCTGTCCTCCCCATATATTAGCTTTGCTTTGGCTTTAGTTTTTATGACGTATTTATCCGCAACAGCTGTCAGAAGGTTTAAATGCCAGTATTACTCTTTTAATAAATATGTCCAGTCAAAACCCTTGTGACGGTTGTGTCCATCGTGTGTTTATGTAACACTGAATGGCAAAAAAAAAAAAAGAAAAAGAAGAGTAAATGTGTATAAAGAAAATTTGCTTCCTGTAGACTTGAGCTTTGTATGACAGCTCAGCTATGACTCATCATTAGTATACGGGTTTATTTCTTTAGATCCATTTTATTGTCCAGCAGCATGTGTCCCCGCCTAAAAATGCATCCAACTGCAAAGGCTTCTTTAATTAGATGTGAAACCATTTTTTTTGTCTTCCTGAACAGCTTTCCCATGGCAATGGAAATGCCCCAAGATTCAGCACGAGGCCAGCTCTGCTCAGAGTTGCGTGCCAGCTGTGGGAACGAGGAGTCACTAGCCTTCCTGTGACGGCTGTTTTGGGAAATGGGGAAGACCCTGTGATGTCTGCACAAGGTCGTATTACAACAGAGATTGGGAAACATTAATTTCTTTCTAGTATTCTAATTTTATCTGGTTGGGTCCCTTATGTAACTTCCAGGGTTACTGCTGGACATTTGTCCAGGGAATGTCTTGATTTGTCCTCTAGGTGGGGATACCGGCCCCTTTATGCTTCTTGGGTGGTGCAAAGGGGGTTTAAAGGGACAAAGATGCCTCTCGGAGCATGGCTAGTTCAGGGGGGCTTCCCCAGCCACTTTATACAAGGCCTGCTTTCAGTGAAGGGAAGGGTGTGCAGTAAAAAGGGGTGCTGGATTATGAGTATTTTCTGCTCTTCAGAGCAGAGTTTGACTAACATCCATGCTTCTATGAATTCCTGGGTTGCTTCAGAGTGTGGGAAGAGCAAAGGTGACTCCAGGCCAGCTTTTGTTTCCCTTACTTCACCCTTTCTGCTCTTTCTGCAACAGTAAGTATAAAATAATTAAGAACCACAGGCATGATGTCTTGTACATCTTGTCCATCCATCTACATGGGGAATACACACTGCAGTGGTCTGGTAAAGGCAGATCTTGTGACTGGCAAAATGTTAGAAGAGGATGAGATGGAAGTTTGAGGAAAATTAAATTCAAGTTTTAAACAAGCAAATGAACAGAATGGCCCAACCTCCCTACCCCTGGGTATTATGGGCATGCTGGTGCTTTTATTGTATGAACCAGAGCAAAAGTTGTCCTTGGGTAATTAAAAGGACGCGTGATATTCATCAAATTCTGGCTGTATTTTCTTGGGTGATGCTAACTGCACCCACAGGATGCCTGTCTATTTGTATCTTCCATATTAACGTGGGCCTTAAGGCCCGCCCAGCTAACTAATAGCCCCTTTGTGGGGCCAAAGGGTGAAAGATGCAACTAATTTCAACAAAAGCAAAAACAGGATAGGAGTGATGTGGGGGTCAAAGGATCAAAATGTGAAAATAAGTTCTCTGGAGGGGGACACTGAGCAGAGCCCCCCGGGCCGCATCCACTGGTCCTCAAAGGCATCCAAGGAGCCGCCGGACCCTACATAATGCCTGAGTGCTCTGGATCTACAGCTGGGCTGCTGAAATGTGACTTCAAACACAACCCTTCTTCCTTCCCACCCCAGCACTCCCCCTCCAAACACACACATCCCATGCAGGGATAGGTGCAGGGCCGTAGCCCATGCAGCTCATTGCAGCCATGACCAACACACGTGGCGCATCGAGTACTGTCAGCAGAGGTGGTGCCATCGCCTACCCTGGAAATCTTCAAGAGGAGACTGGACGGTCACCTTGCTGGGGTCACCTGACCCCCAGTTATCTTTCTTGCACAGGACACCCCTTGCTTGGCTGTACAGCTAGTTGTTCCATTACTGGCTGTATTAGTGTGAGGATTAAGTGGCACGGCACCCTTAGAGAGTAAGCTTTTTGGGTTTGCTTCTGTTGGTCAGGCAACCAGCATAATGATGCTTTAGTTCAGTACAAGTCTCCTAGGGCAGCGTTTCACAACCTGTGGGTCGCGACCCAAAAGTGGATCGCCAGTACATATGAAAGAGTTGTGAACAAACTTAAAAAATGGATCAACAGACTTTTTAAATGGATTCGCTTTTAAAGGATAAAAATGTGGGAACCTGTGGCTTTTCCCTTGCAGGTTGGTGGAGTTGCAGCCTGCAAGGGGCTGCTTGACACCCACCTCCCCACCCCACATGCTGGGGGGATCAGGGCAGCAGCTCGGGAGTGAGGGGCACTGGGTGGGGGCTGGCCAATATTTACAAATGGGTCCTGGTAGAAATAAGGTTGAGAACCACTGCCCTAGGGGACCCTGTGATACTAAGAATAAGCAAGCACAATAGGGTTTTTATACCAGCCTTGTACATCAGGGTGAATTGTCTGCATGCAGTCTCCCATGTTGGGGTGAACAATAATGATCTTGCTTTATAAGGTGTCTGTTTATCATGAATGTTTTTGCTTCAATTATAAAATGTGCATTAAATACCCATAAAAACTTCCCACAAAATAAAACCAAGGTCTAAAAATATCAGTTGGTTAGATTTTTTTTTTAACCAATTCCCTATTTAAAGCTGGAAAAGATATTTTTAAAGCATAACATTCAGCTGAGGTTTTCCCTGGAGCTTGTTTTTACTTCCCATAAGAAGGGCTGCAGGGGGTTAAAGGTGATTTTAGCTGGTTCAGGGATTCTGCTTGGAAGCATGCACTTCTAACAGCTTAAACTTGGCTGACATACACTAAAAACTCGGGGCCTCATCCCCAAACCCAGTGCAGTCAGTGGGACACTTTCCTTTGAATTCAGCAGACTCTGAATCAGACCAACTTGCACAGGTACAGAATAGGAGTGCCTATTTTGCACACAAAGGAGTACAATATTTTTCCCCCTATCCCTGGAACAATATCGCCCCAACCAGGCTGTCATCACATTCTTGTTACTGCCTTTCCTTTCTAGGGTGTCAGACATAAAGCCTGTATCATAGCAAACACAATGATCGAGACAGTCTTGAACTGAGAAGGACTGATTGAATGACGGCAGAATTCTGCACATTATTTTTACTTATGAGAGGGGAAGATCTTTATCCAGGCTAATGTCCATACTTGGGTGGGTATTAAGTGGGTTGATAACATCATGTTCCTGATTAGCTGTGAAGATTTCAGATCCACTTGCTGAAATAAGAGATTTTATGGTGACTGATTTCTCTGGATGGTTTGAACTGTTTCCAATGCACATAAGCTCTGTATTCAGCAGTGAAATATAACACTGCAGATGCATGGATTCTTCTCTCCCATTAATTCTCTTTTATACTCTGCATGTTGATACTATTCAGAGTTTGCAGGCAGTTTACTATTTGCTGCTCTCCATGAAGGATAGGACACTGTCCTCATTTTCGTGGAGGCCCTCACGATCACCTGGTTTGACCTCTTACAGAACATCTCACCATTTCATGCCATACGTTGCCAATGGCGGTTCTGAATTTTGCCCGTTGTGTCTGAACATAGCTCCAGTAATATCACTGGTTTTGAGGTAGGCTCATGAAATGTATCCTTTGTCTAATCAAGTTAGCACAGTTGCTTTTTTGTTGTGCTGACATCCTTTCAGTGGATCAAAAAGAGATTTTTGTGGCTCTCATGATGTTTTTTCCTTGCAGTATATCTCTTTCTAAATGTCAAAAACAACTTTCTTAGAGATGGATGCAACAAAAGCCTATGTGTGCTGCATGAATAGTCCAAAATCAGAGCCTGGACATTTGTATTAAATCTTGCCCTGAGAATCTAATTACAGAATGTGTGTGTATACATATGTATAGATATGTATATACTCATTCCCTGGTGGGTTTTTGTATCTAGAGTATTTTGTGCATGCACTAATAAACTAGCCACTGTAGGATTTTGCCTAAATGAAGCTTGGCTGGCACATGCCCAAGAGTGGTATGGGCCACAGCTAATTAGCATTAAATGGAGTAGATTACAGCCACTTACATCTTCAATGTGGATGAACGGCCCTATCTTCAGGTATTTTATGCACCTTGACACTTGGGCCATTTGGATCAAGGTGTAACATTTGATGCAGGTAGGGACCTGGATTATATGTGGGCCTTTCACTGAACCTCCTGGTTGAGACCCAGGGCTATCACAGCACCTCACCAATGTCTCTGTGGCTTGGGGTTTTCCCTCCGCAAATAATCTTCTCTCCACAGGAGACCTTGAACTACAGCTGTTTTACCTACTGCTTACATTGCCTTCCTTGGGGGTAGGGTTCAGTGCCTCCTTCATGGCATCTGATCTTTGAGTGTTTCCACTGATTCTTATGAGAATCATTTCCAGTTGTCTTCAATAAATGCATATTATTGCAATTTTACAGAGACAGGGAAAACACCACTTATAACCCCCCCAACCAAGTGACTGCTACAGAACACTTTGTTGAATTCGCCATAAACCTGGTTACATGATATAAACTTACTTAACTGGGTCTACAGCATGGGAATACTTTGTCTTTCCCATTGATTTTTGTCATTGATTACGACAGCGTCTAACCTCCATTGTAGAGCGGCACTATGGTGCATTTGGTACTGGTTTTGGAGCTGATCTGTGCCCTGAGGTCAGATGAAAGAGCTGGTGCTAGATATTGATATGTGTCTGGGGACCCTACATGAGAGCATGCTGCAAGGGTTAAATCTCATTGTTTCCATGTGTGTTTAAAATGTTGAAAGTGTGTTGTACCCTGGTTTTCTCCCAACTATTGCATTCATTTAGGCTGTAGGCTGGAGATAAATGATCAGAGCTCTATGGCAGCAGGAAATGAGAAGCAAACAGCTGTAGTTGACCCAGTGTATGCTTTCCCCTCTGTAAAGTGCTTATAATGACTTGAATTAGGCGGAAAGTGGCTGGATAGTGTAACTTAGCCTGACATAGCCAAAATACAACTTGGTTTCAAGTTGTTTTTCCAGGGTTCTCTTAAAATACTGGATGCAGTCTATAGTGTAAGCAGCCTCTTGCAGCTGAATGTGATCTGCCACTTTCTAAGGTGTGTATGTTCAATGAAACAAGGACTTGACTTGGACCGTGACTGCTTCTTTCCCAGACCTGATGAAGAGCACTTGTGGCCCCAGAACTGAGGCAGAAGGAGCTCTTTCAGTACTTGGGGAAGAGGGAGGGTTAAACCAGGCTATTTTTTGACCACTAGGGAGCCGGGGTGGAGTCTTACCTGCCATGGCCAGGCTCTCTGCTTGCAGATGGTGGCTGCTATTGCTATTGGTAGCCTGGCTTTGCAAGGTGTGCCACAGCTGTGGGATGGGCTCTCAACACGCTGGCTGAAGCAGCTTTGTGGCATGGGCTCTTCAAGAGCCACCAGTCTGGTGCCCCTCCTAAATGGGCACCTGGGCTGATATTGTGCTCTCCCGCCCCTGTATGTGCTACTGCCAAAATGCGTGGCCTATCTCTCCCAACTCAGCAAGCTGGCTTAATAAAAGATACAACTTGACCCGTAAAAAGGATGCGTCTCAGAAGAGGAGCCAACTTGTCTCTGTTTTGGCCTTTTGGGAGACCAAGTGGAAAACAACAAGGGAGCGGAGACGTGTTTGGTTGTGTTTCTCACAAGAGACTCTTTTAGGCAGGAAGCGTTGTGGAAACAATCTGCCGCAGCCACAAAAGGGGAGTTGGATTTTTTTTTTTTTTTTTCTGCCTTACTTTAGATTAACATGGCTAACTACCTCTATGATGTTGTGTGGTATGACATGATTTTGGAATCTGCTCAAGTTTCCAGGATTTTAGTTTTTTTTTTTTTTTTTTTAGCTTTTATTGGACTTTATGGAAGCAATGTGGTGAAGCATGTGTATGCCTTCAGCACCTTGTATCCTAGAGGAAGAACCATGATATGGCCAACAGCTTCCCCGACTCCTTTTATGAATTCTGAATGTAAACAAGAATAAGAAACAGAAAAGTCACAGATTCAGGGTTTGAATTTGAGACACCCAAGTGGGATTAGCTGACAGTCATCAGCTAAACCTGAGGCTTACTGAAAAGCAACCTCCTCACTGGTTCCTCTGAGCTGTGTGATTTGTTGTTTTAAAAGAGCCTTGCACAAGAACAATGCGTCTTCATGAATGGGGGATTGTTCTGCTTAATTGATATGGGAAGGCCCTCAAATTATAGCCTTTCTGGCTTAGATTATTACATTCTCAGGATTTATCTTTCTGTAGTTAGACCCTTAGTTTCAAAAGAGCCTGTAGTTGGTAAACAGAGCAGTTCACATAGCGCAGATGGACTCTGTAAAGTCACGTTGCAGCAGCAATCTGCTTGCCTGAAGGTGTAGACAGAGGTAACAATTGTGTTGAACTGGAAGAAGAGTGATGTGAGATGTTAAGGTGTGACTGTTATGTTGGCAGTGATAGGTTATAAAGAGACACTGTCCTTAGAGCAGGATCAGCTGTGATCTGATGCATCCCGGCACAGCTGCTCTGCTTTGCTGGGTGACAGATATTTCCCATTGTCTTGCAGGTTCAGGCCCCTGCTGGTCCTGGGGCTTCAGGTGCCCAGTACTATGGGAGAGCTGTAAACAGGAGAATCATGGGTTTCTCCGTGTTCACCGGTGCACCCTGAAAAATCCTCCAGCAGGTGATTCTCCAGGTGCTTGTATCACGCTGCCGCACCCCAACGCAGGGTGTGCCTCTGCATGGGAGGGAGCCCCGTGGCAGGACATGGCAGCACAGTACACAAGACCAGAGAGTCTCCCCGTGGGAGGCATGCCTCTACAAATGGGTGAACCTGGGCAGGTGTAGCACATCGGGGTACCAGGGGTGGCCGTGACAACACAGGCAGGGGCTGCTGGAGGGCCCCGCTCCTGGGGTCTTCGTGGAAGCTGGCTGTAGTGACAGGGGCAGGGGCGGCTGGGAAATGCAGCCCAGCTGCCGGCCAGAATTGCCATTTTGCCCATCCCTGCCCTACAGCACTAAACAAGACCTCCAAATACATCTCCGTACAGTCCCAACCCAAACCACCAGTTCTGGACCAAACAATAAACCCAAACCACCAGTTCTGGACCAAACAATAAGCCCCGGGCTATAACATAAGCTCTCCCTTCTTGGTCCCGAGCCATCAACAAAATGGGGAAGCAGCCTTCTGCCTTTTGAAAAGGGAAAACCTTCCCTCACCTCTTGTGCCAGGATAACCTCCCAACTCTGGGATTGTACCCCCGGGAGCTCCCAGAGCTGCGCTGGGGATCCAAGCCAGCACAGGAGCCAGCTTGCCTTAGTAGCTCTCCTGACCAGGAGCTCCTACCCTTGCAGCTTGCAAGGCTAGATGCCTTGCTAGCTCAGGCCCTGGGCTATTTGCCTCCCAGGGCTCTTCCCCTTTCCCGTCAGGAGACTACTCTGGGTTGCCTTCAAATGCCGGCTAATTGGTCTCATTGCCAGTTACTCCGCTAACCTGTAGCAGCACTGCCTGGCCTGCAGTGCTGTCTCTCTGGGCTGCTTCTCTCTCAAAGTAACAGTAGACACATCCATGTGTTCATGAACCTTAGATAGTGAACATTTAGTTTAGTACTTGCTTAATGAAGTACTAACTAAATACGCAGTAACTTGACTTACTGCACAGGAATGCTGGCTACAGTCTTTTAGTGACACTTACTGCGCATTAGCTTAATAACACTGTGCAGTAGCTGGCAGTTAAAAACTGTGCTAGTAGCCTACCGCGCAGTGTTATTAGGCTGATGTGCAGTAAGTGTCACTAAAAGGCTGTAGCCAGCATTCCTGTGCAGTAAGTCCAGTTACTGCGTATTTAGTTAGTACTTTATTAAGCAAGTACTAAACTACTACACTTACTGCACATCAGCCTAATAACACTGTGCGGTAGGCTGTTAGCACGGTTTTTAACTGCCAGCTACTGCACAGTGTTATTAAGCTAATGTGCGGTAAGTGTCTCATGTAGATGCACTCAGAGAGTCCCAGGCTCTCTGTCACAGCAGGCACTCCCAGAAATTTAGGGGCCCTGTGTCAGGTGGCTGGAGTTGTTCGTGCTCTCCCACCAGAAAGCAAAGAGACATCCATTGCAAGAAAGCAGCACAAATTTTTACCACCTATCGTTGCAGCCTCAATTTTGGGCACTTGTCGGATGACGAGGAGCATGGACATTTGTTTGCTCCGGATTTTGTGCCTCCATAAAAATGTTTTATGGTGCCACAAAGGCAACATCTGTTTGCAGCCATACTATAGCAATAGAAGGGTAAGAAAACTGTTGCAGCTTTCACCCTGTTTCATTCAAGGTCAGTTGGGACAATTTAACTCTTTTGTATCGATACAGGATGGCCTAGATGTAATGATTACATCATGACAACCGATGCTTGCTTCCAAACTGCAGCTGCTCCTCCCCTAAAATCATTTAAAAGGTAGGTTGGTCTGTATACTCAATGCCTGATCCTTTTTGTCAGCTTGATAATAAATTCCTGGAAATAGTAGCTCATGGGTGATGCTTCAAAAAAGTGCGCGAGAACTGGCTGCGTTTGATTATGAAAAGGGTAAGAGTGATGTGGAAAAGAAGCAGAATCCTCTGTGTACTTACAGAATAGGTACAGATTGGGCATTACCCTTTATAGCAAGGAAGTAGGATTGATTAAAAAAAATTAGGCCTGTATTATTTGTATAAAATAGGGGTTCTGACTTTTTTTTTTTGCCCAGCCCAGTCCTGCCCGTGCGTCTGTTCTGAAGTTTGACTTTAGTACCTCTTGGAAGTTGTAGTCCAACAACTTTCTGCTCCCGTCTTCTTTTAGGGGTCAGGTTCCAAAACCGGGTTGCAGCTCCCACGAAGCACCGCAGCAATACAACTTTCCTGATATACCATATATCTTCACCAAGAGAGGAGACTAAGGTACATCATGGGAGATGTCATCCAAGCAAAAGTCATGTCATCAGAGAATCAGCATTAGAGAAGAAGCACACAAACTGCAGCTCCTATCAAGGACAGCAGTAACATTTCATAATTGAAATGAATGCTTTCGTTTCCATTTTTCTTCAAAAGCTTGAAATCTTCTGTGGAAAATAATGTTTTCTGTTTAGTTTCACTTAAAATCTAGAAATTGCAAGACCCATGTCACACAGGACACAACAAATGTCTGGGGGTGGGTGTGTAGACGAAGTGGGGGCTCTAACTTGAAGCACTGGGTTTTTAAAAACACTGCTTCAATTCAAGGCCCTTTAAACCCTTGTGTCTTGCACACCTGAATTTACCTGCCTCTCCAGTGGCAGGGAGGGAAGGGTGAGCTGCCGGCAGGTGGGGCAGTCTCTGGGCTGCGGGGGGCTGGTGCTTCCCTCTGCAGCAGTGGCAGCTCCCCCCAGGCGGCACCCGCCGCAGGCACCCAGCTTGTGCAGACCCGGGAGGCACTGCAGCTGTGGAGGGAGGCACTGGACCCCCGTGCAGCTCAGGCAGATAGGCAGGGGGATAAAAACCCAAACATCTTTGGCGGAGCCTGCCTTCCCGGGCTGCTGCCAGGCTGCCTGCACAGGCTTCCTGCAGAGCCGTGCAGCTGAATGGAGCCCGGTGCATCACTCCATGGCTGTAGGTACTAACACTGCAAGGAGTTTTAGTTTGCTGTGCCCCAAGTCATTTAAGGCACATTATGCCACCGAATTTGTTCCAGCAGCTGGAATTACTGTACAATACACCACCGACGCATGCGAGCACAAGCACCATTAAAGTGGTGCAAAAGCATTTAATCCGCTTTAAAGTGTCATGCACACGTGCCCCTCCTTTCATCTACACACGGCCTGGGACAAAGGGTGAAAGGATGAATTGAGAATTGAGCAGGCAACAGATGTCTCACTTCCCCAGCTATACATCTAACAGCAAATGAAAATCATTCATATATCTCCACAACAGAGAGGTTTGGAGAAAGTAGTTGGAGGAGGATAAAGTGGTCACTTTTAAGATTTGTCTCCCAGACATGAGAAATAGGGAGAAAATAGGGACATCTTTGCCAGAGAAGCAGGTGTTGATCTCTCTGATGGAGATTGCTTTCCTCACTGTCTGAGTTTGACCAGTTCAGCCCGACTGTCTGTGCTCGTTATGCAGGGCTCTTTCACCTATGGCAACCTGGCACAAGTTGTTTTGCTGCGCTACACATAACAATTTAAAATTTTTTTTTGGTAGAGATTTGAGAACAATAAGCCAGAGTCAAAATCTGTAAAGCATCCAACTCAACTCAAGTGCCAATGTCGTATGCCAGCCCTGGAGTAAATCTGACGCTGTGTTCCTCTGGATGGCATGCCCCTTAGCTTTGGGTTAACTTGGGCATTTGGGAGAGGGGTAGTTTCCCTGCTGGTCTGACATATTGAAGTTTTTTTAGGCAAGACTCTGGACAGGCCCTGCTATATTTAGTTAATCAGATTTTTATTTCAGAGGGAGTAAAAGCAAACTCAGTTGTAACTTCCTAAGAACTGTTCTGTAGGTTCGAGTTTTTTTTTTTTTTGTGTGTTTTTTTTAAAGGAAACTTTGCCATCCTAGGAAATAATCCTTTGTTTTTAAAGAGCTCCACTATCCTCTGGCTGAACCAATAGGAAGAGGTCCCACTTGTATGTTTTGAATATGTCCAAATGTGTCCCGGTATAAACACCTGTTTATTTTTATTTCTTTGTTGACTTGCGCCATTGTCAGCAAACAAGGTACAAGTATCGAGTTCAAACAAGGCAACTGTAAAATCTAGGCTGAACATCCTGTCATAAATATAGCACTAGTCTCATGACAATACCCCATTCAGAAACAATAGGGACAGAACTGGGAAATAATTGTTTAACTGCGTGGTAGGCCGTAGTAATTCACAAATTTAACAGCTGAGGGAAAACGAAGATCAGTGAAACAAGGTTATCTGCTTTTTGAGTGTTTCCTGCTTCTGAGATAGCATTCAACCCATTACAAGAAAGCTGGCTTATCATGGACATCCTGTATGGGTCATAGAGCTTGTCAGAATATTTTAGGGAGAGAAAATATTTCACGAAAAGGTAAGATAGAGACTATCCAGCTTTGGGCACCGCTCTTCAAGAAGGACGTTGATAGACTTGACGGGGTCTAGAGGAGGCCACTCATATGGTTAGGGGCGTACAGGACAAGCCCTACGAGGAGAGACGGGGACCTGGACCGCTTCAGCCTCCGCAAGAGAAGGCCGAGAGGTGATCTTATGGTTGCCTACAAACTCATTGTGGGGATGCAGCAAGATATCAGAGATGCCCTGTTCACTCAGGCGCCTCTTGGGGTAACAAGGAACAATGGTCACAAACTGACAGAGAGCAGATTTATGCTGGATATCAGGAAAAACTTCTTCATGGTACGGGTGGCCAAAATTTGGAATGGGCTCCCAAGGGAGGTGGTGCTCTTCCCTACCTTGAGGGTCTTTAAGTGAAGGCTGGAGAGGCATCTGGCTGGGGTCATCAGACCCCAGCACTCTTTCTTGCCATGGCAGGGGTCGGACTCGATGGTCCGTTGAGGTCCCTTCCGCCCCTAACATCTATGAAGCTCTCTAGCTTCGTGGTTAGGGCACTGGCCTGGAACATAAAGACCCTCCTGTGCCTGATTTAGAGCAGAGCTCTCCATCCTAGGTAACACTGAATGGAGTAAAGCAAGGACTTGAACCTGTGTTTCCTCTGTCTTCGGCTACTGCTCTACCTGCCAGGATACAGACACCTAGCTGTCTTTCTGCACTGAAAATCTCAAATGCTGTTCTTATAAAAAATGTTTGAGAGGTTTAGGTTTTGTTCCAATACAGAATAAGAACCAATTTGAGAACCTTGCAAGGTGCTGCAAAGGAGAATTGATATCCTACAGATGGCTTTTTCTACATCGAGCTTGCAGTAGCTCTGCTGCATAAAGGTATTTTCCACTGAGTGCGGAAGTTGTCTGTGATATTTCACTAGAAAGGCCTAAGAGACATCTGCATTTGTTAGAACTTCTTCCAAAACCAATATACGGGCATGTCCAAGAGATAAATGATAGGTTCCTATGCAGTTGTTGAGTCATTCACATCAGTCACTCATTAATCCCTAGGGACTGCACCATGTCAAGGACATTATGGCTTATTTAAAGAAGTGGAAAAACCCATATGCATGTAGACTCATTTTATGGATGATGCACCAGTTGGTACATCAATTCCCTAGAAACTTAACACTCCATTTATTGGCCAGATGGATGGCTTTGCATGTCTCCAAATGTCCCTGTAAGTTGGAGTGATAGAGCCTCGGGCCACCTACTATTCTCTAAAGATTCCCTTTTGCAGTATGGATTTCATCTGTGGGTTAAAATAGTAGGGGTGGGTCATATCCAGAACCACTTAGCTGAATTCCCCTGCGCCTCCTTGGCTTCTCAAATGTATTGAGATTTTGTGTAAAATACAACATGACTCTGATCCATCCCATGGTTTTAGTTTTAGTTTCCCTGAACAACAACCTGATGGAAGTGTGGGGGTATTTCACCTAGGTCTGAAAAAATGGTAGAGCACCTTCATTTCTATTTTACTGACCACAGGAAAATTGCAAGGAAAAAAAGCCATCAGCAGAATTGTGTTTCACCCCATTGATCCAGGCAGTTCAGCACCAGCTATTTTTAGTGAGGGTGGGGAAGGTCACACAAGGTCTTGTACTATTCAGCTATTCCTTCTTATAAGGCTATAGCACTCTGGACTTTTTAGGATTGATGTTGGTGCAATTTAGGATTTCTGAGAAATAAGGTTAATACTTGTAGGAGCTGGATTGTGGTTTTCAAGGCACAGGGCTGGATAAAAAAGGAGGATGGAAAGTCACCCTAACAGGGATCATGAATAGGGAGCAGTTTATGCCCCTTTATATCCACCTCCCCACATTCTTAATGGATTTTTATATTTTCAACGTGCCTGTGAGGTGGGGAAACCGAGGCACAGATGCACTGACTTTCTCATGATTGTACTGGGCACTTGAGGCTGATCGGGGATTTCCCTGTATGTTTTCTGGGTGATTGCTATGGTGAATGTGCTGCTTGATTTTATGTTCAAAGGGTGAAAGTGCGTGTGCTTCTTGCCCCCTCCCTCAATAACTTTGCCCAAGGTTGGTGAGGCTCCAAGGCATGGCTGCCCACACCCGCATGTGAAGGAATGAGCTTGTCACTCATACAAAATGCATCAGCAGTTTTAAGTTTTAAATAATTTCCAGAGAGAGGAGTGTGGCTTAGAGTTGTGTCTTTTTTCCACTCATTAGGGCTTTTTTGTGAGTCTCCTGTGGAAGACTTATACTGGGCGGAGATCACAACATTCACTTTGCTTGTGCTGTAGGCTGGCTGCTATCTGATGGGATCACTGCACGCCTGTGCCACTGCGGTCCCCCGTGACCCCATCTATCTTATCTAACACATCAAGGCAGTGGCATCCCAGCTCATAGGTTTTTTTTTGTACAGCCCGGGGTGTGCCCCATCTGACCTAAATATTTGTGAAGTTACATCCTTGGGACGGGCTGACAAAAGGTTATAAGCTCATTTTGTTTTCAGCTTTTTCTAAAACTGTATGGGCGGTGCTGAAGCATGACATTGGCCTGGGGTGGGGGGGGTTGCACCTTCCTCTGAGGCATCTGCCTCTGGCCACAGTCTGAGACAGGATATTGGACTTTCCATAGAGGTTGGGGGTGTCTGGCAACGACCCCGCTCTTACAGAGAGCAGTAACTCCTGCTGCTGTCGCCAGCGAGCTCATGTTACTGTATAGGACATGGGTTGCCGAGGTAAGACAGTGATTACAAAAAGAAATAACATGGCAGTATATCAGATGTAAGTTTTATTTTACAAAGGCTGTGCACACTGAGGGGAGATCATGTCTCTGTTGCAGTCAATCACCCTACCTCTGCTGGTGTCAAGGCTTCTTTTGCTGAAGTCAGTGGAGTTAGGCTGATTTACATCTGCTTAAGGGCTGGACTGGACCCTTTGTCCTACTTGGCCGCCTTAGGAAAAATGGGGCTTTAAAATCAATGGCAGGAAACTATACAGCTTAATCTCAGGGTTGTGTTGTGTGTGTATAACACCGATACACCATGTACAAAGCACATTTTGAGCTCTGTCTGGGCTTTATTAGAGCTGATTAACTGTAGTTCCTCTCTGCCGAGGAACAGAAGGTAGAAAAGCAAGGTGTGGTCTCCACGTCTGAACTCAGAGATGGAGAGCAGGGGTTTCCATGTCTTGGCTCTGAGACTTCCTTGGTCTCAGAGTTACCAAGCTGCCAGGACTCAGATGTCAAGCATCCCATAATTTTGGGTGCCAGAGCGTAGATCTCTGTGGTGTTAGGCACTGTTTTGTGGAAATGCTGTTCTAGCCATGTTAGCGTGGCAGAACATTTTGCTAACATAGATAAGCTGCTTCTGGTCCTGGAGCCACCACGTGCACAGGTAGCTTACAGAGTCTCTGCGTGGCACTGCTGTGCGTAGTACAAATGTATTCTTAGGGCGAGTCTACACGAGCTACACCTGGATCATCCCTTACCCATGCCGGTCCACACTCTTCTGGAGAACCTCCAGTGATGGATATTCAACAACTGGTCTAGGCAGTCTCTATTCCACTGTCTCATTGCTATAACAGTGAAAAGATACCAAACCTACTTTGCTGCAACTTCAGACCATTTGCCCATGCCCTACTTTTGACAAACAACATAATCTTCATATGTACTTGGAGTTTTTTGAAGACCTGACTGGTCATGGCAGACTTATACAAGTCTGTAAGTTGGGGGTGAGGGGGAAGAGAGAGAGAATTTAGAAGATGCTACAGGAGACATCGCTGTGAATGTTCAAACTAAGATGAGTTACTGCCATCCATGAATCACTCCATGATTCATTGGTCCACGAACCATTGATTTGCAAAGTGTAACCTGCCGTGCTGTTCGCTTAATCCCACTGAGCTCTGCTGTTTGTATATGTTGTGCTAGCAGAGCCACTCGAATGCTATCCATCAGCTATTGCTTAACCCTTTGCACAGATAGGCTGACTCCAGACTGGAGTCCAGAGCCTTTCTTTGCTCACAGAAGTGCGGGATGTTTTCCATGCTCTTGTTCTCTGGAGGTTTATCACAGTGATGTATGTTTGTGTTACCTCTTTAAGATGAGTAAAAATGATTTAAGAAAAACTCCTAGAAGAATGCTGTAGGTTCTCATTAGTACCAGGATGCACGTGAAACCAAGCAGGTCCAGCAAACCTTTAACACGAACTGGGGTGGCTAAACTCAGATGTGGCTGTAGAAGCAAAGGTAACGTTATCCGGTATACCTAAACGATTTAGTTGCCTAAATGATGTAGTGTTAGCTAAATGATTTAGTAGCCTCACTTCCATTTCAGGAGCTTAGACTGAGATTTGGCAAAGTTTTTCAGGTGCCTACATTTATCAAAAGATTTGAGGCACCGTAGCTGTCTTAAAATCACTCTGAGCCGATGCCCTAGCCCCACCCCGATGTATTCTGTCCCAGTTATGTTTATTGGCATTTGCTCACTTTTAAGGCAGCTACACTGCCTCATTTGGTGGACGCGTGGCGGGAACAAGGGGGTGGGATGAGCATGTGAGCCGAACTCCTGGGCTTGGCACAAAGGCGGCATAGACGTACCCGTTGACCCACCAGGCAGCCAAAGGGGCAGACAGGAGCAGAGACTTCCTTTCGCTTGAACTTGGGACGGGTTAGCGCAAGACCTTCCACTTCTGCTCTTTATATTTGTGCCTCCTAGGCCTGTGCCAGTTTTGAGCATAGCCGGTGCTATTTGGACCCAGCCTATTTTATAATATCAACTGCTTTGTACCGCATGTTTGGACTCCCTGTCTATTTTAACACTTCAGAGCCAGTTGCTATTTGTGCCCTTGAGTTACCATTGCCACCAATGATTGGTTGATCTGCCGGAAGGCCAAAGTCATCTGTGGCTCTAAACCCAATTGTTGAACCTTTGCAGCAGACAGGGGGAAGACCCAGGATCTGGGAATTACGGGAAGCCTGAGAATGTGAGCGTGCTTTAATCCAGACTAGGTGTGCCAGCGACAAAGGGATACTCACTCTCCCCTACAGCCAGCATCTGAAACTTCCTTGTATTGTTTGTCCAAGATTGTGAGCCCCTCCTCCCCGCTTTCCACCAACCAAAAATAGCTTTTTGTTTGCAAGTTCACTTCACATACAGGCTTCCTCTCTGCGTTTTCTCAAGAGGTTCCTTAATGTCTTTAAATTTAGTTTATCCACAGGGGCAAAAGAGAAAAAAAAGGCCACAAAACTTGCTGCATGGAGGTGGGAATGTTTCTCTCTCTTTTTTTTAATTATAGTTTTATATTTAGTTCAGGTTTAACTGAGGCTAGGAAACAACTTGCTCAACCTTTGTCCCATTTACCCCATAACAACTATGAGGGAATGCACTGTCCTCCTTGGATCTCAGGGAGCTATTGGCAAGGTATTGTGCAAGCATAATACATTGTTCTTAAAAAATAATCTAATGGCCCTCAAGCCACAGCAGTAATTGCACCTCTTAGCAGCTGTTATCTGTACCAGATGTGGTTTTAAGAGAAAGGAGATACTATACGTTAGGGTTAGAAGGGTAATTTTTCTGATTTATGACTTGATCTGTGTTGTTTAGAACAGTGATAAATAGCTGTTTGTTTTGACAGAAATATCCTGGGGCGGCTAATTTGTGACTGTTTGTACTATGGACACTTCAGGCACATGGGGACAGACGTTCAGATGGCTCCATGGAAATATGCTTTGTGCTAGCTGTGCGTACTGAGCTCTGTGAACGTACATTATACATCATGTACACATGTGGCTGCTAATAAGAATGCATCTAGGTAACTGCTTGTTCTGTATTAACAGTTAAAGGCTGGAGGAACTAGCAGGCAGGAGATAGTATTTATCCCGTGAGCAATAATGGCAGTATTTAAAATGGTATATTTTAGATATACTTTAAAAATAGTTTCACAGTTGGTCGGGTCGGAAAGGACCTGCGCAGATCATCAGTTCTGACCCCCTGCCATGGCAGGAAAGAGTACTGGGGTCAAGCGACCCCAGCAGGGTGTTCATCCAGCCTCCTCTTAAAGACCCCCAGAGCAGAAGCCTGCACCACTTCTCTTGGAAGTTGGTTCCAGATCCTAGCCGCCCTGACCGTGAAGTTGCGGCTCCTGATGTCTTGTCTGAATCTGCCCTCTGCCAGCTTGTGACCGTTATTCCTGGTCACTCCTGCCAGTGCTCGGGGGAACAGGGACTCCCCCAATGCCCGCTGGTCCCCCCTAGTAAATTTATAAACAGCCGCCAGGTTCCCTCTAAGCCTTCTCTTGTGAAGGCTGAACAGGTTCAGGTCTCGTCGCCTCTCCTCGTAGGGCCTGCCCTGCTGTCCCCTGATCATGCGAGTGGCCTCCTCTGGACCCTCTCCATGCTGTCCACATCCCTCCTGAAGTGTGGCGCCCAGAACTGGACGCAGTACTCCAGCTGCGGCCTGACCAGTGCCGCATAGAGGGGGAGGATCACCTCCCTGGACCTGCTCGAGATGCATCTGTGGATGCAGGACAAGGTGCGGTTGGCCTTCCTGACCGCGTCCCCACACTGCCGGCCCATGTTCATCCTGGTATCAATGATGACTCCAAGATCCTTTTCCACTTCTGTACTGACAAGAAGGGAGTTCCCCAGCCTGTAGGTATGGTGCTGGTTATTCCTCCTCAGGTGCAGCACCTTGCACTTGTCAGTGTTGAAACCCATCCTGTTCTCATCCGCCCACCCCTGTAACCTGTCCAGGTCCGATTGCAGTCAATCACCCTACCTCTGCTGGTGTCAAGGCTTCTTTTGCTGAAGTCAGTGGAGTTAGGCTGATTTACATCTGCTTAAGGGCTGGACTGGACCCTTTGTCCTACTTGGCCGCCTTAGGAAAAATGGGGCTTTAAAATCAGTGGCGGGAAACTATACAGCTTAATCTCAGGGTTGTGTTGTGTGTGTATAACACCTTCTGGTGTGCCCACATCCCCCCACATCTTAGTGTCATCCATGAATTTGAACAAGATGCTTTTCACCCCTTTGTCCAAGTTGCTGATGAAGATGTTGAACAGTGCAGGCCTGAGGACTGAGCCCTTGGCACTGCCCACATCCCTCCAGGTCAAAAATGACCCATCCACTACCACTCCCTCCAGCCAGTTGGCGACCCATTTGACTGTGTGGGCGTTGATGCCACAGTCCCCTAGTTTTTTAATGAGAAGGGGGAGAGAGACAGTGTCGAAGGCCTTCCAAAAGTCCAGAAAGACGATGTCCACGCTACCCCTGTGTCTAAGGATTTGGTGACCTGGTCGTAGAAGGCCACCAGTTTGGTCTGACAGGACCTGCCTCTAATGAACCCGTGTTGGTTGCCCCTGAGCATAATCTTCCCCACTCGCCCCTCGTGGACGTGTGCCAGAATAATTCTCTCAAAAAGCTTACCCAGGATTGAGGTAAGACTAACTGACCTACAGGTTCCTGAGTCCTCCTTCCTCCCTCTTTTGAAAATGGGAACCACATTGGCCCTCTTCCAGTCCTCTGGCACCACACCAGAGCCCCACGAGTGCTCGTACAGCCGTGCCAGGGGTCCCGCAATGACTTCTTCTAATTCCCTCACCCTCACTCGGGGGTGGAGATCATCAGGACCTGCTGATTTAAATATGTTCAGTTCCTCTAGACATTCCCTGACTCAGTCCTCACTGACCCTAGCCCTAGCTGCACCTCCCCTGTGTCCTATGGGGGTGTTGGTTGGGGGGGTGACCCGGTTCCTGGTCAGAAAAATGGAGGCAAAGAAATTGTTAAATAGGCTAGTTTTGCTGTCTGGTGCGATGACCAGATTTCCTAGCGTGTCCTGCAGAGGTCCCAATTTACCTGGTACCTTCTTTTTACCCTCTGTGTATTTAAAAAAGGACTTCTTGTTGTCCTTGATCCGGGCAGATAGTCCCAGCTGCATCTCTGCCTTGGCCTTCCTGACAGCCCACCTGCAGCCCCGAGGAACCAAGGTATAGTCCTCCCTGGTGATGGCCCCTCCCTGCCATTGGGTGTGCACCTCCCTTTTAGCTAGGAGACGTTCCCGGATGCTTTTGGTGAGCCAGGGGGGCTTTTATATCTATTTCTTCCTGCATTGTATCTGAATATGTTCTCTCAGTGGGTTTTCAAGATTGAACTGTTTCACAGGGTGGTCGCACAGCAGTGACTGCGATGTAGCATGCAGCTTGCTGGGGAATAGCTAATACTGGAAATCAGCAGCACCGAACGCACCGTGAGCTGCAAAAGCCACGCGAGCAGAGTCGATTAGCTTGTGCTGAACTCTGTGATGGCAGCAGATACGTTCTGTGTCATCCTGATAACTTTTCTTTTCTTTTTTCCAGTTGGATGCCAAATCCTGGCCCTCCATTTGCTCGTCACTTTCAGGTGGTGAATGTCCTCAGGCATTAGGCCTTTTCAGACTACCACTAATGACTTAACACCAAATTACCTGCAGTCAGCCGAGCCCAGCTGGAACTGGACACCTAGTCCTTCCAGCTGTGGAGTCAAAGGCACCTGAATGTAATAGTGGCGAAGGCGTGCCGTGAGAAGCAGCTGTCACACGTGGACTGGCGAGGGGCCATGGAAAGTGGTGGCGGTGTGGGGAGTGGAGGCAGCAGTGGCAGGTGGGCATGCAGGAGGGAAAGCAGGGAAACAGTGGGGGAGTGGTGGCAGCAGGTGGGAGTGCAGAACCTATGCTGGTGCCTGGAGGCTGGTGGGAACCCACGGTGGGTCAGCAGGAGCGTGATGCTTGGGTGTTGGGTTTACCTGGCCGCATTGCGTGAGGCTCGCATGCAGTCCATGAAAGTGGTATGTGATGGAGCCGGTGGCTGGGCCCCTCTCCCCCCACCCCACCACCTACCATAACCCCACACACATCCACATACACACATGGCCACTTCCCAACAACACGCCCCCCACATACACCCTCTTACTGCCCACACACAATATACAGTAGGTTTTGTATTTGGAGCTATTATGCAGTCACCTCTACATACACATTGCAAACACATAAATCAGTGTACAAATATTTTTAAATAAAAGGAAAATAAGTTATAGTAGATGTTTTAGTTTTTTTTGCATAGGATTTGTTTGTTTTTTTTCTGGTTTCAAGATTGCAGCACCCTCCCTCCCAAGAGGTGTACTCCTTGGACAAGGGGAGGGACTTCTGGTGGCAAAGGTCAGGGATTGGGGGCAGGACTTTCGGTCCCAATATGGTGCCTAGGGGACAGGGCAACTGTTATGGGGCAAAGCTACCCATGCGGCCCTTGACAGCTCACCAAAACTCAGTAAGCGGCCCTCCACCCAAAATAATTGCCTAAATAATTTAGACTGAAGCAGACCTTGACCTAACATTGAAATGCAACCGCTTCTAGGATGCACCACAACATCTGTTCTACTGCGCTTAGCAGTATAAATGCATGCATTAAGGATGGGAAGTAAAGAGTACTTTTAACAAATTGAAACTTGGAGGGAAATTTCTTAAGTAGGTGAAAATTAGTTATCGAAAAAAAAAAAGTAAATTAGCCAGGTCAGTTAAGTTGATTCATTACTTTTGGAAAAATGCCATGGGATTTTTAAGAAAGATGTCTACATTAGCTTTTTGTTAAAAACACACATTCTCAACTCAATATGTTAGCTAATACTCCTAATTAAAAGGACTGTAAGTCTTATGGTCCACTCTGTTTCATCAATTTAAGAATATACTCTAGAGTCATTACTATTTTGCCATGCATTATAGTTCTAGGAAGGGTTGCATTTTGTTTCCTTAGCAGTATGTTATACATTGAAACAATACTTCCTCTGGAAAGGTCAGGGCACTGAGTCATGTAGCAAGCATAATCAACAAGTAGACACATTACATATGAAATGTTGAAGCCCATATGTGTGAGAAATGTTTTTTAAGACAGCCACTGAATTTATGTAGTGCTGGTAATAGGTGGATAGATTTTCTACCAGCAACAACTGTAATAAAATCAGATTACAACTGAAACTAAATGCTAAATTAAACCATAAGAAAAAATGAAGTGTCAGTGGACTTTGCATCTAAATCAGATTCAATTAAAGAAACCGTTGATGCCAAAATTATGCTGGAGACAGTTGTGAAGGACAGCTCCCTAATGTCATCTCTGAGTCACCTTTCCAATGACTTACTGGCCCCGCGAGGGAAGCAATTCATAGAGAAGGGAATGGATTCCCCTTGAATTCACACAAAAGGATCTGCTTCCTCCTCTTTTTAATTAGTCTCCCTTCCCATTATACACACAAACACCTCATTGTTTATAGGAACTATTTTGGTTTAGGTGGAATTATGAAAGCTGGGTCCTGGAAGGACTAGTCTGCATGCAGAAAGGGTGTGGTCTAGTGTTTATGGAAGTCAACTGGAGTTTTTCCCACTGGCTGTTAAATCTAGTCCCCTGGAGTGGCTGCAGGATATGGTCCAAAGATGCAAGGGCAATTTAACATGTTTTTAAATATTTTTTTTTTAATGTAATAAAAGCTCACCAAATGTGGCGCTGTTTATGAGTACTTTAGCTAGAGGCTTTTCATTCCAGCAGGAAGCTGCGGCTTTGGGACAATGCACCTTTCTCATAGACGTTACGTTAACGGGACAGACTTTTGCCCCTGGTTAAAGTACGCCAGTGTCGACTCAGTGCAGACTTGAAAGTGAGTGGTATTCTTAAATGATTTGCTGGACTGAAACCTATTTGCTTAGGTGCTTTCTGCCTCGGGACCCAAATTTGCATGGGCTAAAGGGTAAATCACGTATTCTCTGTGTGGCCAGAGCATGCAATCGAACTTCGCTGTCAGGATTTTGGGTGGCATGGGCAATAGAGGCAAACCTGGCAGAGGGACTCCAGGCTTTGGTGCAGGTGGAAGTGGCCAAGACCCAGCAGATGGAGGGTGCAGGCAGGAGGCTTGAAGGTGCTGCTGAACAACAATATAAAACGCAAGACTCGGTGGTGGGATTAATCCACTGGTTGCAGGCTCCCTGTTTTCCCCCACCCCACCCTCCTGTCCCAGAGCCACGAGCGTCCCCCTGCTTCCACCCCATGGCTGCTGGCTTCTGCCCACTTCTGCCTGATCCACCCTGCTGGGGGCCATAGAGCCCAAAGTCTTGAGTCCCTTCTTCTCGGTTCCAGTACTTTTTGATAAGTTAGTGCCCAGGAGTTGGGACCCCTTGACCCACCAGTAGTTACACCACTGCTTACTGTGCTGCAAAGGTCCTGTTTTGTAAAATGGAGCTGCTATTTACCTCTTGTGGCTTGCAGGTGTGGCTTTGGGGTCCGATCATTCCTGTTGATATCAGTGAGAGCAGGGGCTTTCATGGATTTAATATCTGCAATGTGTCTGGCAGGAAAATCCTTCACGTCTTGTTTTCCTTGACAAGAACATCGACATTCCCCTCGAAACCAACGTTGTCAGCGCGAGCAGATGAATCTCCTGGTTTGGAAAAAAGAGTGACAACATGTAACAGTTGTTTCACGGTGCAGTTTTAGGATTTTTTTCATTTAAAAAAGCTTTTTCATTTCAAAATTTGACTAAAAAAAAAAGCAAGGAAAAGTGTAAAGAGGGCAGAATGAAAGGAAATTAGCCAGTCTATTTTTTTTTTTCTTTTCTAGATCTTTAATTTGAGACAAAACATTTGAAATGTTGACTCTTTTCACCCTGATTCAGGGCAGGGAAACCATTTCCTGGCAAGTTTAATCTTATGGGGTTTTTCTGTTTTTTACAATTTAAAGAGTTTTCCAAGCATCTAGTTTTACCCCCAGCTTGGCAGTGGAAGATGGTTTTGTAGAGAGTAACCAACTGGCTGATGGTTTTTTCGGCTTCTGAATTTTGGAGCCATCATGGGGAGAGATGCATGGACTGAACATTACTTGAACCATTCTTTGCCCTTCGAATATGCATTGTGACCTCTCCCCAGCACACAAACCTCTCTCCTCCTCTTATCAGAGCCCATCCTTGGGAAGCCGGCAACTGGTTTTGATCAAATCTTCTGGCTAGAGGTTGTTATAGCAAATATAAAAAGACTCAAATGCATGCAGCTGGGCCCAGTGGAGCCCTTCCATACTGAACTGTTTCATGAAATCTCCAGCAACCCTTGAAAGAATAAATAATTGCATATAAATAATACAAGGTTTATTAGAAGAACTGCGTGTGTGGAAACTGAAACCTTCCCTGAAAAGGATGCTGATAACTTAGACATGCTTGAATTAGTCCAGACATTTCCTTGTGGGTATATTTTTTTCAGAGAGCCACAACTCCTGTGTAACCCGAGTGACATTTGCCAATTGAAGTGATTATTTCCTCTGGAGGAAATCGCTCTCTTTAAAGGCCCATGCGTAGTCTTTTTTCCCCCCTCCGCTCCATCCAGTGGCACATGCTAACAATTAAAGGGATAGATAGCTACAAATCCTTTCTGGGCAGAAAACCTTCGCTGCTCCAAGGGAGACCATGCATTATTCTATGGTGATTCCATAAATTAGCAGGAGCTCTTCAATCACTGCGTGTTTAAATCTGGCCTGGAAAAAATCTCCCCCATCCCTGGAATTAGATGTTACGAAGGACAGGGGTGTTAAGTGCTTAATGAGTATTGGATGAAGCTCATCAAAGTCCAGACTCTTCTGTGTGCTAATAACATGCTCCAATTCCAAATCTTTAGAAGGACAAAAAGGATACTGCTGTTTTCTCCAGCAGAGACAGTGATTTGGATCCCGGGGAAGTGAGATGAACTTGCATTTTTTTCCAGTGATGGTGCTGATTTAATGACCTGGTAAACAAAGTGTTTCATCTATTTCTTCTCCCCCTCATTCTTTTCCAGCAGCCTGTTCAGTCATTTCTGCCAGAAGCTGCCACTTTTCCCGATCGACATCTGAGATTCCTTATATGCTGAAGCATCATCGGAATGCTCTTGCCTGCATCCGTCGGGGAGAAAAACCCTCCATAGAGCAGTAAAAACTTAGCCCAGTGCTATATGTCTTGTTTCTGTACCATTTATTTATTTAGAGCCAGCAGGCAGCATTTGGATTTATATAGTGCTAGTAATGGCTGGAGATGGGTTGAGCCCTGAAGCGAATAGGTAGGTGAATAGAGTCTCAGATTGCTATTTTTTTTTGACCAAACATAACTAAAGGATAATTCTACATAGCAATCTGTAATAGATCTGATATCTTAAATTACCTGGTCAATTAGTGATAATAGCAATACTTTCAGGACTCATTCCAACAGCCTCAGAAAGCAGATGTTTTGCAGCCTGGATTTAAATGTAGTCCTTTTGGAAATCAGACAGAGGGATCTTTGTCAAAATGCCTTGTTGTGGAATGCAGATAAAATCTGGGATGTTGGAATCTGATCTAAAAGCTGGGGCTCAAGTCTATTGCTAATGAAAAATGTCCCTCTTTAGTCTATATAATTCTTGATGAACATTTGTGGGGGGAGTCAGCGAGTAGGGCTCTAACCCTTCTTCTCCTCCACCCCACCAGTCAGCAAGGGCCATGTACAGGTATTACACATAAAGTGACTGAAAACTGGTCTGACACCCATAACAGAACAGAGGTTCGGTGCACATAGAATGGTTTAAAAATGGCATAACCATTGGGTTAAGATAGACTTGGGTTGATGTGCGCTCAGACTGAATTGATTTAGATTAGACTGATGCATTGAACTTCTGTACTAGAGGGCCTATCAATTCATGTTAGATTGCTGTCCGCCATCACCCCAGGCACCTTTGTGGCTCCCTGCTAGTCTTGCCCCGCCGGCAGATGCACTAGCACTTGCCTGGCTGCCGCGGCGGAGCGCCCAACAGGCCCTGCCCCTGGGCTGTCACAGAGCCAAGCCAGCACAGACTTTCTCCCCAGCCCTGGTTCCTGCCTGTGGCCAGCCGTCAGCTGCAAGCAGCCGGGTGGGAGGGAGGAAGGGAGGCGTCTGCAGCTGGCAGCAGAAGGCACCCGTCAGCCTGGGAGGGTCACACTGGGGTGCTCTGTAGAAGGAAGGAGCAAGGCTCCTTGCAGCTCCAACACCAGTGGCTGGCAGCAGGACACGCCTGGCAGCACGGGAGGCTCGTGCCAGGCAGTGGTGCGGCCTCCTTCTGCCAGCTGCCTCTCGTGCCAGGGCTCCGAGGGGCCTGATCCTGATCGTTTCTTTTCCGCAGTGCCCAGGCCACCCCTGACTGGCTGCCCACACGCCCCCAACTCCCTGCAGTCACTGCAGACCCTCCCCTCTGCCCAGAGCTGGGTTTTCAGGAGAGCCCTAGAGCGGGTCACCATGGTAAGCCCAGCGGCCTGGCTGGGGGTGGTGCGGGGAGGGTGCTGTGGTGATCTGCTCCGCGGCTGTCCTGGAAGCCTAGGTCTGGGCACGGGAGAGGGGCGAGGGTGATGGCAGAGGGCTGGGGGGGGGTGCCTGGCACCCAGTCAGGGGTGGCCTGGGTGCTCGGCAGCACTTGGAAGTGCTGGGAGGTGTGCAGGAGCGCCCCAAACCTACTGCCCGTGGTCAGTGCCAGTGCAGGCAGCCTGTTGGCCTCCCCCCTCCCCACCCAAGGGTGAATGTGTATATTGCTGTCTCCCTATCTAACCTACGCCGCCTACAGAAACCTGCCTCGGTTTGATCAGCTCCACCTCGGGCTATTTCAATGTCTGTACATAGCCTTGGTGACCCAGACCAAAGATGTGTAGCTGTTCCCTCCTTGAGGCAGTGACATAAATGTCAAAGCAGCAGGGGTAAGGCTAATAGACCCCCCTTCTCCTCCTCCCAGGGTAGTCCACTTCTTTGTTTCTTCATCCCTGCACTCAGGGTTTGCAGCACGCACCCCGGGATCCAGTGAGTCAGCAGAGAGACACAGGCTGACTCAGAAATAACAGTCAGTGTTCAGGAAAGAGCTCAGACTTTTTGGGACTTGATAGCATTTTCCAAATATGGTTTTATCCACCTTTCAGCTTTATGGATGTCTGCTTAATACCTAAGCTTCAATAGGAAGGTCCTGAAGAGGTGCGAACTACTTTGTCTGGGTTCCAGCACAGGATCAAATGTACTGCTGTTGGTCAAAAGCAGAGCAATGCGAGAAAACTGGGAACCCCCCCCCACTGTTTCTTTGATAAGTCATTTTGAAACCTAGAATTTGGTTTTCATGAAAGCTGGGGCAGAATACGAACAGAAAGAACATTTGCTTAAAGCATATTTTTGTGTGTTTGCATTCAGGACAAAACTAATGATTTTTACATTTTTGAAAACTGAGATTTTTCACTCAAAAAGTATTCCTTCCCCCTATGTGTATACAGGTATGCTTGTGTCACCTATGAATTATCACAGTATTTGTGTGAAATGCCCTTTTTTTTTTTTCAAATTTGGTGAAACGAGACATGAATTTGGACATATTGTAAAGTAACAGAAATGGAAAGTTTGGGGCAAATTCATTGGGTCTAATGGCATAGTGCGATTGATTTATACCAAGACTGAATATTTCTTATCAGATATACAGTCTTTGCACTGTTGTTTGTGGGGTTTGAAGGAAAAATAGTGCAATGGTTTGTGGCTTGGATTTTCAAGGAGGATGCAATGACTTAGGCACCCAAAACTTATACAGAGCTCCTGTACCTAACTCCTCTGGCTCCTTGGAAAATCCCAGCCTGTCAGTCGCAAGCATTTGTTTCCTGTACTTATAGTATCGGTACATAGGAGACACCAGGTGACTCTGTTTGACACATTAGTGCATAATCATTTTAACCGGATGGTCTATGTTTAGTCCTCAGAAAAAAAATCCAGTATCATCATTAATTATGTTATTGTTTGTTGGCTGCCATCATCTCTTTGAAGCAATGGGCACTGGTTGTTTGGCTAACATCCTAGGAGATGGTTGCTGCTATGCTTCTTGTGACCACCTGTGGTCAAGGACTTACACATGCAAATACAGACATGCACCACAAACATATTGTACTAAGACTATATGCATTTTTCCTGCGACTGATTTTTCCTGTGGCATGAAGCCTGCTTAGCAGAAAGGTGATGATATATTTTATAAAATAACAAGTGGGATGAACCAAGCCCTACAACTTAATTTGTAGGAGAATTTTCAAATGAAATTAGATTATCTTTGTTTTACTGTCTAATAATTGATTCACACATTGCACAAAAAAAGGGCAGGAAAGGAGAAACTTTCAGGAAATGATTTTTTTTTGTGTCCAGCTGTTGAATCATCTCCATACAAATGGGATTTGTTGCCCATTTTGAATGGATTTTTTTTAAATTTTTTTTTTGAGAATAAGTTGATAAGTATATTTAATCAGGACTAATGATAATCTCTTACTGATCAGAAAACAGCGAGATGAGATGTAGCACATGGGGAAAAATACACTGAAAATCACCAAAGCTTACGCTGAAGCTGAGATGCAGAAGATTGTAAAAAGATTCCTCCTGGAAGGTGTGGGAACCATCATCCCTTGGATCATTTAAAACCAAGCTGCTGCATAAACCAGCAGAAAATGTACTGCAGGGAACAATTGCACTTTGGTCTCCAGGGGAGAGAGAAAGTGATCTAATACATCTTTTCCACCTCTAATACTAATTTCTACGCTTCAATTAAGCTAGGCAAACCTTGAAAATAACCTTGGGTTTGCCTGTTCCTCCTTTTCTTTTTATCTAGGGAGAGGCTGCGTTGATGATTTCAGATGTTTTATTTTCTGCTTGAACCACTCGAAGGTGGATGACTTGGGGAAAACCGTTCCACAGCAGCAGAGAAACAGTGCAGTGTCCGTAGCCTGGATGGAAGGATTCCCTGTCCTGTAGCAAGACTTTCTAATATCTCCAACTCCCGACTCCTTTTTTATTGGAAGCAACTAGCTCCGGGCCAGAAGAGACAGAAGCACGTTCTGCAGTGGCAGTAGGGGTGCTGGGAAGATGACTTTATGTCCCTTCGGTCCCTCCAGTTTTGCATGGCTTCACCTTTTAGATGAGCACTTCTTGCAGGGAGTGGCGTTGCAGGGAAGCTTCAGACAATGGAGTTCTGAGTGAAAACTGGCCTCCGGCCAAAGCTAGGATTTCTTGGTTTATTCCCCTTCTTCCCAATCCTCTCCCACTACGCCCAAGGAAACTGATGTCACATGAGGATGGGTGGCAGAGGCTGCCGCCTAACTAATTCCCACCTTGCGAGGAAGGAAATTCTTTGGGCCTGTGTTGTTTATTCCTTGGCCCCCGGAGTGTGAAGCTTAAAAGTGATGTGACTATCTGAGAGCCATGAGATTTCCCCCCACTCCACCCCTCCCCGGTGTGTTTTCATTGTTAGGGTGGCTTTCTTGAGCTCATTGATTACAGTGTCAGCAATGCAAAGCCTTAATTACTTTTACGCCTTGCTTGTGGAATTTCACTCTGCAGCTACACAAAGCATCACGGGGGTTAGTTCTGGGTAGTTTAATCCTCTCCTCCAACTCTGCAGGTCTTTGGCAACCGTTATTTGTTACACGGGATCAACTGGCCTGAAAACAAGCTGACCGGGTTCAGTGGGAAGAAGGCATTGCCCATTCAGGATGAGGGGCAAAGAGAAACAGGGCTTGCTGCAAGTTTGATTTCCACCCTGCTGCACGGAGGGCTGCTGAAATCATAGCAGGATCTATGTGGGTGTGCTGGGGGCAGGGAGGAGGAGGATGAAGAGACCCTCCATCTGCTCTCTAGCTAAGGCTTCAGCATAGCATGAGACCTGTTTGGTACTGAAGTGCCGGGGGAGAGTCACTGGTGGTTTCATGCCTCCTTTCGTGAGTGAGGCCTGGCTGCTTGGCCACAGTCTAGACCGGGGTGGGCAAAATGCGGCCCGCGGGCCAGATGCAGCCCTCCAGGCCATTCTATCCGGCCCGTGGGGGCCCTAAAAAATTAAGAAAAGTAACATTTATCTGCCCCTGGCTGCCTGTCATGTGGCCCTCGATGGCTGGAGAAAAACTGGAGGGGCAGATAGCCAAAAGTCAGTAAGCGGCCCTCCGCCTGAAATAACTGTCCATCCCTGGTCTATACCATACCACAGGGCGTATTCTGTTTCCTTTCAAAAAGCAGTAGCATGTATCATGCATCCTGCTTTCCCAGCCTGAGCCACCATGGCAAGACGGCCCTGCGTGCATCTCCGTTGCAGCTGGATGGGTAGCGATCTACATCGTTTGGGTACAGATATTCGTGAAGGGTCAGTGATGTGAGTGGATAGGCTGTGTATTTATATAGACTGCCCAGTGGTGAAGCCCATGGCACAACCTATTTGTGCTGTTTGGAGCCGGCCCGATTACAGCATGCGTGTCTACTGCATTTTTGTGCCCCAACTACATTGCAGACACCCTCTGTAATAACTGGCTCTGCTCCAGTGCCAGCAAATGAGAGAAGACCATAGCACTAGCCCAAAGCTTTGCAAAGTCAAGGAAAGATTTTCTGCTGCCTTCAGTAGATGATGGCTCAGGCCCCCAGCCTAAAGGAATTTCTGTCCCTTGCCACAGGAAAAACCCTATGTACATATTGTGGCTGTTTTTGGCAATAATCTCTGAGGTAGCCCAGATGTTTGCTGTTTGATGTGTAAACACGCAGTGCAGCATAGCCAGATTTCTCCTGTTCACCAGCCGTGGCTGCGTCTTGATGTCCCCTTTCAAATGACGACGAGGGGAAAAGCTTAGCTTGTCTCTGTGCTTGTCATTTGGCAGTTAGTCAGGCTAAGGGATTGTCTAGATTTAATGTGGAGTCTCCAGCAATTGTATTCAGAGATTTATTTATTTCTTAGGATAAAGAACTGGTTGTGGCAGAAATATAACTCCAGGTCCTTGCCTCTGCTAGGGTGACTTTGCCAGCATGGGCATGCTGGGATAATTACACCAGCAACCTGCCAATGTGGAGAGACACCCCAGAATGGCAAAAAGGGGATTTTTTTAGCTGGTATAGCTAAATACCACTTCCCTAAATGAAACTAGGTACATTGGCAGCAAGACAGTCTTGCCAGGAAAGCTCTTTTTGCAATGGGGACTTATAACTATGCCAGTCAAAGGGTATCGTGCTTTTCAGACACCGAATCAAGAAAGCTATGCCAGTAAAACTTCCTACTGCAGTCCAGACCTATGAGCCTGGGGGGACCAGATTCGTGAGGCACATGGAGACTATACCAGAATATATCTAGGCAAAGCAAGGAAGTGATAGAAAGAGAATACATTGTTTGTCATTAGATCTCTAGAAACTTGGCTTTAGTAACATCCTTATAATCTCTTACTTAAATGCAACATTTAAAGATAAAGAAGATACACACATTCAATGATTAATGTGATGAGAGGTTATAAATAGGACGAGGCAAGTAGTTTTGTGGATGATATCTTTTATTGGACTGCATAGTTGGGCTAGACAAGCTTTCAAATGGAAATTATTCTGATGGAGAATTCCTGCACCATCATAGCTACAGAAACACTCTAGCACCACCTGTAAATAATATTTAATTTGCACATCACCTTTCATCCTGAAGGGTCTAAAACTATTGTGCATGTTGGGATTTTCCACTCCTGAAATGCAGACACATCTGGAATGAAACAGTGCCAGACACGAACATTATACTTTTACCGGTATAAGTGATCAGAAACTGGTCTATATCCATAACAGAACAGAAGTTTGGCATGCATAGACCAGTTAAAAAATATCGGAGTCTGGTCTAAGCTTTGCCCCGCACCAAAGGGCGAATGTGTGTACAGTTGGCTACCGATCTAAACTACGCTACTTACAGAAAACCACTTAGATCTATTCCACCTCGAGCTTTCTGAATGTCTGTACCTAGCCAAAGTGCAGAATAGCCCTCCTGATTTGAAAACATAGCAGTCGGAGACAGCATAGTCACCTAGACTGTAATTTGTCCAGGATGGCAGGGTTCAGTCTCCTCTTGCAGAAAGTGCCATGAGATCGTTAAAGATTACAAGTGGTCGCGACCTCATTTCTCAGTCATATTTGAAAGATGGCATATAAACGGCAGTGTTTATGGTCTATGGGAACCCGAGAGACCTTTTTACTGGGAGGCGTCAGGGTTCGCTTCCCCTGTAGGCGTGTGTGGAAACGACTCTTTGTTAGAAAATCATGGTCCAATTGCAAGATTTGCGGGGATCAAAGGCAGTTTCACAGTGCAAGGAACACTGGTGGCCTAGAGCAAAGCCTCTCAAACCATTTTGTAGTGCAGCCCTCATCTTAATAGAGAGGTGGCCCTGTGCCTGTCTGCCCTCGCGTTCAGGACTGGAGACAACCTCCCTTCCTATTTGTGTGCACAGAGCAAACCTCTGTGAATAGGCAGCTCTGCACAGACCACCAGAAAGCGCGCTGTGGACCACCAATGGTCCATTGACCACAGTTTGGGAATTTCATGCCACAAGTGATTGCTTAGTTGTAGCTCACTTTGAATGGTGAACTTTTGTATACTGAGATAGAGATTGCTTTGATAACAGGCTACGGTAAGTAAAAAGCTTATCTCTCTCTTTTTTCCCCATCAACATAGTTTCAGTCTAACTAAATTATAGTCGGCTTGGGTATTTATGTTAAATTCTGCAATATTGCATTGCACCCTGAGGTCAGGTGCCTCCCAGTTAGTTGTGATATTAATCTTGGAAGCCAAACAAAATCCTTCACAAAAGATCGATTTAATGCATCTCCTTTGTCTTGGAAGAAGACGGATTGGAGCTACAACATCTGTTTTTTTGAAAGGATAGTACTTTTCCATTATTGGTTTTCTCTGGCAGCTGCACGCTGCCTCAGAGTCTGAAACAGAAGTATTTATCAAGGGTATCTCTGACACACAGCACCGAATAACGATATGTATCTAAGCTTTATGTTTTCAAAGCATTATGCAAATATCAGTTAATCCTCACGGTTAATACCCCTTCATGGACATAGTTTAGGCAAGTCATGGGGGGAAATTATTGGGTAATAACAAGCTTTTTAATCTAGCAGAGAAAGGCATAATGAAAATCAGTAGCTGGAAACTGAAGCCAGGAAAATTAAAACTGGACAAAATTCTTAATAGAGAAAGTGATTACCTACTGGAAAAAACTAACGAGGGAAGTATTGGATTCAGCAGCTTTTGATCTGTTCGCATCAAGCCTAAATGTCTTTCTGGAAGATTATTATTGGGCCCCGTTTAAGGGCAACTGAACAACAGTCTGTGATATACAGATGATCAAACCCAGCGATTTCATCTGGCCATCAACTCTGAATCTCTTAAGTTAATTATTATCCCATGGAGAAACTGAGGCATATAGGTTATCTGATTTGCCCATGGCCATGTAGCAAATTAATAGTAGAATCAAGAGAATAACTCGGGTGTTCCTGGCTCTTTGCTCTGAGTTTGTTTGAAACCAGTATTGCAGACACTCAGAGCAACTTAGTTATGATCATTTATTACTACATAAGTCAACGGTAATTGAAAGTAGCGCCCCAAAGTCATAAAGTGTCCTCAGCACCTCTCAGGATTGGGCCCTGGACAGTGACATATCATTCTTGCAGTCATAGTTTTAATAAAGGGTCTGAGCCAATGAAACCTTTCAACTTCGAAGTGACACAGAACCATTAAAAATGCTGACAGATGATGCGCACCTTAAAAATTGCCTCAGCCCTGGCAGATTTGGTCCAGAATGAGTCAGGGTGAAACCCATACTGGTTTCAAATGGATCAGTGCAAGAGAGGTCTTTCCACATTGGTTTGGCTGAATAGTCTACCAGGTGCTGTCCCCCAGTGCTCTGCACGCTCCCTGGGATTGCTGTTTTGGCTGCAGCCCTGTCTTAATTGCTCAGGGGTCACAATACCCAGATAAGACACCCAAGATCTGGGATGAACCTAGAATCTGTCCCTTTACCTTGGACTGTTCCAGGGATCGGGTCCTTTTCTACTTGAACATGCTTGTGCCAGTTCCATGTTGCTTTGTTACTATTGCCCAGCGGCATGGAGCTCATTTAGTGCCTGGGGTGGGAAAGGTGAGAGGATGCTGTGAGCACAGGGGGAGGGGGAAGCTACATGGCAGAGGGGAAGGGAAGTTTTACCTTCCTGGGCTTCTGCTGCTGCCACCACCGCTCAGTGTCAGTAGTATCAGCTGTCCTGTGGCCAGGCTTTCCTTGGAGTAGATCCTCACACCTCATGTGCTTCCTGCCCACCCCCATATATATGTATAGGCCAGGGGTCAGCAACCCCCAGCATGCGTGTCGAGCATGGTACGCGAGGACATTTTGCTCGGTATGCCACTGCCAGCCATGGAGCCTGGGCTGGGCAACTGGGAGGCTGCAAGCCCTGCTGCAAGCAGCTTGGGCACCATGGCTGGCAGAAGCTACCCCAGAGCCTGGAGGCTGCAAACAGCTGCTGCCTCCCCACCCTGGCCCCAGCTGCCTCCCAGCCCCGGGCTCTGGGGAAGCAGCAGGTGCTGGCGATGCTCCCCACCATGCTTCCCCCATTGCCTCTGCAGAGCACATGGGGGAAGTGTGGCCAGGGCAGTGTGGAGATTGCAGCAGCCTGTATGGCCCCTCTGTGTGCTGCCACCCTGGGTCACACACGCTGCGCTCTGGAGGGCCCAGGGGAGGGCAGCAGGGCAACATTTATGATTATTAATTAGTGCATCCTTCCATGTACCCCCTGCCGGCACCTTCCAAGGTAGACATTGTGGTTTTTTCAGCACTCCGGCCAAAAAACGTTTCCTACCCCTGGGATAGGCTATGCTGTGGAGCCTGGCTGCTACAGTAGGTCACATGCATGTGAAAGAAGGCACAAAGGGCTGTCCTGGTGCTGGACAATCCCTTGGCAGGCAGCACCACTCTGATTCAGTGAAAGGGGGTTTTGCTGCATATTTCACTTGTACTCTCTCAGCTGCTCAGGAGGAGGTAGAAACTAAGTGGGCTGAGGGCGATGTGCTTTTATTGCAGATGTATGTTGTTGAAAACTCGCCATGTTCACAACATACCTTATACTTCCAACATGCTCTTCTCCTTGCTCCTGCAAACCCACTAGGGACTTTTCCCAAATTACAAATTATTTAGTTTGGGAAGGAGTAATTATTCTGGAAGATGGGATTGCTGAGCTAGGGAACAAGGACCATCCTAGGAAAGGAAAGAAAGAAGTTTAGGAGATACCCAACTTCTTGAAGTAAGACATCTGGTGCAAGTTAGATTGCACAATTAAACCTGTATAATACATAATATCAAGTTCTTTCTAGGTACAACTCCATAACAAGGGGAAAGGTGCTTTTTCTTCACGGCCCATGTTGTGGTGCTGCAGCCCAAAAAAACAAGGACAGGAGCATGGCAGAGTAAAGAGCAGATGGCTACTTTAATTCCACCCTGTACTAGACAGTGAGCACATCTACACAAGATGCTAAATGCGCAGACCAATTCTACTGCACATTAGTGCATCATGGCAGAAGCTATACTAATGAGTTAATGTGCAGTAGAATTAGACTACTGGGAATTAGCATCACTACGAAAGTGTGTCCTGGCACTGTTTCACAGTAGCGTTACTTATTGCACATTTAGTACCTGTTATTACAGGTACTAAACTTAATGCGCCATAACTATGGTGCATTAATGCATGTGTAGATGCACTCAGAAGTTGTGATGCAGCTATTCCAGGGCCAGGAGACGGGCCAGTCAACTCCTAAAGATAAGCAACAGGCTGAGTCCCCTGGAGGAGGGGGAAGGAAGGGAAGTTAGTGCCTGTCCCATACGGGGTGATTCCAGTTCAAGTAGGAGGTGGCATGACATAGCTTACATGACCTGGACGGTTGTGAGGCTACATCATGCTGCAGGAAGAGGGATACCCTAGGACAGGGCAAAGCTCTACTTGGCTATTATTGAAGAAACCACATTCAACCCAATCTGATCAGAGCTTCACTTTACTTAATTGTACTATGTGAAAGTCAAGAACAGCTGTAGTGATCTTCGAAGCTGCATGTACCCAAAGCAGCTGCCACCCAGGGAAATAGCACTGAGTTCCCTGTGGATTCTCTGAAATGAAAGTATAGGAAAGTCCAACCACTGGGCATTTAAATGGACGGTGTCACCTTAAGCTTGAGGCCAATTCTAAGAAGAATTCAGAACTGTCCATTCTGCCCAAGACCATGAGCTCCCCAACTTGTTCTTGGGGTCCTGTCACCACAAGGTATTGTTTCAGACAAGATGGTGCCCCTGGCTACTGTTGCTGTGTAACAAGCCCATGTGCACAAACGTAAAGTGACTCTACCAGGCCAAGAAAGGTGGAAAACCGAAGACGTGACACAGCAGTGGGGAAGAACTTCAGTTTTGTTGGCTTTTCTCTGCGGGGACATGGGAGACTGAAGAACCACGTGCGCTCTATGTGAACATTTCAAACTCTTCCCTCTTAGAGGTATTTGGGAATGTCTGTGCACCAGGAGTTTGCTTGGACTCGGTTTCCTCTGCTAGAAGAGCAGGAAGCATCATCTCCTCCAGGGGAAGTTTCAGGAAGGGACAGTTTTAAATAACTTCCTCTGCCCGATCCAAGAAAATCTTTTGCACAAATGCTCTGTGGACATGCACAGCTGACCCATGTGTGGTTAAATGGTCATTCAGGATCCATGTGTGCCTCTGTGAGTGACCAATAGCCGAGATGTCCCATCTGATGTTGCATCTTCAGCCACCCATTCACTGCCCCCCCAACTCCAGCAGCTCACCCTGCCAGCACTCTTGCCCACCACTGCCCTGTTGGCCCTGACCCAGGCTCACTGACTTAGTCCACTCCTATTCCTGATCTGTACTGAGTGTGGTGGGCCCCACAGGAATCAGGTGACCCTGACCCATAGGATCAGGGCTATGCCTGCTCTGGGGCAGGAGGGGATTACCAGTCCACTCTCCTCTCCCTCGCCCTGCCCCCTAGTTGGGCATGGGCAGTGCAGAGCTTCCCCTGCTGTGGCAAAGACTTCTTGCACACAGGAGTCCTCATAGATGGTGCCCAGGGCTGACACCACCCTTACCCTGCCCTAGGTGTTGGTGCTATTGCCCAGTGGCCAGTCAAAATGCCAGCTGAGGGTTACAGTGATAAGAACATCTGGCTCTGGTTCAGCAAAGCAATAAATATGTGCTTAAAGCTAAGTCTCGTTTAAGTCCCAGGGACTTAAGCATGTGCTTGAAGTTAGATAGGTGATAAGTGCTTGGCTGAATCGGGGCTGATTTGCCCTATTTGAGGGTTCTGAATCATTTAAAATATTGTTTTTAAAAAAAACCTATAAATGAGTGAATAGAGAAGTGTCAGCAATTTCCTAGCTGTCTGTAGAAGTCTTCCAAGAAAAACATGCCAGGCAAATCCCAAATTTCTTAGGTAGAAAAAAACATCAGACATCCTTTATACATAATACAGAGCCAACAAAAAAAAGTGGGGGAGGGGAAATTGAACCTATTTTTCTTTTGGAGGTCACTCTTTAGGACAAATGAATTTATAAAAGAAATAGGTGGATTAAGCAAATAGAGCAAATAAATATACTATTTAAAACATTATGCGTGTCGCTCCCAGATGATAGCATTCATTCCTATTTAAACATATTCCATAACTGCAATTGCTGTGTTGTGCCTCACATTGTAATAGCTCCTGGCCAGCACTAATAGATAAGAAAACACAGCAGGAGCCACGATATGATAAAATGGATGGCCTATGTCAGTGCTTGCAGATATGGAAACCTTGCCTCTAACTGGGTTACAAAGTAGATGTGGTGAAGTAAAAAAAAACCCAACTCAAAACAGACTGAAACCTGACAGATTTTTTTTTTTTGTATGCGATTTGGCTTGACATTAATAGAGTGAAAGGGATTTAGGGCACAAATGCATCATGGTGCTATCAGGCCATGTCCTGAGTTCATCAGTATAATAATGTGTTACCAATGAAAGCTGCCTACCTTGGATAAGTTGGTACTGGCAACTGTCAGAGATCTGGGAAAAGATAAGCTTGCATCAACGTTTACAGGCTCTGTTCAGGATACTCTCACTCAGCATGACCGTTTTGTTTGGTTGCTGCGCTGTTTCCTGTTAAATAACTGCCCTGCTTACCTCCAGAGGTAGCTGCATTTCATCAACAGATGGAAGAAACTTTGCCTGTGGGTTATTACCAGGATATCTGATACAGGGTGAGATTTTATAAACTTCCTTTGGAGCCTTCAGGATGAAAGTGCTGTCTAAATATAAGGCATTTTTAAAGCAAAGTTCATTTTCTTTGCCATGCTCTTGGAGGAGATGTTTACTATCCCTGTTATAAATAGGGGGAAAAAAAGGGATCTTGTATGCAGCGATGGGGCTGTACCCAACAGAGCTGTGGGAATTTTTGCGGAGTGTTTCGTTTCAAAGCTGTTTCGATGCATTTTGAGCTAGAAACAGCGACATTGAAACGAAACAAAAAGCTTCAAAACAGCTTTGAAATGAAATGAGGCCACTTGAAATGTTTTGAAAGTTTTTTGAAACGTTTTGAGTTTCGAAGCAGCCTGGTTGTGGGAGGCGGGGGAAAGCCAGGGCTGCACTCTGACCAGCTCCGCCGGGCTGAGCCCCGTGGGGCTGGTGGAACCAGCCAGAACTCAACCTGGCGACGGGAGGCAGGGAGAGCCTGGGCCGTGGTCCGAGCGGCTCCGCCAGCCCCACGGAGATCAACCTGCGCTCCCAGTGCTGCCGGATTCCTCCCAGGTGCAGGCCCCCAGATCCGTGCACGAGATGACAGGAGGCTGCCGCTGCCAGCAAGTGTCACGAGATTTGCTTTGAACAATTTGAGGTGCAGTTTCCCAGAAATGTATCTCCTTGAATCTTGGCAGGCTTCATGGCCTTGGAAGGGGCTACCATACCTGCAATTTTTATCTCAATCAGGCAGGAAATGACAGAGTTTTAGGCATTTTCATGATTCCCCATTATAGCTTGTGGGTGAAATGTCAAAATGTGTTGAAACAGCGAAACAGTTTTGACGAAATGAAATGGAACAGCGCTACAAAATGAAATGACAAAATGAAACACTGTCCCTTCAAAATGGCAAAATGGATGTCAAAACAAGACGGTGCTGTTTTGCACAGTCCTAATAACCAATACCCTGAATATAAATCCCCAATGCTTTGGGGAAGTTTGAATCCAGCTGAAATAGTTGTTCTTGTATTGCAGGTTAAATAGGACACTTCATAAAATCATAGGACTCCAAGAGATGGAGTTTTAACAGAACTGTGAGAGTTCTCATACAGTGTTGTGGTGTTAGGAGTGGCCATAAGGGTCCACACACCTGCTTTCTTCACTCTACACAAGATGCACACAGGCCCAAAGTCTGGGGAACGCTAATGGAACCCCATAGTTTCATAGTTTCTAGGGTCGGAAGAGACCTGAGCAGATCATCTAGTCCGACCCCCTGCCATGGCAGGAAAGAGTACTGGG
>NW_017728907.1:55693087-55694848 GCF_001723895.1 Crocodylus porosus
AGGTCTGTAGTAGACCCCCACCACTGAGTCTCTTTCCCCTCGACTGCCTTGTACTCTAACCCAAAGCACTTCAGAGTGCCCCTCCCCTGACTTCTTTCTAATTGATGAGGATGTGTATTCCTCCTTAATATAGAGTGCCACGCCCCCACCTCTCTTTCCTATCCTGTCCCTCCTGTACAGCCTATAGTCCTTGACATTCACCACCCAATCATGTGTTGTGTCTCACCACGTTTCTGTAATCCCCACTATGTCCAGGCTGGTGTTAGCCAGCAGGAGGGTGAGTTCCTTCTGCTTGTTGCCCATACAACGAGCATTTGTGTAGAGGCATTTGAGGCCTCCCGTGGATGTGTGTACTGACCCCCTAGTCCCAGCGTTGCCCTGGCCCCTATCTCTTACCTGTTTATTCGCTTCGCTCGTTGGTCTGGGCTGGGCTGTAGTTGTGGGTGCTGTTTGGTCTGGCAGTCTCATGTTTCTTCTGCCCTCATCTTCCCCTTCCCCCAACGAGCCTAGTTTAAAGTAGTTTAATGTAGCTGTACAGAGAAATTTGGATGGGTGAATCTTACTGCCACTTGCCTCCTTTCACAGACTAATTAGGCAAGGCATGGTCAGGTTTCTGGGAATATTCCAATACCAGCACCTCTGGGTATTAGCTGACTAAAGAGATTTGAGATTTATAGTTTATTTTAATGAATTCCTGAAGAAAAACTATGTTCCCAATACTGCTTCAGTTTTTTATGAAGTCAAACTCAGACAAACTCAAATCCAGCAATGTCTATGAAACTATTGTGCATTTCCAGTAGGGCAAGTGAGGATAGAATGTGGAATTTGCCTCAGAAAATGGCCTCACCAGGGCAGGAGAGACAACACATAAGTGTCAGAATTAATACAAGCTCCAAAAAGCTTCACAGAAGCAAAGTGCTTCCAGAAGTACAGAAAGAGAATAGGGACCTACAGCCCTTGGGCATTTGTACATGCCACGAGATTTCCCGTTTACACTGACGTAACTGCGTTTGTGTTTGCACGAGTGGGATTTCCCGCTGCTTTAAAAGCTTGCCAAAATAAGGCTGTTTGCAGCACATGGACAGGAGTCATGCCATGAGTAGCACCATTAGCCTCACAGTCTTCTGTACCCAAGAAAAATGCAGGACTTACCACTAGGCTTGCCTCTGCATATTGAGGTAGTATGATGAGAGGGATGGGAGAAAGTGGGATGGGGGTGCTTGAGGAACTTTGCTTGGTGTAGCACAGGCTAAAGATGGCCAGGATGCAGAGAAGCTTGTTTGCATGTAACATTGATATGTTTATATGCTTTAAAAAATTCGTCCTACAATCCTGTCTGCTGCATTGCTAATTGCTATGAAACCATGGCCATGTGGAAAAATAGATTTCTTGTTCTCTCTCTCTCCCTAATTTACATATCCATGAAAAGGTCTCTGACAGAACTGAGCCTGGACATCTCAGATCCAAAGGAACGTTGCCTCTTCATGTCTTTGGATTGAGCTTGCCTTAAATGCTGAAAATGTAAAGAGACTGTTGAAAGCAACAGATCCTCAGCTTTCCTGAAAACAAGGTCAAAATGTTATCTAAGCCAGTTATTCAAATAGAAAGATAGCTGATTTATAGTCAGGCCTTTTCTCATTTAAAAGATGGGCAGTGCAGCCCAATAAGATAGCAGAAGCGACCAGAAAGATGTGTGGACTTTAAAGTCGAGCCAAAGCAATGCAAAAGGGGGATGCATAGTTTTGGCAGGTTGAATGGTGG
>NW_017728907.1:55694948-55720908 GCF_001723895.1 Crocodylus porosus
CTTTGCCAGGTCTCTGATTTTTCTCTCCCTAATATCAAGCAACAAAATGAACTGCAAAGGCTAGGATATGAAAGCAACGGGTGTCGTTTCTTGGATGTATACAATTTGATGATTAAAATAATTGACACACATTGACAACACAGCTACAGTGAAATTCCAATAAGACTTGAAATGAAAAATAATGTATAATTGAAAGTTACAGGGGTAATCCTACAGGATTTTACTGATATGCAGTCTTACATGAAGCCAACATGTCATGGGAGTGAAGCCTGTAGTGCTGGCATTAAGCCCTAGATCCTATGATAGTCCATTATAATAAACTGTCTATGTGCATGGTCTACTGAAGTGTCCCATCTAAGCAACACTCACAGCTATAGCACAGACCAAAGTATTGAAGACAATGAGGTTACAGGCAGGCATGCTCCTATTGCTGTCTAGGTAGGAGCACGGCACAAGTCTATATCTTAACTAACATGTTTATACAGTGCAATTAGTTCAATTGATAAATGAATAGAGATGAGAGATGATCTGCAATACTACATGTAATACACTTTGGCAATGCATCATTCAGAAAGTGGCATATTTTCTTAATCAACCTTAGAACAGCTGTTTTTCTCACTCTTGCACTATTTTATTGTTTTAAAGTGAGACTGTTGATTTAGCATGAAAACTTACATTTTTCTAAAGAGAGTCAGGTTTTGCCAAATCCAGCAGGAATGGAAATTGAAAACTTTTCATTTATAAATATTCTTCAATGAATATTTCACATGCTTGTTTAGCAGTTCCCTATCTAACCCTGGACTAATGCACCAGAACCAGAATGCAAAGCCATTTGCATCTGTAAAGTGAAAATGATCAATGCCATTTTATTGAGCAAAGTGCAAAAATCAAACTAATGGCAGAAACTGTGAAATGTAAGTGAAGGGGGAGAAAGGGTGATTGTATGGGGTATTTTTATCTTGATACTGTCATTTGAAGTTAGATTTTTGAAAGATCTTTGGCTTGTCACTACTTACTTAATTTTGTGGCACTTTTTCACTATAGCCTATCACAGGCACTGAAAAACTGGAACAAACTTGTGTTTCCTCCATTATTTCTGTTGTAATCATTTTCTATTTGTTTGGCTATTGGCATGTTAGAAGACAAAAGCGGAGCAATCATTTGGAACACCAGAAAGCTTGCATTTCCCGTTCTTGTTTGTCACCCAGGCACTTCGGGAAGCGCCGAATGAATTGCATTATTATTATTTTATAACTAAATAGGGTATTGTCTTTTAACCAAAACAAGCAGTCCTTCCCCAGTACTTGGCGAAATAACCAGACATGTCACGGGCCAAATAAGGGTCAAAGCATTACCTTTTCTTTCAAACAACATTGCCTCGACCCTGTTGTGTTCAGTGTTTTCATTTATTGCTCTTGAAGCTGAAATACATTCCAGATGTGCCTTGCAAGAGCTCCCGCAAGGTCATAGCCAAGTTGAGGTGCTCTGGATGACTCTTGGTGACCTCAAGGTGTCCTATAATAGAGAGGCCCCACTCCCTGCTGCCTTAGTTGAGCTGGGACTGTCATTACAGATAAATTCTAACTTCTCCTTCTGCTGAAAGCTCCTAATTTTTTTTTTTTTTTTTTTTAATATTACAGGCTTCCCTGCCACCACCTGGTTCTTTCCTTAATGAGCATACTGAAACCAAGGTGGTTAAAAAGGGTTCCAGTTCTCTCACATTTCCCAGTCTTACCTCGGTCTCTGAATACTATGGGTAGGGGATGTTTGTACTTGGGTGAAAGGACAGAGCAAACAAGATTTATACAGCTGAGGTACAGTATTTGTGGGGGAGGATGGGAAGGGAGAAGTGACTTCTTTGTAGCTCTACTTCAGGCTTCTTAATGAATAAAAAATGGAATTACTTCAGTGGCAACTCACCAACTCACCAACAAAGCCAATTTCTGTAAAAGGATAGTCCTCTGGTCAAACGGCTTCCTTATAACTGCCCTAAATACAAGCTAATGACTGGTGGGATTTTTCTAAGGTACTGAGTACTTGCAGCTCCCATTGCAGTCAAGAATGGGTTGGGGTGCTTAGCACCTTGGATAATCAAGTAGCAAATTTGTAGTTCTACACACACTTGCAGAAGGATGTTTCAGCCTGGCTACCTGTATGTGTACAGCAGGGTACATGCACAGCTGTTTGCAGGACTGAGGGTTAAACCTTCAACAGTGTCAGTGTGCGATGATGCTTTGGCCACTCCTGGCCCTCTTTCACAGCTGATGCATTGCCCAAGGTGACCCTATGCATGCCAATTTAAGGCGCTTTAGCCAATTTAAGGTGCATTAAGGGCACACGTCTACATATGGGTGCCCTTAATGTGCCTTAAAATGGTGATTTTAGGCTATTTGCACCTAAATTTTATAACTGCAAAACCAGGTGTCAAATTTAGGCATGAATAGCTAAAGTGCATTAATGTAAGTGGAGATGCATTAAGGCACATTAATGCTGTGTATGAACTGACTTGGGACCAACTTTAGTCCATGAGTCTGCACACATGGCGTTAATATGCTTTAATGCGTGCGTGTGTAGACGTGAGCCTAAATTGTCTTAATGCCTGTTAAGCTAATGTGCATTAAATTTAGGTGTGCCTAAATGCATGTGTAGATATGCCCACAGAATCCTGCCGTTGGCTAATGCCATACTTTGTGAGAGGACTTTGTTCCCATGGATTAGGAGCATGTCCACCAAACAGTTGGGGCTGCATCAGAGGGCAGGACAATGATGCGCTAAAATGTACAGATTCCTAATTATCCATCTTATTACACAATATATTTCTATAGTTTTGACTGCAGAGCACCAGTGTCTCTCTGAATGCACAGGAAAAACAAGATCCTAGTGATTGGTTTCCAACCTACAGCTGACCCGTTTTATATTAAGTGAATGCTAGAAAATATTTGCAATAAGCAGATTTAGACTTCTTATATGTGCCGTTTTGTACCAAAGTTCAACCTAGAAATAAAAAACAAACGTTGGGCAAGCAGGGTTCAGTTCTATCGATCTTTGGGACAGGTGACCAAAGTCATACTTAATCTTCCATGGTTAAAGTCTTGAAACCATGACTGAATGCCTTTCTAAAATAACCCTGCATAATAAGAATGATTAAACTGTGATCACTGTGAAACTGGAGGCAAAAGAGGTTATCTTAATAGTCCTTTATTGCTTTAAGATTGGCCCAAAAACATTGTTTCTGAGAGAGGCATTAATCCAATTAGGGAACCAGAAACCAATACCTTGTGACTTGTCTAACCCATCAGAACTAGTCAATGCCGAGCAAACTTCTTGAATGTTGACAGGGGGCCGGTACTGAACAAGGCACAGTATAAATAGTGACTCTACTGGTTGCGACTCATATCTGCTCTGTGGTCCAGGACTAGAGGGAGGAGGTGGCCACAACTGGTGATTAGTGTGATGAGATTGGTGTAATTAACCAGCATGCAATCTGCCACACCCATTGCTGTAGCCCTTTTAATATTCTGTTTTCTATTCTGAAATCACCCTGTCTCTTCCATGCCACCAACATGAATTTTCCTTTTTCTTGAGAACTGCTCCCTTACCCTCTGTTTTTGTATGTTGAATTTTGATATGAAAAATCTAGCTGTGTTGGTTTCTGAACATAAGCTGGAGAAAATGATTCTCAAGAAATTATCAGCAAACTTTACCAACGTAGCAGCCAGCTGTGCACAATAGAGAAGTGGAGAATCTTTCTTGGGATTTTTTTTATGGTTTACTGGACATTATAGACTTGTGGCTATGAACCTCCTGGGTCTTTTCCATCTCTATCTTGTCTACCTCCTGCTAATGCAGGATTGCTCCCTGTAGCATTTCTCTCAAGCCCTCCATCCAGTCTAGTTTGAAATGACCCAAGCAATTTGGAGTGAGGGGCTGCCACAGATTCCTCTGAATGAAAAATAGCTTTGCATCTGTGAAGAGTTTAAAGCTGCACCCCAGCAATGGCAACAAATTGCACTGAGAGAGTGCAGTGGAAGGAAATGCCCTGTAGCTAAGCTTCACTTCAGTGTACAGTATTAGAACATGTGCAACCCATTATGATAAACCTCTTGCTGGAAAATGCCTAACCTATGCACTGTAAAAACCTAATTAGGGGGTTCCTTAGAAAACAAACTTACCAACCAATATCAAGGAATGGGTAATGAGAGGCTGCTTTGTGAAATCCTCCCCTTCATCTTATTCCTTAAGGGTGTCTGTGGCAAGGGCCTGTCTCGTTGTTGCTAAAATCTTTGTATTAATTACAGGCCCCTCCGGCCCAAGAACAATTCATCTAGCCCTTACAAAATTGACTGACTGTAGTTGGGTTTCTCAATACATGCAGCTGTTAATTCCTTAGTCAGGCCTGACCGGTATGACCCTAAGAATAACATTTTCAGCTTAGCACATGAGTTACAACATGCAGAAAACTGATTTTAACAATGGGCTTCAGCTCCCCCAGCCTGAAGGCAGAGAAAAGATGATGAATTTAGCTTGAGAGGGCAGGTAAGATGCTGAAAACTTCTGTAAAGGAGCTTATTTCCTTATCATCATTGGCAATCCCTCACTGTGATTGTGTTATCTTTGGGTCTGAAGATGGCTGATGAGGCCTATCTGGGATCAACAGTGTTATGCCTGTGGTTCTGATGATGGATAGGCTGCAAGCACCCTGGCTGGGCTCCCTCCCCTCCCCCCCACTCGCCTGCCACATCTTGGTTATACTAAAGATAGGAGGATTCAGTGCTGTACTCAACGGACCCCTGAAAGGGAACTCACATTACAGCAGCCACTGACTTGGGGCTCTGCCTCCCCTACACTCTTTCCACTTGCCAACTGTAGAGACAAGAGGGCAGGGAATTGCATGGAGGGGTTCTGGCCCCCCATACCTGCCCCCACAGGGACCGTGCCCCATGGGTATCACGCTGATCCAGCACCTACCAGCCCACTCTCCTACCAGGCTGCACTTGCCTGGTGTTTATTTCCCTTCACTCTCTCTCCAGCACCTCCTCAGTGCCTTTTAAACCCTGCATGGTATTGCATGGGGCTGATGTCATTTCCCAGGCACCATCCAGGCAGAAAGACAATTAGTTTGTAAAGTGATGTGGCTGCGTCTTGTGCTGTGCCAGTCTGTGCTCTCCCTCTCCAACAGGTAAGTTTTCTGGGTCCCTCACCAGTACTGGGCTGCTTTTCACAGGTCCCAGTGGGGTCCTTGGAGGGCTGGGTGGTCCTACCCAGTTCTCGTTGCCATGAACTGATTCTTGCAGCTCAGGCACATGTTTCCATGGGAGAATGGGTGGCTTCTGGGTTCTTGATTCAAACCATGACTCTATTTCTACTGCTCCTGTTTTTCCATTTTTTGTTGTTGTGAGGTTTCAGAGTACTTAGATCTTTGCAGCAGACTCTTCCTCCATTTGGGGTGGTCCTGGGTGATGGTTTCCCACAAGCAGATTTTGATATTGCATTTTTTCAAGTTGGCCTTAAGGATATCCTTGATATTATTTCTCTGTCCTCCTCTTGGGAGTACACTTTGACTGAGATGAGAGAATAAAACTTGCTTCAGGAGTTGGACATCTGGGTGATGTGGCCAATAGGCCTGTGCAAAATGGCTAGTATTCGCTTTGGATTTGGATTTGGATTTGGCCAGTTTTGGGGAACAGTGATTAAATTAGGGGATTCAAATCAGTGTCCCGGTTCATAGTTTCATAGTTTCTAGGGTCGGAAGGGACCTGAGCAGATCATCTAGTCCGACTCAGATCATCTAGTCTGGTTCAGTTCAGCTGAAACAGCCAGGCCAGGCCCATCCCCTGCCTGCTTTCCCAGCCTGGCAATGGCTGCCCCACCCACAGCAGCTCCCAGCACCAGTTAAAAAAAAAAGCCGCAACTCAGCGGGTGCTGCTGGGCAGGGAGGGGGCAATCCCTGCTGCTCCCCACTGCTCCACACTATGCAGGGGGCTCTACATGAGCCCCCTGACCCTCTCCTTGCTCCCCCAGCCCCACCATGGATGCCCTGCCAGGGCCAGCTCTGGCCCTTTAAGGAAAAAAACACAAAATGAAAAAAACCCCAGACTCACTGATCCTGTTGGTGGGGGTGGGGCAATACCCAGTGCCCTGCACCATGTGGGGGGCTGTGCATGAGCCCCCGAAGCCCTGAGGCCACTGCAGGAGCGGTGAATCCTGGGGCTTTGTTTGTTGTTTTTTTCTTAAAGGGCTGGAGCTGGCCCGGGCAGGGCACCAGTGAGAGGGCCAGGGGAGCAGGGGCGGGGGGGCTGGTGCAGAGCTCCTCATGCAGTGGGGATTGTCCCCCCACCTGGCAGCACCTGGTGAGCGCTGGGGCTTTTTATTAAAGTACTGAGTTGGGGGGTCAGGGCAGCTATGGTGGGGAGGGCTGGGGGGCCAGGGGAGCAGGCAGGGGTTACCCATGGTCTTTTCCTCCCTCCCCTAGCCACCCCTCCCATTCCCCTAGTACTTACCAGCTCAGAGTGGCTGCAGCTCCCTGCTGCAGCCACTGGGGACTGCCTGAATCATCAAAGGTCCACAAATCTCTTCCCTGATTCAATTGGTTCCCTGATTCAATTCAGATTTGGAGATTCAGCCACTAAATCGGGCCAAATCTCCTCCAAATTGAATCACCACCCAAAGCTTCGCACAACCCTAGTGGCCAACCCAGTGAATTTGATATTGGATGATCATTGCCTCAGTGCTCATGGTGTTTGCTTGCAAAAGGACACTAATGTTGATGCATGTGTCTATACCGGGGCAGGCAAAGTATTGCCCGCAGGGCAGATCTGGCCCACCAGGCCATTCTAATTGGCTCAAGGAGCCCCTAAAAATTTTAGTAAATTAATATTCATTTGCCCTGGCTCCCTGTCAAAGCTGACTGGAGACAGGGGCAGTAGGACCCTGCAGGCTTGAGCAGCCCAGCCCTGCCCACTCCCAGCTAGTTCCATGCTTTTCTGCCCTCACCCTGCTCCAGCACTGCCACCACCACCACCACCACGTGGCTGTGGCTCCCAGCTGCATCCCTGGACTGCAGAGCATGGGACTGTGCTGGTAGGGGTGTGTATGTGTGTGCATGTGTGTTGGCAGGCACAGAGGCAGAGAGTGTGTGTGTGTATGTGTCTGCAGGCACAGGGGTAGTGTGTGTGTTCGTTCATAGGGTGAGTCCCACACCCACACCCCTCCATATACACCACCTACGCCTACCCCTTGCACTGCTATATGCAGACCCCAGCCACCCTCCCCACATACCCACACACCCATTGCCCCCACAAACCTATATCCACTCCCCACAATATACAAGAATAAGATTTCATTTTAAGCTATTGTGCAGTCATCTCTGTGTACACTACACAAACGCATGTAAATCAGGATGAAAATATTGTTTGAAATCAAATTAATTATGTTGTAGATGATCACTTTTTAGATTATAATTTGGTATTTTTCTAGTTCTGAGATGGAAAAACCCGTTGCTGAAAGGAGTACTTCTGGGAGCAAGGGAAAGGAGTATTTCTGTGGCAAGGTCAGGAGTTCGGGGACGGGACTTCTGGTTACAAGATGGTAACCAGGGGGCGGAGCACCTGTCAAGGGGTAGGGCTACCCATGTGGCCCTTTTACAGCTTGCCAAAACTCAGTAAGAGGCCCTCCATCCAAAATAATTGCCCGCCCCTTGTCTACACACTGGATTTGAAGGATCTTCTGCAGGCAGCATTGATGATACTTCTCCCATGACTTGAGGTGTTTCCTGTACATTGTCCGTATCTCAGCTCTTTAAACTAAGGTGGGGATCATGACTACTTGATAAACCAGGAGCTTGGTTTCAGATCTGATGTCATGATCTTCAAACGCTTGCTTCCTAAGGCGTCCAAAGGCTGCAATTGTGCATTTGAGGCGATGTTGGATTTCTTGGCTGATGTCAGCCTTCTGCAAGAGATGGCTTCTGAAATATGGGGAATATTCAACATTCTCCAGAGTTTCACCATGCTCATTGAAGCTGGGGATTGCTCATTAACAGCTTGCTGGTGGAGAACCTTAGTCTTCTGAATGTTAAACATTAGTCCCATTTTCTTGCATTCCTCAGTAAAGACGTTGATAATTGCCTAACAGTCTGCTTCCAAGTGAGCACAGAGTACAGCATCACCAGCCTACTGGAACTCAATGATTGAGCTTGGGGAGGTCTTTGTTTTGGCTCAGATTCAGCTGAGATTAAACAGTTTTACCATCCATTTGGCAGTTTAGCTCCACTCTGCTTGGATGGTTGTTGGAGGTCAGATGTAGCATCATGGTAACGAATATTAAGAAGAGTGTTGGAGCAATGATGCAGCTTTCCTTGACTGTTGTCTTAGCCTCAAAAGGATCTGTGATAGATCCATTATTGAGAACCACTGTTCTTATACTGTCATGGAGCAGGCAAAGAATGGTGATGAATTTTGGTGGGCATCCGTACTTCACATGTAGTAAGATCCTTCACAGAGCTTATCGGCTAACAGTCGAAGGCTTTCACGAGGTCAGAGAAGGCCATGTAGAGAGGTTTATGTTGTTCCTGGCATTTTTTCTGCAGCTGGCAAACAGTGAAGATCATGTCAGTTGTGCTGCTTGATGCCTGAACCCACACTGAGATTCCCGGAGGAGCTCTTCAGCAAGTGGAAGCATGAGCGGTTAAGCCGGCCACCCCGAAGGAAGGTAAAGGGAAGTAGGAAGGCTCCAAAGAAAATGAATAAGGTCAATGGCAAGCCCAACCTTTTTAAAGAGGAAATGCCATGGCTGTTGTGGCTCGTTTGCAAGGAGACACAGAAGTTTACACAGCTTAAGGAAACACGGAGGCTTTACCTCATGGAGCAGCTGTTGCCCGGCCAGTGTAGAGGAATCGCAAAAGCCAGCAAAATGGAGCACAATGCAACTTCGATGTCTATGTACTCTCCCAAGCATAAAGATTGGCTTGTGCAGTAGCAAGGAATAAAAACAGCTTTTTTGAGATGGCAGGAAAGGATATGGGGGCCTTTATCCCCACAATGAGCTTCCTGCTTTCTAAGGGACAGTGCATGAACTCAATTCACCATTGGTGTGCCTCTTAACCCCTGTGTACTTGGGGCTGGACTATAGCGGCACAACAGTCCCTTTCCTGTATGCCAGTGAGCTGCTTCAAAAGACAGTGACTTTATTCATGGGCAAACCACTGAAGCAGTGATACTGGAGGTACAGGGTATGCATAATCCTATCTGTGGTAGCAGGAAGAAACAATTATTCACCCTAGCAGTAACTGTAGTTCTTCCAGATGTGTAATCCCTATATAAGCTCACCCACTGGGGCATATGTGCTTGAGTCCGGACTCTTTTTTTTTTTGGTCATCGGTGCCTGTCGGGGTCACACCAGGGCTGTGTGCCTACAATGGAAGATGGGCAAAGGGTGTGATCACTCCTCCATTATAATCTGGACTATATATCAGGAAATGCACTAAAGGAAGAGCCAGAATGGCTTATTACAGCAGTGAAGGAAGAGAGTGGTGCACATATGGACATTTTATTTGCTAAGCAGGTAACACGTAAATGGTCATTTTTGCAATTAAACACACCACTTTATTACAAAGAGTTTCCCATAAAGTTTACTGCAGTTAACCAAGGGATAAATCTTGAAGTCCTTCCCCGATCTCCACTCGGGCAAAATGACCATGGAAGCCAATAGGAATGAAGAACTTCAGAGCTTGGCCCTACATCAGCTTTCTGTTATCACTGTATAATCTCACGCCCTTCAAGCCCTGCAGTTCAGGCATGCTAACAGCTAAGCTTATTTTTACAATATCTGTAATTAGTCATTTTTATAGTGTACTTGTTTGCAATATTGTAGTTAGGGATCTGTCCGTGTTTCCATTACAGACTCTCCTGTTTCCAGGGGTTTATAAGTGGGCTATAAAAACTAACTCTGGGTCAAATCTTGCTGTGTACAGTCTCGGCAGAGAAGTAATTTTTTTTTTTTAAAGATGAATGTGGCAAAAGGGATTCATTTCTTTGGGCAGCACAAGAATAAGACATCTGCTATAAGGTAAATGAAAGGCTATTTAAAAGCTAGTGCCTGAATTTAGGGTTATAGTTAACATCCACAGGCTAATTAAAGTGCTCACTGTCAACAGGGCAGTTGTATTCCCTCATCATTAACTACAACAAGGAAAATGCAGAACTTTGAACTCTACAGGCCGCAGTCACCTGCCATTTCACTGGCAGGACTCTGCAGCAGTCAATAGGAGATTCAATGTGGTCTCAGATCTGGGCACGTAAGTAGAAGATGAACTGATTTTAAAACCTTTTGCTTTCATTTGAGGTCTGTGATATTTTGGTAAAGTGCTAGGAACTTCTTTCCACTCTGAAATGAATAAAACCCAACGTCCATACAGTGCTTGAAACAAATGGGCACTGCACACTGTGAGGTTTTGAATCGTGGGACTGCTGGATCTGAAACGATTAGCCTCTACTGACTGAATGAAAAGAATGCCTTGGTTATCCTGAAGCCAGTAAGAGACTCTTATATATCTTTTGTGATGGAGTCAGTAGACCTGGGCAGAGAGACTTGATGTGTCAATGTGAGGCTAAAATAACTGGGCTGTGAGCACATGATGTTCAAGAATCTCTCCAAGCCAGTTCCTCCAGCCTGTGGGTTAGAATAGCAGGCCATAGTCAACTGAATATTAAGGCACTTGTCCTGGATAAACACACATCCTTTGGCCCCTTCCTTAACTTGCCTTTCTTGCTTTCCTCCGTGTCTGACTTCCAGCTAGCACAAAGAAGCCTTCCGTAGTTTGCAAATGGCCCTTGTGAGACTGGGCTTTGCTGGCTTCCATACACAATCCGAATGCAAGGTTTAAATGGTACAGAAGATGCTGGCCCTCCACGTGGGTGTGAATGCCTTCCCAGATGTGTAACAGATGTCTAATGATGTTGACTGGCTTGTGTGCCCACAGGCAGTTATCACAAGGTGGGCCCAGTTGTGCCTGGCACCTATGCAACTGTGAAAAGTGAAGGAAACATTGGGGAACCACCCCCCTTGTCGAGGGGGTCGGCTCAGTGGAAGCCATTCCTCCGAGATCCGGCTCCTGTTCTCGGAGAAATAAATGGTGCTGGATTCACTAGCACGCAGCACTTCTTTTCTTATTGTACTTCTTTCTGAGTAGGGCCAGATCCTTCCACCCTTTTCTCACTCAACAAGTAAACAACTAGCTCACCCAGCAGGTGGAAAGCTTATACAAACTGCCCTGTATTTTCTTTTCTTTTGATGAATTTGGTGCACAGTCTTGTATGGTTCAGTGTCTGCTGGCCTGCTCATTTCTTTTCAGAGGCCTTTCTTCATCCCTCCCTACAGCAAGCTTACCTGCTGGTTTTGCAGTCTAGTTTTTATGCTGATTGATTTGTTAAAAGCGAGGCTATTTTAAGATGCAACAGGATGTGTTTTGTTTAATAGTCATGGTGCATGGTACAAGTCACTCAGAAGTGTCGTTTCTTGTAATCAAAGGATGTATTAATAGAGCACTTACCCAATGTCCTGTTGCGTGATGTACCAGTGAGTAAATAAAAATAACCCCTAGCAGCCTGGGTCTAAACTCTTACCATACTAGAAAGTGTAACCTAGGTGAAACTGGATTAGCGTTCGCAAGAGTGACATGGAAACACTTAAATGTCATGATCCAGTATCTGCAAGCATGTCTCAATAGTCGGAGGGCTGTCTGATAGAGGTTAGGTTCTTTCAATATAGGTTGACGTGATGCATCAACTTGCCAGAGCGTGATTGAATAGGGGCAGGCTACAGCCAGCTAAATGGTGTCCCTCCTGCAGGTTTAATGAAGTGAGTGAGAACCACTTCTCCAGGACCGTTTCCCTTGTCAGAGGGCAGAAATGAGTTTCATGTGACTTCTCTGAGCTAAACGTAACTAAGAGGCACTTAAAGGGAGTCCACAAAAACTCTTCTGTTTGTTGTAAAATATGCAAGAGGATAAGTTTTTTTTATCACCAGGCTGAATAAATTGCCTTAACTGTTCCCAACTAAGATAGGCACTGGGCTACAAAAGACTAGCCAGAGTCAATCTATATACATGGTTCAAATTCGTATCTCCTTCCTTTCATCTGAGCCCCATAGAATCTACTTTTTCTTGATTGAAATATAATAGCACAATTTGAGCTGTATTATCTCTGCTATATTGATTTCTTGGCATTCATGCCCTTATCTTTTAGTATTCGAAATATTATTTATTTCCTCCAATCCCCTTTATTAAATATCTCTGCCAAAAAGCTGTCTTCTAGCTCCCTATTGCATGGGCCAAGAGAGAGATTTATTGGCAAAAATAATCGTCTCTTTCTTGCTTGATCTAAGTCCAATGATTTGAACATAAAGGATGGTTTAGCAAGAAATTGCCTGGATCCATATTCATGTTGCATTTTTAACATGGAAATGAAACAAGTGGTAAATATTTTTTTTTACAGTAAAATAAAAATAGCTATGACATATTTTATTTTCCTTCAGTTTGGTAATGACATAAATGGGTTCTTTCCCCCCAAGAGAATGGGGGCTAATTTTGAGGGTAGATATGTATACGCGCGCGCGTGTGTGTGTGTGTGTGTGTGTATGCATGCGTGTGTGTATGAACTTTGAATTTTTAATATATATATTTAAAACTGTTTCAGATTCTGGGTTCCATACATGCAAAAATGGCACAGATGTGCACTTTATTCTTTATGACGTAAACACCTTTTTGTACTTTAACAAAAGCCTAACGTCTATGTGCACGCATTTTAGAATTGCACCCATTGAAAGTGAGCTGTACTGCGAAAACATGAGAAGGGTTTCGCATTTTTAAAATACACAGAGCTGGATTATATGATTGCTGGTGCCTGGGCATGCCCTAAAAAGATGAAGAAGGTAGCGGCTAAATGTTTCCAATTACATGCTGAATTTACGACCAGATTTAGGGGCAAACTCTGCTCTTGGCTATTCATTCACTCTCAGCTCCTAGTGAGAACGACAGAACCGTTGGTCTATGTTCAACAATACAAGATTAGTGTTTCCTTTTTACTTATCCAGGGAAGATAATAATGTACCTAGTAAGTCAGTCCACAGCGTAGCTAGAGTGGGGGAAGAACTACGATAGGATGAACAAAGACATCTTTTATTTCCATTTACAGAAGAATACAGCAGCACAGTTGAAAGACACTAGCTAAATATCTCTGTCACTTAAGTTATAACTGCCTTCTTTACTGAAACACTCACTCTTGGTCTTTTATCTATCTTGGCTTGTTCTAATGCTCTTTTAGTTGTTTTGCAAAGTGAAGTGCTGTTTAAAACCTCTAGCCTAGTGGTGACGTACTTTAGGGGGTCATTCTTACTATGCATCTTCTAGTCTAGTTCAAAGGAAAATAAACCCCTACGGTTCTCTAAGTCAATACCACTTTCATAAAATAATTTTGTCTTTCTCTCAATAAGGTACTTATTATTCTAATGATCCTAATCATCCTACTCTCTGAGTAATCTTATGTTTCTGCACTAGGGTTGTTTTGTGAGCAAAGGTTACTTGTATAGAGGCTGCATATGGGGGTTATTTAAACAAGGTATTTTGACTGAATGATTTCTGCATTTCTGTTCTCATCAAATTTGACTGTTTTCTTGGGGCCTTGGACTTGGGAGCCAAACATGAAAGCTTTTTAGGTTTTGTTTTTGCTGAAAACATGAAAAATGTTGACGCAAGTGACTGAGAAGAAAAATGTTTATTTAGATTTTTTTTCCACAGGAACAATTTGTCAAGTTCTGGGCCTGCCAAAAGTGCCCAAGTACTTTGCTAACAGAAGAACATGTGGGGAAGTCTCTGATTAGCTCAGAGGAGATGTGGGCCTTGAAGACATTCATCTATAGGTTTCCAGTTGGAAGCTTATCCCAAGTTGGTAGGAATTTGACGGTTGTTCAACGACTTATATTAACTTAGCTTTCTGTATGCGAGGAGTTCCACCAGATTCAGTAGGAACAATGCATTTTATGCTCCCCTGGTCAGCACCTTGCACTTTGCTTCGATGCATCACCAGTTGTCCAGACAATTTGGCATGATGGAACAGTTTCTGCTGAGTGGAGAACTGTGTGCAAGAGCCAGGCGGTTGAAAGGGAGGGTTAAGGCATAGGGCTGCATGGGAAAATTTCACTTGAAAGCATTTTCAAAACCATTAAGTTAATTTGGTAATGTGGGGGAAAACCCCACAGCTGCAGTGTCAAAAATGAAAACATAAGCAAACAAGTCGCACATGAAAAAGCTCTCCTGAGATGAACCAAGGGGCATTAGACAGAAACAGATCCCTTGCCTCACTGGGATCTGTGTATGTGAGAACTGATGTTTTGTCTGATCTTGAAATGACAGACGTGATACTCGAGAGAAACGTGGGGTAACATCAGGCAGCAACAGCACTTGCGGGTGTACTTTTTTGGGAACCTAACAATAAAACGTTGTAGCTTTCTGATGTCAGTGGCAGGAGCAGGAGACTCCAGGCACGTTCCTGGCAGCTGATCGTATTTATTGAGTTCACGTTCCTCGTTTTTTAGGATATCAAGGTCTGGGAGCCACAAGATGGATGTGTTCCAGCTCAGGCCCCTTTGAGCACAGAGAAATGCATGCTGAGGGCTGCAGCAGGGACATGCTTTCTCCATGTGAGCTGGCAGAACAAACAGCAGAGTCCTCCGCTGGGGATGATTGTTGACATGTTTATGATGATGAAGTGAGGCAGAGCTCTCAAAGGAGATGCAAAAAATGAAGAAGTAAAGTGTGGCACTACTGGCGGGCCTATAGAATGCTAAATATTATAGGAAACTGCCGTTTCTTCCTATTTGTGACCTCTTTACTGAGGAGTTAAGGAGGTCCCTACCCTACCATACATCACGCATTCCCCACGTAGAGCTGCAGCTTTAACAACAACAACAACAACCCAGCAGGCGCCAGTAGTATGGAGTTACTGGGCTGAAGGTTCAGAGACTCCAGCCATAATTTATAGCCCTGCTTGGTAAGTGCAAAAGACGTGGTGCTGCATGCCTGAAAATCTGACCCAGAGGACAATTTATAAAAGCTAAGTGGGTATCAGAATACCCCAGCTAGTAGGGGCTTGTCAAACTGCCCGGGGTCATGATCCAAGCTACTGCATGACACGGAGCGTGTGTGTAACGTGGAGGCTCTTTGGGAGGCTGCTCGAGTCTAATGCCCCAGTAAACACCACCCACTTAGTATTTGAAAAGGGGGAAAGGGTGAGCGAGCCCTGGCTGAACTCACGATGGCCAAAAGGTGTCTCCCACCATGATGGCCATAAGGTGTCTCCTACCTCCAAATGGAAGAGACTTGTTGCATCCCTCCATCTCGCTCGCTCTCTGGTTCACATTTTTTTTTCTAGAGGAGGCAGTCAGAGTTTGCATTGGCTTCCTTTAGCAGAAGCCTGTCTACTTCAAAGAGACTACAGCAGCTCTAAGCTAGAGGCCCGAGGCACAGACTTGTTCTTCCTAGTGGTTCCTCTGGCGCTGAGCACTCATTTCCTTCTCTGTTGGCTGCTTCTGTGGCACAGCAAATGTTATCCTGCTAAAATGAAGCCATCGGTAGACTACTAACATCTATCATAGATTTCCAAGTGCAACCTTAGGTTGCCATGCTATGGAGCACCGTTGCACATGGTAATGAATGCGGAGCACAACAAAGATCAAACTCTCCAATGCTGAAATACAGATGATGCTCAAACACAGATACGCACACTGAATTTATTGGCACGATAAAAGAAAGTAAATGAACATCTCCAGTAACCAGAAAAAAGGTCCTCTGCTTGCCTGTAGAGCACCCACATTGAAGGCTTTTAACTATCTGTTAAGTTCAACCTATGAATTTGCCTAGCGTAGCAAAAGCTGAATTAGAATTTACCAAAAGTATATGCAGAAGGCAGGGCAGGGTAGTACTTTAGAGACTAACTTGTTCAGAGAGGCAAGAGGTTTTGTAGGCGACATCCTACTTTTGCCAGATGCTATGGACATATTCCTATAAAAATATTAGGTAGAAACAATTGAAAATGTTCTGTTTTTGCATGGTTTTTCCATGGGGAAAATTAGTGTTTCAAACAACGGATTTGCGTACGTCAAAAAAAGTCTTGATTCTTCTTGTTTTTTGTTTTTTTTCAACAACAATAACCTACACTTGGATATGACCCATGCTATTAGAAAAGGTACTGATAGCCACAGTATCAGAGGATAGCAGTGCCAGTCATTTAAAAAGCTTAACTAATGCTTGAGTTGCTTCATTTAGCCAACGCTAACATATTATGATGTGGCTGGCTCCTACCCTGGGGGTCTTTAAGAGGAGGTTAGATGTACACCTTGCTGGGGTCATTTGACCCCAGTACTCTTTCCTGCCTAGGGCAGGGGTCGGACTTGATGATCTACTAAGGTCCCTTCTGACCCTAGAAACTATGAAACAAAATCCTAAAAAAAGAGTTAAAGTTTCTGATGGTTATATAAGAAATGATTGAAAGGTAGCACCCTGCCATATCCTACAAATACATGTGATCTAGTTTTGTTCCCCCCATGATGGCTGTTTTCATAAGTAAGGGGGTGGGGAATTGCATCAGCCTTAGCTTTGTGGCAAAATTACTATACCAATAATTTAAAACAGTCTCTGCCTTGCCCCCTGAAGTTTCAACAGGATATAATGATCTTCATTTCAGGTCCCAAGTAGATGTGTTGCATATTTTCAAATAGCTCCCATAGCTCAGGTAGCTATATTTTAGGTTACATCTACATTGACGGTTGATCTTAAGGCCATCCTGAAATCCATATCTGCCAAGTATTTGAAAAACACTTAGCTTAGGCTGCAGCCTTAGTCCAACCTGATTCTTGCTGATACTTGTACTTACAGGTAGGGGGAGGTTGACTTGCCTTCCTTTGCCTCCTCATTTTCTCCTTCTGCAGTGTGGCCTGTCAACGTAGATATAACTGGAAAACATTGGCATCTAAAGATGGGAGCTATCTGACAACATGGAGCACATCTAATTGGGACGGGAAGTTAAGACTATTGTCTTGAAACTGCCAGGGGAGTTGAGATAGTTTAAAAGATTGATACAGGTATTTTTCCGCAACACAAAGACTGGTACCATCAAACTTTGATGGTATGCACAGGAAGTATGCTACTAAATAACCCACGACTTCCAGGTCCTGACTTCCACCCCTTCTGCATCTAGTTCCTCCTCTTATGACCCATAAATAGAAAAAAAAACCTGGAAAGACACAGTAGCAGTTCACACCTTGGCTCCTGGAAGGGCTCCACCAGGAAATCCAAGATATGTCTTAGGGGTGCACTCAAGAAATAAGTCTAATGTAGATGCTGGCCTTGGTGTGGGTTACGAGGTATGATACAGAACTGCCTTGGTTCTGTACAGGTCTACAATGTGGGGGTTATTAGACCTGTACGAGGTATGATAGAGAGCTGACGGGAAGGGAGGCTGACTTGGTTCAGGCTGGTTGCGAGTGATTTCAAGGCCAGCCCTTAATCTTCGCATTGCCATGCACTTAGCAATGAGGGAAGAGATGCCACTGTGTTTTTTTAGTATTAAGGTCTACTCTTGGAAGATCAGGTGCCATTTGAATGGAAAAAAAAATCATAGCTTTTACGTTAAACCTCAAACATTTTTCAAGTGTTTTGACACCATTTCAGTATTCCTTTGGGAAGCAGTGCATGGCACTGTTTTGGCTCCTGATGTATTAATGTATGCCGAATGTGATCTGTGAAAAGAGCGCGGAAATGTTCCACCTGGAAAATCCAGTGCGTTTACAGCTTTGTTGTCTTCATCTCCATTTTAAGAGACTTTCTCTTTCTAGCCTTTCCATAGGTCTTTAACAAAAAACCCCAACCAAACAAAACCCCCCTCCAAAATAAAAACCAAAAATCTGGAGACACTTTTTGTTTTCCTGCCCTCCTCCTCTTTCTCCTTGGCAGTGATTTCTTTTCCATCCTTTCTGTATCACTGCTCTAGGAATTTAGGGCCTGTTCCAAAAACCCATTAAAGTTGATGGCCGAGTTTTCGGGCTTTGGTGGGCTCTGAATGAGGCCTTCAGAATGTGTTAATAATGAGGGGGTGTGAAAGCCTAGTTTAGGATGGCCACCACCTCCTAGGTTCAAACTCTTCGGCCAATAATAGGCAAAGTTAGATACCAAAGTCCATGCTTAGGCTTCTAAAAATAAGCACCTTTCTTTCAAGAGGTGCTGAGCACCTACGACTGTTACTTCCTTGAACGGCAATTATCCAGCTGACCTCAGTGGCAGCCCAGCTTATATTTGTACAGCTATGCTTTATATACTTGGCTGCTGGTTCTCATTCCATGGTTTCTGGTTTCTCCACCTGTTGCGTATTTTGTTGGTTTATTTTTCCTCCATGTAGATGAATCCACATTTTAATCTCATTTCCCTATATCCAGCCCATTTCTTCAGCCATCACTTTGTTATATTTCAGTCCATTCATTTTGTAGTGGGGTGCATGGGAAGCATTAGAGAAAGAGTAATAAACATGCTCTTTCTGGCTGTGTCCAGGCGAGCACAGGTGTTTGCTTCCCTGGGGACAAGTAGCTGCGGCATTACCGTGTGCCGCTGCTACTTGTCCCCGGAGAAAGCCCATGCCATGTGCCCTCTGGCGCTCGGCATATTACCTGAATGGGGTAGGGGAGACTGGGACCAGCAACTATGTTGGCCCCAGCAGCCTTATCTGGGGTGCTAGGGGACTGGGGGACCTGCAGCTGCCACTTCTGCAGCTAGAAGCCTGGCTGGCAGCTGGAGTGTGGCTCTGGCCAGCCAGGCTCTCATTATGGGTGGCATGCTCTGCCACCATGTGCACAGCCTGGTTTTTTTTTTGGCATGGGTTTTTTTTTGACCCTCAGATCTCCCAGGGCCAACCAAGCAAGGTAGCGCAGGGAATGCCTGCATTTGCAGTGTCCGGCACTGCGCTCATCTGGACTTGACCGCTCTGTCCTCCCTGATAGTTGCAACTCCTCCCAGTTCAGTATTACCTGTCCTTCATCTCCTCTACCAGATCATTTATATAGAGGTTAATATAGAGGTCAGACCTAGTAGAGATCAGCACGAGATGTAGTCATTTCCCTCCTCCTTTTGAAACATTTCTGCTAGGTACTCTTTGTTTAAAGTCCACAAGTCCGTTGAAATGCAGCGATACACTAATGTAGTTTACTGCATGCCCTGTATCCCCCCAAGGACACGATTCTCAGGATCCTGAGTGCCTCTTGGGAGGCGGTGAGAGATGTTCTGCCTATTTTAGTATCAGGCCACAAGTTTGTAAATCTGTCAAAAAAGTATTCCAGTGCATCTGTCGTGCTCGGGTCTTTTTGCACCCCCCAGTCCTGGTGCTGATTCGATAATCTTTAGATGTTTTAAATTTTGTACCTGAGCTGCTATACCAAGTCACCAAGCTTTCTTAACAGGAAGACTGACAAGCAAAATATGTCTAGAAAATATGTAAGATTGTAAGTGTGGGCAGTGCACAGGCTGACATTAATGGACAACATATTTGTTATCAAATCCAGTCCACATAAACCAATCTGAAACAGATGTGAAGATCAGTGGTATTAATAAATGGGCAAACTCCAGGGTTCCTGAAGGTGCAGCTTCAAGGGGGATGGGGGCACATCTTTGCTATGGCCTTGTTGCATGGATTTTACGTTCAAAGAACATTTGTTCCTATTGCTCCTTGTTTTGCATTTCCCGTTGGGCTTAGCAAATGCAGCATGCATTATGGATATGGATTGAGAATATGGAATAGATATGGAATTACAAGGATCAAACTGAAGGGGGACAGATCTGCTTTCAGAAGCTGAGAGAGAGAAGAGCCAGGGTTTGGCATAGCACTGGCTGCAAATGAATTTTCCTTCTGAGAGAAAATGTCAAGTTTTCAGATTTTGTTTTGTCCCATGTCTGGCTGCAAAGTTAAAAACCTCGAAAGCTTTTCTGAAATGGAGCATTCACAACTTATTTCTTTGACCTGTATGTGCAAGTTTCATTTTGACTTTAGTGTTTTAACTTCCTAACATAATTTATTTTTGTTACTATTATATTATAGAAATAAGTCTCCCACTCCAGTCCTACTTTCCTGGCTGAACAAGTCATAGTTAACAGCAAAACATACCTCCTTGGTATAAAGGCCACCCCACAGTTAAGTTTTAAGTCCTTGCTTTAAAATGTAGAGGCTCTGGAGCATCTCAAAGAAAAGGTTATTGGAATTTTCTAATGTTGCAAAGTGACGCATTTTCCCCATGCCGCTGTGTCTGAAACTGTCCAAAAGGAAAAAAAAAAAAAACCATTCAGCCTATGGCAGATACTTGTCATGGAAAATTCCAGCCCAAGTGGGTTAATTTTCAACAAAATTATTAGCAATTGAAAACAGGGTTCTGTAACTGGAAGTGGTTGGCAAACTTAATGCTGGGCTATACTACCGGCTTTGCCTGTGAGGTGTACGTGCAACATAAACACATAAGAGGAACGTATGTTTTTCAGCACGTCTACACATCGCCTTCTGGTGACGTAGCGATGTGCTACATTGCTGTGCGGTGCAGTACAGCGACATAGCCATCATGCAGGTCTACATGTGATCAGCAGCTGTGTCGCCGTAGTGGCAAAATCTAACCGTGCACCACATGCATGGTGCAGTAACCACCCATACTGTGCTGTGCTTTAGTACTTCCAAAAGGAAGCATGGTGCCACAGCAATGTTGTCATACGGCAACATGTAGATGCGTCCTATCTCGACTTCTGGAGTTCTAGCTTGCTGCATGTACATACGTGCACACAAGCATGCGTGCACAGAAACACCAAGACGTGCACATATGCTGTGTGTGACAGTAAAGCTACAACCCTTCTTTGCATTTGTGCCGTTTGTTTGTTCATGATTCCTGCTCCTTATGCCATGGATAGTATTCAGCTGCGAGCTCTTTGGAGTGAGGACCCACCTTTCCCTCCGTATTGTAATACAGTGCCCAGTGCCCTTCTGGGAGTTGTACAGAATTTGGATTAATAACCAGTAACTGCTTTGCAGTGATAAAACACCACACTGTCAGGCTTGTGAATTTGTGCCCTCCTACCAGGGTCAGATTGATGTTTCCATGGTATCTATGTAAGGATGATACAACTCTCATTGTGGCATCCAAGCAACTATAAGGACATATGGGTAGCCTATTTGGACTGCTTCTTATTTGGTAGCATGCTCACGCCTGGTGGGCAACTCTTGCCACCCACATGTGGGCATGGAAAATATTAGACCTGGCTGTTGCTGAGTCTGCCAGTCTGATCATTTCGCAGCACCGTCAGCCTTGATTAGGGTCTTCTCTGTAGGCCTGTGGTGCTGCTCCATCAGGAGTCTCAATAAAGTTTAAACACTTGAATACCACAAGCCCTGCTGAAGCCAGGAAACTCAAGTTGAGCCGTCATATTGTTTGAATTATAGCAATATGAAAATACACGAAAGCCACAGGGAGCCAGCATTTCCCCGTATATATAAAACAGGGTTATGACCATATTAAAAAACCCAACTTTAAAAGTACATGGTGGAATTTGGAGCTTAAATATTACTGAAAGAGAAGAGCATGAAAATAATCAAACGTTAGAAAAGTCCCCACTTAGGTTTCACTTTTTCGTTTGCTGTTATTTGTCACTCAGTTTTGGAACAGGGAGACAACAGAGAGTGAGCGATGCCCTTTAAACTGATGACGTCTACCTTAGACTCAATACAAAACCTCGATTCCCAGACTTTGGGGGAGTTTGAAGCTGGATTTGGGTGCAAGCTTTTCAGGGTCTTTCTATGGGATCAGAGTGAATGCAACAAGTATATTGCATTCTAATAATTACATTGTAATTATGGTGTTATTACTGCTTGGTTCAAAAAAAGGGTGTCGAGAAATAAGGCCTGTTACTTTAGGGCAGGGTAGGACATAATGCCCTATACTACATAGATCCCACCAGCTATTTCTTTGGATGCCGGTTCAAAACCATAGCTTGCTGCACTGTGCTCATTGTACCTTTAGTTCCACCCTAGGCAATAGTGAAGCTTGCTTTGTCTACTGTTGTTCACAGTCATGTGTATACATGTAATGCACAAGCCAAAGGGGCAGTTGTTCGCACTGTAAGGAATGCAAACTCCCACTGAGTTCAGTACTGCAGGGTCAGGCACATCATTACTCTCTGAAAATTGCTGCTGAGAGGTTTTTTTGCCCCTAAACAGTGAATGGTGTTCATCAATTAGCAACAAAATTAGAACTTGCAGAGCAGAAATGTGTCTGGAAAAGGCACTGTAAATTATCTGAGGCTCTGGATGGTAATGTGGAGAAAATACCATGAGTGATATTGTTGGGAAGAGATGGGATCCACCTGACAAAGAGAGGGAAGAGCATCTTTGCAGACAGGCTCACTAACTTAGCAAGGAAGCCTTTCAACTAGGTTTGCCAGGGGATGGAGACCAAAGCCCTGAGGTAAGTGGGGAAGCGGAAGACCAGGAGGGAGCACAGGGGAGGTGCTCTCGTACCTCCTGAGAAATCAGGGCAATCACCTAGTTAACTCAGCTGCCTGTAGACAAATGACGGAGCCTGGAAAAGAAGCAGGAAGAGTCGGTCGTCCTCGCACAGTCACGGAGGTATGACAGAATGGGAATACCAGAGACCTGGTGGAGCTTGCATGACTGGAGCATGGTCATGGATGGGTACAAACTGTTCAGGAAGGAGAGGCAGGGGACAAGAGGAGAAGGAGTTGCACTTTATGTAAAAGAGCCATATGATTCCTCAGTATAAAGCTGGAGATAGGTCTGTTGAAAGTCTCTGGGTTAAGGTTAGAGGGGAAATCACCAAAGTTAATGTCATGGTAGGGATCTGCTATAGACCACCAGACTGGGAGGAAGTGGTGGATGAGGCTTTCTTCAAACAGCTAGAGGGAATTTCCTGATCACAGGCCCTGGTTTTCATGGTGGACATCTGCTGGGAGGGCAATACAGCAGTGCACAGGCAATCCAGGAAGTTTTTGAAGAATAACCAGGGACAATTTCCTTGTGCAAGTGCTGAAATGGCCAACTAGGGGCCATGCTTTCCTTGACCTGCTGCTCATGAACAGGGATGTAGTAGTGGATGGCAAATTGGGTAGCAGTGACCACAAGATGTTTGTCTTCAGGATCCTGAGGAAATGAAGGAAGGAGAGCAGCAGAGTAAGGACCCTGGACTCAGAAAAGCAGACTTCGGATCACTCAGGGAACTCATGGGCAGGATCCCCTGGGAAGCCAGACTGAGGGAAGCAGAAGTCCAGTAGTCCTGGCTGTACTGTAAAGAAGCCTTACTGGAAGTGCAGGAACAAACCATCCCAATGCACAGGAAGACTAGTAAGTGTGGCAGAAGACCAGCTTAGCTTATCAGGGAACTCTTCAGAGAAATAAATCACAAAAAGGAAGCTTATAAGAAGTGGAAACTTGGACAAATAACTAGGGAAGAATATAAAAGCATTGCTTGGGCATGCAGGGATGAAGTCAGGAAGGCCAAAGCGCAATTTGAGTTGCAGCTAGCAAAGGAAGTGAAGGGCAGCAAGAAGGGTTTCTGCAAGTATGTCAGTAGCAAGAGGAGGATCAGGAAAAGTGTGGGTCCCTTACTGAAAGGGGGAAGCGACCTCATGGCAGAGGATGCAGAAAAAGCTGAAGCACTCAATGTCGTTTTTGCCTCAGTCTTCACAGGCAAGGTCAGCTCCCAGACTACTGCATTGGGCAGCACAGTTTGGGGAGTAGATGAGCAGCCAACAGTGGTGAAGGAACAGGTTGGGGACTATTTAGAAAGGCTGTATGTGTACAGGTTCATGGGGCTGGATGGGATGTACCCAAGGGTACTGAGGGAGGTGGCTGATGTGACTGCAGAGCCATCATCTTTGAAAACTCATGGAGATCAGGAGAGGTCCCAGATGATTGGAAAAGGGCAAATATAGTGCCCATATTTAAGAAAGGGAAACAGGAGGATCTAGGGAACTACAGACCAGTCAGCCTCACCTCAGTCCCTGGAAAAACCATGGAGCAGATCCTCAAGGAATCAATTTCTAAGCACTTGGAGATGACGGTGATTAGGAATAATCAGCATGGATTCACCAAGGACAAGTCATTCGTGGTTAACCTGATTGCCTTCTATGATGAGGTGACTGGTTCTGTGGATGTGGACAGACTGGTGGATGTGGTGTACCTTGATTTTAGCAAGGCTTTTGATACGGTCTTCCATGACATTCTTGCAGGCAAGCTAAGGAAGTACGGGCTGGATAAATGAACTGTAAGGTGGATACAGCGCTGGCTGGAGCATTGGGCTCAGAGGGCAGTAAACAATGGCTGAATGTCCAGCTGACAGCCAGTATCAGCTGGGGTTGGTCCTGGGGCTGGTTTTGTTCAATGTCTTCATCAATGACCTGGAAGATGGCATAGAGTGCACCCTCAGGAAGTCTGCAGATGACACCAGCCTGGGGGACTAGTAGATATGCTGGGGGGTAGGGCTAGGATTCAGAGAGAACGAGATAAATTAGAGGATTAGGCCAAAAGAATCTCATGAGATTCAGTAAGGACAAGTGCAAAGTCCTGCACTTAGGACAGAGCAATCACATGCACCACTACAGGCTGGGAAGCAGCTCTGCAGAAAAGGACCTGGGGGTTTCAGTGAATATGAACCAGCAGTGTGCCCTTGTTGCCAAGAAGGCTAATGGCATACTGGGCTGCATGGGTAGGAGTGTTGCCAGTAGGTCAAGGGAAGTGATTATTCCTCTCTATTCAGCACTGTTGAGGCTACATCTGGAGTACTGTGTTTAGTTTTGGGTCCCCCACTACAGACAGGATGTGGGTAAACTGGAGAGAGTCCAGTGGAAGGCAACACAAATGGTTTGGGGTCAGGGACACATGACTTTTGAAAATTATGACACATGAACACATGACATAAAAATTATCCAGGAGCACATCTGTGAGGGACCAACAGGGGAGATTATGCTTAGGGGCAATCAACATGGGTTCATTAGAGGCAGGTCCTGTCACACCAACCTGATTGCCTTCTATGACCAGGTCACAAAATCCTTGGATGCAGGTGTCATTGTTGCAGGTGTTGTGGTGGATGTAGTCTTTCTGGACTTTAGGAAGGCCTTTGACACTGTCTCTCACCCCAATCTCATTAAAAAATTAGGCGACTGTGGTGTCAATGCCTACACAGTCAGATGGGTTGCAAATTGGCTGGAGGGCCGCACCCAGAGGGTGGTGGTGGACGGGTCATTTTCGACCTGGAGGGATGTGGGCAGTGAGGTCCCCCAGGGCTTGGTCCTCGGGCCTGCACTGTTCAACATCTTCATCAGTGACTTGGATGAGAGGGTGAAAAGCACTTTATTCAAATTTGTGGATGACACTAAGCTGTAGGGAGAAGTGGGCATGCTAGAAGAGAAGGACAGGCTACAACTAGACCTGGACAGATTACGGAGGTGGGCGGATGAGAACAGGATGGGATTTTGCACTGACAAGTGCAAGGTGCCGCACCTGGGGAGGAAGAACCAGCACCATACCCACAGTCTGGGGAACTCACTTTTCATCCATGCAGAGGCAGAAAAGGATCTTGGAGTCATTAATGACTCCAAGATGAACATGGGCTGCCAATGTAAGGACACAGTTAGGAAGGCTAACTGTCCCTTATCATGCATCCAGAGATGCATCTCGAGCAGGTCCAGGGAGGTGATCCTCCCCCTCTATGCGGCACTGAGTCCAGTTCTGGGCACCGCACTTCAGGAGGGATGCGGACAGCATGGAGAGGGTCCAGAGGAGGCCACCCGCATGATCGGGGGCAGCAGGGCAGGCCCTACGAGGAGAGGCTATGGGACCTGAACCTGTTCAGCCTCTGCAAGAGAAGGCTGAGAGGG
>NW_017728907.1:55721008-55736230 GCF_001723895.1 Crocodylus porosus
GCGCTACTTCACTGTCAGGGTGGCTAGGATCTGGAACCAACTTCCAAGAGAAGTGGTGCTGGCTCCTACCCTGGGGGTCTTCAAAAGGAGGCTGGATAATTACCTAGCTGGGGTCGTTTGACCCCAGCATCCTTTCTTGCCCATGGCAGGGTGTCGGACTTGATGATATGCTCAGGTCCCTTCCGACCCTACCATTTATGAAACTAAAACTTCTGAGGAGATGCTGAGAGAACTGGGCTTATTTAGTGTAGAGAAGAGAAGATTGAGAGGGGATTTAATAGCAGCCTTCAGCTACCTGAAGAGGGTTCAACAGAGGATGGAGAGAGAGACTGTTCTCAGTAGTGGCAGATGACAGAACAAGGAGCAATAGTCTCAAGTTGCCACAAGTGAAGTTTAGGTTAGATATTAGGAAGAATTATTTCACCTGGAGGGTAGTAAAATACAGGAACAGGTCACCCAGAGAGGTGGTGGAATCTCCATCCTTGGAGGTTTTCAAGACCTGGATAGAAAAAGCTTTGGCTGGGATGATCTAGTTGGGGATGGTCCTGTTCTGACCAGGAGCTTAGATGTGATGACCTCCTGATGTCCCTTCTAACCCTAATTTTCTATGATTCTATGAGACAGAACTAGTTCTCTGGGGAAAAAACCCAAATAAACCTGAGAGCATGTCCAAAAAGATGCATTCTAGTCCCTGGGACTTCTATATGTTTAGCTGGACAATTGCAAAAGGAATACAACCATGTAGAGATGACATGACAGAACTTGTAACAATGCCCCATACTCACTTGGAGCAAGAGAGCCTTGCTGGATCCAAATTTGATGTCTATGTAACATTACTGGGAGATTGGTTGAACAAAGAAAAGTCATACTACTCTCAAGGCAAAGGGAAAGATCTCCATTTAACATGCCATAGCAATTCAAGGAGTCCAGCTGAAGCACGTAGTAAAGATATATGTGCACAGGGAAACCAGACTCAGCAAATCAACCCAAATCAACCCAAAGCTTGATTCTCCATTGCCTATTCGTTGCCTTCCAGGAGTAGAAGATTTGGCTAAAAGAAAGAATGGTCTTGCTTAGTTGTCTCCTACTTTACAGCCAGGCATCATTATTGATAGTGTTGGACCACACCAGATAACACAACACCCAAATACCAAGAACTACAAAAGGAATATTGAGAAGACCTTGAGGGGATTTAATAGTAACTTTCGACTACCTGAGGGGGGATTCGAAAGAGGATGGAGCTGGCCTGTTCTCAGCGGGGACAGATGGCAGAACAAGGAGCAATGGACTCAAGTTGCAACAAGAGAAGTTGAGGTTAGATATTAGGGAGAACTTTCTCACTAGGAGGGTAATAAAGCACTGGAACAGGTTACTCAGAGAGGTGGTGGCATCTCCATCCTTGGAGGTTTTTAAGACCTGGCTAGACAAAGCTTTGGTTGGGAGGACCTAGTTGGGGCTGGTCCTGCTTTGAGCAGAGGGTTGGACTTGATGTGACCTCCTGAGGTCCCTTCCAGCCCTCGTTTTCTCTGATTTTTATGAATCACTTCTATCCCTTTTTAAAAAGGTACTTAACCCCTGAGATGCCATAGCTGTTAATAACTGGTTTAGAGCACTCACCACCATATTGTGATGTGTTCAAATGTTCTGATTTCAAGGCAAAATGATTTCTACCCAAATAAAAAGGATCTTCATCCTTCCAGGCTTTTGTTTGTCAGTGTTATTAATGGAGCTTGCAAGCTTTGTAATCATCATGGCTCATGGAGTCTTATCCCTTTGCTATTAGTAATTTTGATGTCACTACCATGCTACACTCCAAGGGGGGTGCAGCATATTTACCTCCGCATGTGTGTGTTTTCAGGAACAATTACTAATGTCAATCAAATATCCTTGCTAGATCCCCCTTTCCTCCTTTCCCGGCATCAGCCATGCAGTAAATCATTTTCATATTTACAACATGAAGGCGGCGCTTGGAGCAATCACTCTTGTGGTCAACAAACTCTTACTGCTTCTCCATTGTCTTGGGTCACTACTTAATTACTAAATTTCGCTCCCCGTTAAATCCATTAATTGCATCTCCACCAGCTTGGGCTGGGGCCCCTTGCTCTGTTATGTTTTACATTAAGTGTGTGTACAACTCCAGTCACTGCTGTTTTTCACACGTGCAGATAACCCTGATCTCTAGCAGCATTTCAGTCTATTTAAGTGACAGTGACTTGACTTGGTTTGCACAGCTACCAATACACTGCCTTATGGTAGGCTGGCACTTCAATTTTCAGAAGAAGCCAGACAGGTAGAGGGGGCACAAAATGAAAATTGAAGGGGAAAGGGAGGAGAAAACTCTGTTCTGGTGCATTGTATCTATTATGGCTAAGGCTTATTCTTCCAGGCTCTTCTGCAATTCATATGGTGGAATGAGCAGCATGGGTGTGAGGACAAACAAGAGAGGAAGGGGAGCAGGTAGAGAAGGTTGACTGTTAACTTTATTGAAATAAGGTTTTATCAGAATTTGAACTTGCCTATGAAATGTAACACCCCCCCTGAACTTAACATGGTAGGATTTTAATCTTAGTGTGGATAGAAATGGGGATAGACTCTGGCCCCCAATCCTTTGTGAGCCCTCATGGGAATTCATAGGTGTTACATTAGATAGAAAAGGCTGTTGTCCGCTACATGAAATTGCAACAAAAACATATGGAGAATGACATGTCTAACATTTGAACATAAGGGCTACAGAATTCAAACAAAGCTTGTTTCATAGCCCGTATTACAACCTACGGTATGTTCACGAAAACGGCACATGAATTGCACTTAATTTGCTACAGAATGTGTTTTGCTTTTTCCCTTAAAAAAATGGAAACTGTGAAGGACAAGAATTTTTCTACAGCTCAGTTGTAAAAGTTCCATAAATATGGAGTCTATTAAAACTATTATTTGTTTATGATGTGATTGTGATTAGTTGCCTGCAAAAGTAAAAGCAAGAAACTGCCATACGCTGGAGCTGTTAGGCTCAGTTCCCAAAATTATAATTCTGTTTATAATTATTAAGAACTGAAGTATCTCCTTGCCCACACCAAGGTTAGAGCCCGATTGGTCTAATCACGGCGCACCGATATCGCAGACAGAATCCAAGTCCCGTGGAGCTTATGCTGTACATAAACCACGTTCAGAAGAAAGGAATTATAACATCATTATTACAGCTGGGAAACCGGGATGCAGAGTGAAGAAGTGACTGGCTGCAGAATGCCCAAAGGATCTCCGGGGCTGGCCTGGTGAACCTAGTAAGTATCTACCTGAGTGCAAAGGTCTTGTCAATGTGGATCCAGTTACAGCCATGGGGCCCTTTGTTAGGTTCACTCCCTGACTCGGAGACAGTCATGGGTCACTGGGTTGCATTCGATGCAGGGTCTGTTATTTCTTCCTTTAAAAACACAAAAGACTGACAGTGGCAACTAGAAACCTAGTGTCAGCAAAGTATTTATTTGGGTATTTGGTTAGGTTAGCCAAACTTACCTCTGGGACCTAAATTTTACCGACTGTAAAGGGTTATAGATCTAGACCCCTTCTCCTTCACTTCCTTTCCCATTGTTCCTGCCTGCTGATATAAACCTACCTTAAAGAGCAGTTTGGGGCAATTCATTGTTTCCTACCCCACTTCTACTGGCAATTGTCACCTTGAAGTTCCAGCCGTCCTATATGTCTGCTAATCTACAGAGCTTGCAGACATACAAGGTTTATTATTTCCCATTATTCAAAGAGTTCAGGAACAAGTTGCTGCACCTATAATAGTGCATACTCCCTGTGTATTCATTCCCTCTTCATCTGTCATGTCTAACATGCTGAGCTGAGCTGCACCAAAGCTTCATCCAGACTTCAGGTGAATGATACCTTAGCACTAGATAGGAACTGTTTAGTCAATGTTAAGTTTTAGTTGTATAGGATAGCACAGGGGTGGGCAAAATGCGGCCTGGGGGCTGGATGCAGCCCACCAGGCCATTCTATCCAGCCCATGGGACCCCTAAAAAATTTAGAAAATTAATATTTATCTGCCCTGGGCTGCCTGTCATGTTGCCCTCAATGGCTTGCCAAAACTCAGTAAGGGGCCCTCTGCCCAAAATAATTGCCCACCCCTGCGATAGCATGTATGTGAGATGTTTTATCAATAGGTTATCAGATGGGATATGATTTATAGGTGACAATATTGAGAAAAAGGGCAGATTGTAATAGCCCCCAGTTGTTCCTATGAATTGTCATTGGGAACTTTACAAAAATAAATCTTGGCACAGAGAATAGTTCCGAAAGTCACATCAGGCACCTTCCTTGATTATTCACAGGCCATGAGGCAGGGTCTTGAAACCTGTCCTGACAAAATGTCCTGGCTGGTTGTCATCCTCACTTTGGAGTGGAACTTAGTTAAAAATCCTTCAGCATTTTCCTCTAATCCTAGCAGTAAGGATGACTTCCTTTTCTTTAGCAGGAACAGCCATGCCGGGCTTATTCACATAGTTGTAATTCCAGGCACTGCACTTGAGAAGCATAAAATTCAATTGGTTTTGCCTTGAGAGAGAGTCTCCTCGCGCCTCCGTTTGGAAGTTTGTGCTCTAAGTGCCATCAAGAAAGGAAGGTCACAGTCTTCAGGTGTCCTTTGGAATGGTTAGTAGTTCAAACAGAGCTCATCTGAAACTACGACACAGGAAATGTAGGCTTCAGCTGAACCTCCTGGGCCAGCGATTCCACTCCTCTGCTAGAGGAGGTGACCATGTCCTATAATTCCTTTCACAAAATCATTTCACTTCATCTCTCAGCCAATTCCTGCATTTGCTCCAACTTTCATATTCAAAGACAGTTGCAGAATCTCACTCCATTGATAGTTAGAAACCTTCCTTCAATTTTCAGGTTGAATTTCATTGGGCTTGGTGAATACCAAGCACTGTCCCTTAAGCAGTTTTTTTCTTGCCCTGGTATTCACCTCCCAGCTGCATTTATAGAAGGCAAACCTGCCCTTTCTCAGCTTTCATTTTACAGAGCTAAATAAATTAACCTCTGTAGTACCCCCTCCTAGGATAGACTGACCTTTCCCTTGATCACCCTACCAGCCCTTCTCCGAAGCTGGTCCAGTGGAAATTGATTGTTCTTGAATACAGGTGACCAGAATTGAGCACTATAATACAGGAAAAGTATTTTATACAGTAGAAGTAATATTTCCCCATCTGCTGAAAATCGCTTGCTTTATAGTTGCATTGCACTGTTATCTTTATAGTCAATTAGTACATCTAAGGTCTTTTCCCATTTTTTATTTCCAAAAGATTCACTCTCAGGATACAGCAAAAGTTCTTATCAGCTCCTTAGCACATGACCTTGGACTTAGAAATTAGGTGAAATGCAATTAGTGCAATTACTTCAGTCTAATGGATCATGCAACGTGTTCTGACATCCCAGTTCTCCCATATATGGACAATGCCTCCTGTTTTATTATCAAATCTTATTAATGCATGTTGCACTTTTTCCTATTTTCCATTTACCTCTCTGCTGTTCGTTGTCCCTTTTTTTGAAAATGTGTATTTAAGACCCTGCAAATTATTACTAGCGGTTAACACGGCTCAAAGTCTGATTTACCAGCTGTTTAAAAACAGGTTAATTTCCCCCTTTCTTCCCTGGACCACGAACAAATATCCATCTTTTGGAAGCCTCAGCACTGACTTCACAAACCAAAACAGAGATTGAATTATGGACCCAATCCTGCAAATTATGGGTAGGGTTCTGTGTGAACTGAGTCTCAGGCTATCTATACTGCAATGTGTACCTTTGGAAGTGGGGGTGCTCCATATTGGTTTACACATGCAAATCAAAGGCTAGAATTTGGATCTCATTGCTGTCATAATTTGAAGGTTATGACTTTAATCTTTGTGCATTGGTGCATCCCTTGGTGGATTGGTGCGTCCCTTCGACTTCAGTGCTTAATAACAAAGCCTTCTTTGGTCCCCTGAAAGACCAGTTCTTCACAACGTCACTACAGTCATGTTGTTGCATAGTTACTTGGGAGGAAAAGAGGTTCACTTTCCTCCTTTCCTTATGCCCAGCCAACTTCTTTTTGAGTTCAATTTGGTTTTGTAGGTTTGTTTCCCAAATGAGTACTCTTTTAATGGAGTCACTCTCAGGTGAATGTAGACAGGGGAAGTTTATTGCCATTTTCCCATCAAATTGAGAAACACCATTTTGAATGTGAAACACCCCTCTGTTTCAACTGGAAGAAATGAGAGGTGGTTTGCCCAGCTTGAAAATACCAGCAGAAAGAGGGAGGGGAATAAGTCTGGGTAAAATAAAGAGTCTAAATAAAATTGTCAGAAATGAAAAGATTGAATTTGGCAGGTGGTAACCCAAATACAACAAAAGGGAAATTGGGAGCTTACAAGGAGTGTAGCAACAGGAGAATAATGAATAGCTCAGAACAGGAAGGTGTGGGTTTGATCTGGAAAAGAGACTGGAGAGAAAGGAAGGCAAGTTCAGGTCTTTGAGAGCTGTGTGGAGAAAAGTCTTTCCAAGGAGCTTGGCACAGAGACAGAGCCTGAATGGATGAGAGTTTGCAACTAGAAGCAACAGCAAATGTCAAAGAATGGAAAGGGAGATAAAGACTTAAGTGTAGGAAGAAGAAACTATAAAGGAAGACAACAGGCTCAAACAGGTTCAAAGTTCACAGGAAGAAACTGTGTTTGAGTTAAAAATAAGGAAGTTGGCAAAATGTATTTTTCCGTTTTCTTCTCAGAAACCAACGATGTTTTCTTTTGGTGGTATCTTTCCATGAGTAGGGTTCATATCACATTAATGTGTGTAGACTCCGATCACTCACATACCATCTCCTTGATGTGCTGGGTGAAATTCTCCCATGTCAATGGCAAGGAACAATGGTCACAAGCTGACAGAGAGCAGATTTAGGTTAGATATCAGGAAAAACTTCTTCATGGTACAGGTGGCCAAAATTTGGAACAGGCTTCCAAGGGAGGTGGTACTCTCCCCTACCTTGGGGGTCTTCACAAGAAGGCTGGAGAGGCATCTGGCTGGGGTCATTGGACCCCAGCACTCTTTCCTGCCTAGGCAGGGGGTCAGACTCGATGATCACTTCCTACCCTACCATCTGTGAATCTATGTCCACCCAGTTGGCCTTAAATAAGGCCTTCATGCACAATCCCAGCCCCAATCAAATCCATGACAGAAACTGCTTCTGAAGTAGGACTGGAGTCTCAAAGCAAGATCATTGCAGCTTCTGATGCTGCAGTGATCTCTTTTCTTTTAGGGCCTTTGTCTGAGCCTTCTGTACTAGGGCCAGTTTAAACATTAACAAGTGACTCAACTTTTATTTCACACTCGGTTCCCCAAATGATCTTAGGTAACTTTCCCATTAATGCAATGAGTAGCTTAACCGATGCACATGTTTACGCGTGCATGGTGGGTTCTCTATAAATACTTAAGTCAAATGGATAGATGGAATTTGTAAAGGATATTAGGAACTGCTGATTAGAACGGCTAAAGCAGTATTCAGAAAATCCTGATTCCAGTCTTTGTCTTTCCAAAAAAAAAAAATCCCTTCCATGTTGTGTTGGGAGAATGAGGATCAGATTTAACAGCTGGAGAGCAGCTGTTCACCCCCCTCCTCCACATCACTTGGCAACTTTACCTTAAATTACAGGTATTAACTGTAATCAGTCTTCCTTCATAACATGGTGTCAAGCTAAAGATTGCCCTGAATTTCTACCACATACGGTGTGTAGCTAAATTGCACCCAGATCCACATAGCATAGTAGAGTTTGTATCATGAATAAGATACCCCACACTACTTACAATATAACCTCTGTGCAAGGCTGTCTGTGAAAAACCCAGACTCAATCTGTGGGGCCAAACCTTAAAAGCATTACTTACTTTTTACTCCGTTCTTCCTCTAGCAAGTGCCTGCTAGGGTCAATAAAGGTTTTGATTGAGTCAGGCTGGAACAAAGACCATTACTGAATAAATAATGTCATATTTCTTTCTATGTTTATACGAATTCACTTTGGTCATGCTCCCCTCTCTATTACTTTTACACTAATATTTAAGCCATGAATTTTACTGGCTGAGGCTTTTCAGAAAGTTTAATGTCACATCTGTATATTCGGAAATTGCATTCTGAATTCAAGAATACAAATATACTGGGAAGTATCTGCCCACTCACCCAATCCGGGAAGAGAAAAAAAGCCATGCGACTTCTGTAATCAATATTAGCTAGCTAGCACAGCTAATCTTGAATGCATGCCATCCACTGCTGTGTGAAATTCCTTCAGTAAATACATGGAGAGCAGAAAAAAAGGGGTAGAAGGGAACAAAAATATTAGTTGTTATGACCTCTCTGCTCAGTGCTAGTCAAGATGAAGGTAAAAACTGAGTCAGGACATGGCTCAAAATGAAGCAGCTGTGTCATTATCGTTGACCTCTGAACTCCTAGCCCTTCAACGAGGCTGATCACATGAAAAAGGATTTGTTGAGTAAATCCTCAGTAAAAGTGAGGAACCTTTAATGACAAGTGGTTGGGCTTGAGTTGATAGGCTTCCTCTGAAGAGTGATAAATGGATTAGTTGAACCGACACCCATTCTCCCCCACCTGATTGCTTTGATTCTACATGAATCTGTCTATCATCTCTCTGGTGACTTGGTATGAGAGAGGGCCAACACAACCGGAGGAGCTGAGCCCCAAGTGCCTTCTCTGCGCTGGCTGAATATCAGCCAGATTTGCCAGCATTAAGTGCAAGGAAGCGTTCAGCCTGAGCTGTGCTCTGCCTCTCACACTCAGCCAGCATGGCACTGCCCCGGAAAACCTAATGAAAACCTAATGGCATCGACCGTGTCTTGACTCAAAAGGGAAAGCTGCAGTATTTGGTCAGGTATTTCATAATGAACAAAATCTTTTCTGCCTGATAAGACTTTGGAAGTACATTATAAATGTACAGATAATGGGTGAGCCAGCTGTTAAGGTACTTGCTTGGGAAACAGGAAACACTGTCCTACCAAAGACTTCCTGCATAACCTTAGGCAAGTCTTATAGTCTCTCTATACCTTCACTTCCCACGTATACAATTAGATAACTGTATTTTCTACTAATGATTTTGGGCCAGTCTGGGGCGTACTTGCTGATGGATTCAATGCCTGGGAGATGTTAGGCTACTACTAAGACTGCACCATATAGGATGTGACTTTACAAACAGCTGTGCGACTAACTGACTTGCTGGGTTAATTTTTTTTCTGACTCTATTTATTTATTTTCGGTTTGCTGGCTGCTCGGAAAAATAATTTCATTTAGATTTAAAGCATTTTGAAACTTCTTTTTTCCTCCCACACAGCAGAGAGAGATTTCAAAATGAAAAGCTGCCTGGTTTGTTTACAAAATGTTAAAATTGTGACTAATTTGGACTTTTTGAGGTTTTTTTCTCTTCCAAGAAGAACCCTTCAGTAAAATTTATGTGCCTTTGCCAAGCTTTGGGGCGGCACTAAAATCTACACTTTTGGGGTAAAAAAAAAATGTTGGCCAGAAAAGTCACCTGGGCATACATAGATAAGTACCCGAGAGAGATCTTAAGGTAGCTGCAGCTGCTATTCCTAAGTAAGGTAAAATTACTAGGGCCCCTGTGCTTTGGGGCGTAAAGAGATCACCACCTGTGACGGGGAAGATATTCCTCTCCCAGCATTATACACTTAGATGTATTATCTTCTCTGCTGAAGCATCTGCCATAATTATCTGTAAGAGTCTGATAGGACTTCTGATAATGGACCCAATTATACCTGGGTCTCAGACCATCAGATACTAAGATCTCTTGGGGCACTTTCAAGTAGGACAAATAATGGTCATATTTATAAGTCCCATAAACCAAAACCAACTGGCTTGCAAATCTCCAGAGACAGGAACATTTGAATAAAAAAGAGTGACTGGTTCAAAGGACAGATGCAACGTTGTTTTCTGCCATAGGAAACAGATCTCGGTTGCTGTTGCACAGACAAATATGGTAGTGCTCAAATATACCACACCTTTTGTGATCCAAATATTGCTTGGATTTGTAGTTACACAGACTGACTTCAGGTCAGGCAAGCCCATATAGTTTGAGAGAAACTAGTTTTACAAGCAAATAGCTTGTGGTACTGTCATAGATTTGATAGTTAAAAGACACTATCAACGTCTTTATATGTCTGCTGAATCAGTATAGCATTAAAAACCCTGCAATTTTACAAGACCCTCCCTTTCTTTGAAGCCTTTCTTCTTGGCAAGTAGAAGTTATAGATCAAAGAGGCAACCTGGTCTTGTAAAGCATTTAGCATTTATGGGAGCAAGGAGTTGGGTTTCTTGACTAGGCTGGTAGTTTCCAGGGAATAAAATAATAATTACTTGTGTCCTGTGGAAAGAGAACTGGAGCACCCAGCAATGATGGAGGGAATCTCTCTGCTGCCACACATGTTCCCAGGGAAGTCTCTTGTTGCATACACACACAAGTAGGGCAAACAATAGCAACAAGAGTTGTGATTCTCAGACATGATCTGGAATGGAACTAGTCCAGATAAATTTATTTTTCCTTTGAAACAATTCAATGTAAAAAGAAGAAATCATCAGAATTGTTCTACTTTTGGGGGGGATTTGAATATTAAAAAAAATGCTCCCCTTGTAATACTTTAATTGCCTGGGCAGAACTCTTTCATTTAGTAAAACTGCATCCATCTTTTAGATGGTGTAAATTTATATAAGTTAGACATTTTATAAATGTATAAGTAATGGCCCCACTCCCCACACGTAATTGAGAATGGACATTTTCTGCAGATAGTCTACTTTGGAAGAAGACAGACATTGTGCTGAAAACACATTTTGAACCAAAAAATGTGGACCAGACTTGGCATGGATTTCAAAGGTGGGGTAATATAGAGCTCAAAGGAAGACATTGCCTGCCTTAATCGGTGGCTTTTAGCATGTACCTCCACTGACAGTACCAAGGCACCGCTACCTTTGTGTTGTCTATTCACTATCTTTACTACAAGGTTTTAATACTCAACCTTGTTCGGGCAAACTGCATAGCTGTGATGTAAAGAATTTATTTTTTTTGAGGGAATTCACCCATTCTGAGTCCGTCAGCAGAACAACCCAACTGCCACCGTTTCAGTTCTCCAACCCTTCAGGAACACTAAATTCATGATTTAAGAGAGCTGAAAGGGTAGCATAAAATTCCCCGGATGCACAGTTCTTCTGTACAGAATTGAATGAATAATGTGTATATGCATCTGTGGTATATTTGTGGTACTGAAGTAAGTTCCCTGGGGTGTGTCTATTTTGTTCCAAGCAGTTCATAAATCTAGTAATTACTAACAAAGCATATTCTGTTACAGGTAAATAATATTTGAAATATAATCTCCATAAATGTTGTTTCAGCCATTAATTTTATAGATTGTTAAAGTAATTAACAGTGCATAAAGAGGACTTCCTGCAAAGTAAGTACAATCTTTCACTGAATGGATCTTTATAATGCTCTCTTAGACAGTATCTCAGAGTGGGGATTTGAATTTTGCTGTGTACATTTATTAATTTTAATATTTAGAAAATATCTTAAGATCAGCAATACTTATTGTCCAGAGTTTAACTTTACTTTAGTAAGTCAATATGAACCATTTTAAGATTCATAGCTTGGAGTCTCTTCCACTGTACGTTACATTAAAATATATCATGACTGTCACATACAGTGAAGCTGTTATGTTGCCCATACTAAACAAAATCTACTGCATGATTAGTGCACAATATTTTTTTAAGCATTTTTCTTTTCACTTTAATGCTTTTTAAATTTTTTAAATATTTTGCTTGGTTTTTTTTTAAATGCCTCATAGGTAGTTAACCGTGGCTTAACACTGCATCAAAAATGAAGGTCTCTATTCATTAAATGTTATTTGGGCTACTTCTATATAAAAGTTGCTTTCTTTCAGTGGAAAATAGCCCAGAGACTAGAATGCTTATCCAGTTTTTTCTGCCTATGTTTGATTTCACCATTGGCCTTCGCCACAATTTTTACTTATACGGTGCTTTGACAGCTGAACACATCACTGAGTGCTAAGTCCTGCCCACCTTTAGTTTTCCATCTTGTGGGTATTTTCTTTTCTTTCTTTTTTTTTGTCCACAGATCACTCTGAATGCTCAGAGAAGAGCAAAACAAAGCAACGTTAACAATTAGCACTGCCCGTCATTGGCCCATGCTGAATGACGTGGAAGGTAGACCATGTGCCAAAATAGCTGCTAGCCACCAGAGACTGGAAGAACCATGGCTCCACTGCACACCGTTCTCTTCATGGCCCTCCATGGAGGAAGCATCTGTGCAGCTGAGCCATGCAGCACCGAGGAGGTTGAGCTGGTCTTGAGGAGCGGTTGGATGGATTTTCAAGGAACCTCTTTTTTGAGCTGTCAACTTTCATGATTACTGAGAGAAGGACCCTCAACCATGGGAAAGTGGCTGACTCAGGACTGCTGTGTAGTAACAGGGACTTCCATACAAACTCCTCTATACTTTGAATCACCCATGAGTTCCACAGAGCTTGCTACGTCCATTGAATCCCATGATATGATGAATCCAAGGGAGAACAGAACAGCTTCTAGCTGCCATTTTCATAGGTCCTGCATAGGTGTCTGTAATAGGGATGCCTACAATCCCCTGTGACCACTGTTTCTTCAAAGGATGCATGCTTGGGGCAAAATTTTATGTCGCTGCTAAGATGAATAAGGGTCATAGTTTTTAGGCCTCTAAGGATGCATCTACATGTCACCCTATGTCACCATAGTGATGCGCTATGCTGCCGTATGACACGCTATGGCGATGTAGTGATCACGTGACTCTATACGTGACCAGCAGCTACTTCACCGTAGTGGCACACTCCCTCCATTTTTGTGTGCTGCTATGGCAAAGTAGTGGCTAAAATTAACTCTGCATCGTGCTCATGGTGCAGTATGGGCAGTTACTGCGCTGTGCTTTAGTACATCCAAAAGGATTTATATTCAAATGCTTTTGGATGTACTAAAGAATGGCGCAGTAACAACATCGCCATAGGATGACATGTAGATGCGCCCTAAATCATCAAACAAGAGTCCTGCTTTGCCTTGCATAATCGCCTGAATTATGCTAAGATGGCTACGTTTTCATCGTATATGAATGCTGTATGTGCTCAGAAGTGATATGCTATGGGCCTAGAACGTTTTAACTCCATTTACACTCCATGGTGATTTGCCTTTGCCACAGATGTACAGAAGAGCTGCACAAACCGGTGAAACTGTAGATGACCAACAGCTGTAACGAACAACCGTGATGAAGAGCCACACATCATGAGAGTAGGGCCCACACTTTGCTCAGTAGCGTAGGGGTTGAGCATGTGTCCAGTGCGGCCAGAACAGATGCCCAGTCTGTACTATTACAGTCTTCATTACAGCAGGTGAAATAGAATTAATTCCCATTGACTATACTAGAAGTTGCATGAATAGATTTCAGAATTAGGGTTGCTTTATTCAGAGAAACAGTGTTGAAACTCCATATAACCCCCTGATGTTATTATTGACTTATAATTAAAGGCTGAACCTTTGACTGCACTTTGTCTTGCTTCCTTCTTAAAATACATTCAGGAGGAACTCCAGGAAAAAGAATTCAGTCACGCCTTTCTTTTCTATTCAAATTAGTATTGTTTAGTCCCCAAAATGTTCTTTGCCGCCGGAGAGGCAGCATCTGTTTTTATAAAGACTTTGCTTAATAGGTAGCTGCGGTTCAAAGGCTCTTGCTATCATAATACCCTCAATCTTTCAGAAATTAACTGGTTTATTACTGGACCTCTTCCTTCCCTGTGTGAAGGAAATTATACCTCATTTCTCTCATTAGAGTAAATATAACCCTGTTTAATGCATTGGTATATTGTTGTATAAATTATGAGGACTTCTTTTAGTTTATATGGAATGCAGACATTTCATACATGGAGTGCAAATAAAATAAAAAGCAGATGTCTTTCTCTCTCCTCTCTCATGAGGCTAATGCTCATCATGGAACTTTAACTCATGATGTTCTGTGCGGGGAAACACAGGTAACCTATATGGGACTGGCAGCAAGCTTAGAGTTCAACCAAATGAACTCAATTTCTCCCTGGATTCTTCACTACATTTACCAATGGACCAAATTTGGTAGAACATCTAAAGGAGTGAACTTCTGCTGTCATTTATTGCTTCACATTAATTTCACATGTAGATATGCCCTGCATCTCCAGATTCACTCCTGTGTAAACTCTGGCGCATATTGCTGGCAGGGGACTTGGGGGAGGGGGTGGGAGGTCAGCTTTTCAGCCCGGGGCTTCTCCGACCTGGCTCAACATGCTGTGGAAGGGTTGGCTGGGGTACACGGGTGCTTCAGTGCAGGGCTAGCCCCATAAGCAGCTACACATGCAGTGTTGCACAGTAAAGAACTCCACCACATGATAGCACTTATATTTACAAGTACTAACCTATGGCAGAAACAATTAATTTACTGCTGCCTAATAGGGCCGCACATATAGACACGGAGACTATGGGCAAGAAGGAGGCCCCAGGTCCTGGGCATAACCTAAAACTGCACCCTGGCAGGGTAGGAAAGCCTGGTGGGACTGCTGGTGGCATGGCAGCCCCAGGAAAGGCAAGGGTGGTGAACCTCCCTGGTGAAAGGCAGGCAGGGGGCACAGAATAACCTCCAGCCTCTGCACAGTCCTGGCTGGGGAAAGCCTAGGCCCATGAGATCCTTTAAAGGTCTGAGGCTAATTTGATCTGGTGGAGTTGTGAGGGTTAAAAGCAGGCATTCAGCTTAGATCTGACCCGAGGGACGTTGACCCCGGGGGTAGGGGAGTCCAGGAAGTGTGGCTGCTCCTCAAGGGAGTGATCCTCAGTGCACAAGCTAATTCTATTCCATCTCAGAGGAAAGGCAGCAAAAGGGCACAGCAGCCCCCCCGGCTCTCTAGGGACCTAGCAGACATCCTGAGGCTAAAAAGAAAGGCCTACAAAGGATGGAGGATGGGATTCACTTCCAAGGATGAATATTTTGTACTGGTCTGGTCCTGCAGGGAGCAAAACAGGAAATCCAAGACTGCAACTGAACTCCAACTAGCTTTGAGCATCAAGGACAATAAAAAGTCCTTTTTCAGATATGTGGGGAGCCGGAGGAAAAGCAAGGGCAATGTTGG
>NW_017728907.1:55736330-55761363 GCF_001723895.1 Crocodylus porosus
CAACTGACTTCCTGCCCTTTGGGTGAGGGGGCTGGACTCGATGATCTTCCGAGGTCCCTTCCAGCCCTAATGTCTATGAAATCTATGCTGGGGCCAGGACCCCAAAGGGGGTGTGTGGTGTTGAAGGGCCAGAGGCCTACTACGAGGGATGCCCAGACAGCAAGAGGCTCACGATCCCAACTGGCCTAAGATGGGGCTAGGGCTTAAGGGGGAGCTGAAGGTCCCAGAGAGGGGACCACAGCTAGTTGGGTGAAGGGTACAGCTATGTTTAGCTGCCTGGGATGCCATCTGCAAGGCTTAGGCTACAGTGTAGGGGTAGAACGGAACTGCCAATATTCCCCTTAACATCGGGGTTCAGATTGGGCAGCCTCCCACCTGAGTAACACCATAATCATGTACCATCACGGCATGGCAGACGAGAAAGGCCAGCAGTTAACCCAGAGACGGGTGGGCAGGCCAACATCGAACTGGCCCCAGGAAGTCCCCCCTGTTACACCATGGATTTTAAGGAGCAAAAAAGACTCCAAGCTATTGTAACTTAAATCAGTGCTGTCCAACTGGTTTCCCATGGGCTACATGCAGCCCCTAAAGAATTAACATACAGCCCCTGGGCCATAGGCAAACTAATGCAGCAGTCAGCTGGGCCTAGGCCATGCCCAGCAAAGGCACCTAGATACATAGATTTCCCCCCCATTTGCCTGGCCTCCCCTGTGCAAACGCCTGGGTTCAGTATTGGCAAATAGAAAATTTTTCTTCAATTTTGACCCAGTTCCTATTCACTCATTAATCAGTTAGGGTTAGCAATATAATGCAAAAAAGAAGATGACTTATTTGCTTAGCATACCCCAGAAATATGCAAATAACTATGCAAATAAGTCCTATTCTTATTTGCCTTATATTGTTCACTATAAACTGCCTGTGAGTGAGTGATAAGTGGGTCTCAGACCTCTGCAGCAGCAGCAGCAGCAACAGGACACAAGAAGTAGAAGAGAGGAAAGGGCCCCCTTTTCCTGATGGAGCTCTTCAATTCTTTTCTTGCCCATGGCCCTAAAAAGTCTTAATCTGCCTCTGGCCTTGTCCAGGAACTGTTCTCTGTTTTGTTCTCCAGCTGCTGCTTCTGAAGTTCCTGGGCTCCTCTTGCCTTCTACTACGCTGGCAGTGCATCAGGGACCTGTGTGTAGTGGGGTGGGGCCCTGTGGTCTTGCCTGCAGCCCCTGTGGCATGTGTATGGGGTGGGTGCAGCATTTGTGGCATGGGTTGTGGAGGGGTCTGCAGTCCCCAGCCACTCAGAAGTTGGACAGCACTGGTTTAAATTGTAAAGTGCAGAGGGAGAGGGATGGAACAAAATAGGCAGCAGAAAAGGTGCGAATTAAAGCAGGCTTTGCCTTACTTGCAGCCTCCGTAGGGAGAACAGCTGCCAGAGAACCAGCAACCCCAGTTTTATAGCTCCCCATTAATTATTCTAACCTCATCTGTCTCTTTAGGGGAGCTTTCAACCTCAGACAGTGACAAGTAACCCAGAGAGCTGAGGACTGAATCTCCTGTCTGTATCTTAAATAATCTGCTATGTCTTTATTATATTTAATAAAGCAGTCAGAAAAAAATCACCAAAAATCACCAAAATAATTAAAGTTGAAATATTTTGATTCTAAAGTGTTGCCTTGGTGCTTTGCAGGGTTTGTAGTTTGGGTGATTCAGAGTCTTATAGGATAGGTTTATCACCTCTCCCCTGAGCCAGCAATGTATTATTTCCCTTCATGGTGATGGGACACGGTGCACTATGGGAGTTACAGTGCATCAAGGGAAATGAAAACTAAATGGGGAACCTGAATGTCTGTAAGAATGAGTGAAATGGGCAAATTAATTCCTATGGTAATGGCCAGATGTAACACTCAGACTGGTTTAAATGCGGTTTAAACCTGAAATGAACAGATACACAAGCCCATTAAGCCAGTTTTTAGCCACCTGGAACAGTTCTAAAGCCTGCCTGGAAAATCAGATACTGTTTTCAACCAGTGCACTGTGAATTGCGTATGTGTCGTGTGGACACCAAGCATTTCATACCAAAGGTCTTGTTGGTCCTCCAGGCATCCCACACTACACTGTTTCTTACCCCTTCCCATTGCTGCAACCGGACACTCCTGTATGCAGCCAGAACTCTATTGTCCTTTTATTTTTCCTTTTGTTGGCACTTTTTGTTGGGGAGTCTCCTTGCATGGCTTGTTCAATAAAAGCTATCTTTCTAACAGCCAGCTGTATTTTCACTCTCTACTCAACCACTGTCCCTCTCCCCTGCCCCCTGGAAGCCCCAAAACATGGGTCCAAGCACTTCCCAACTCCTCACCCACCCTAAGTCGGGCAAACACGCTGTGGAGTTCAGCAAGTAGAGACTGTTGAACTGTTATTTATCTTTAGGAGGGAAGGGGCAACAGAAAAGTGAAAACTGTCCCATCCACAGGTCACCCAGCCCCAGGACCCCCAAAGCACGGGTGCAAACATTCAGCCACTTTCACCACTGCAAGGCATGCTGGGCTGGGTGATCGCTCCCACCACCTCATGTTGGAGCCACAGCACTTCAGCACCTAAAAGGTGACCGTTCTAACTGGAATGGCAGGCACTGTACTTGTGGACACTCCTGACCCATGACAATCGGGGACCAATTCTCTATCAGAGACATTCGGGCATGTTTCAGTGGCTTAGCAAAATAGAAATATGGAGTTTTTAGGCAGTATATTTTTGTAACAAACATTCAAAAATTTGTGTGGAGAACCAATACTTCTCATGAAGAAAAACATGCTTGTCATGGAAAACTCAAGTCTCTTCTGAAAAACAGTTTGGACAGAAGAATGCCAGTCTTTAGTCCTTAATGTAATACAATAGCTCCAATAGTCTTTCTTTCCTTTTTTTCCAAAGGAAAGATCCTTTAAAACAAACTGTGTTAACCAGGCAGATGACTGTAAGCCATGCGGTTGACCTGCACTTCATGGTATTGTCACAAGTGGTTTATTATGTTTGGTGGGAGAGTTACGAAGCAGAACGAACGAGATACAAAACTGGTTTGAGTGCGATTAAATGGGCCTAAAAGCTGCACATTTTATGGGAAGGATTTGTGGGCCTGGTGCCAAGCTGCAGTACATTGTATGGTACTTAGGTTCTCTTTACCCATATGGGTTGCTTCAAAAGAACCTGTTTAAAAGTCACCAAACAGTTTACAGCTGTTTTCATAACTGGGTCGGTATACTTGAGGGAGTTGTCCAGGAACTTCTTAACATCTTACCGAGATCATATTTTTTCTAACATAGCACTGTATGCCTTCCAAATGGTTATCCCTTGATATCACAGCTGTACCCATTAATGTCTCTGTATGCAGAGTTCTTGACATTACCAATAACAAACACCAATTATCAGCAGATAGCTCAAGTATTTTAAAAAAAGCATTGTTTTGATCAAAACCTGGCAAAATGGGGGTCGGACAGCTGAGCAATGAGAACAATGCAGTCAGCTGATAATTGGCTTGAGATTCTTTTTCATGGGAGTAGAACTGGATGAAAATTTTCTGGAAAATGCTGGTTTGCTGAGGCCAAAATATTTCATTTAATTCTTGAATTTGACACACTTGCTCTGAATTTCTAAGGCAGGTTCCCAGGGAAGTCAGAAGCTGCTGGTCACTGGCCCTAGGGCAGATGTACAGAGGCTGAGAGTCTCCATCAGATGTCCCCTGAAATTCCTACCCACTGTGAATGTCAGTGAACATCTACAGAGGCTGTCAGGACCTTCTGGTCCCGAGGGAATTTTGAGAAAGTTTAGCAGTGGTTAGTTTTAGACTGACCAAATGAAAACAAAAGTTCTAGTCCAAGTGGGTTTGGAAGAATGACCCTCTGTAACCAGTCCAGCTGAGAGGGTGGTTGTGTTGTTCCTCCCGATCCTTCCACGCATTCATTCTGACCTCTCCGGGGTCCACCCTCCTGTCTCGCCTGCCATGTCTTGACATTAAAATTAAACATGGAGGCTGCCTTTTGTGCTATGCAGCAGGGCCCCAAATCGTGCCAGCCCAGTTGAGCATGAAGAGAAGCTGGGAAGAAAGGGTACCCCAGGTGCACTGATCTCTGTCTCTCCATCTCAAGGGCATGGCCTTGAGGGGCTTTTCAGATTGTCTGGGTTTTGGTATTCTGGCTTTGGGCCCCTTGCTCTAGCTGGGCCCCTCAGCCCCAGGTCCACTGTCCCGGACCCTGAGTTCCTGGGCACATGTTCCAGCCTCATTCTCCTGGATTGGTCTTGCACCCTTGGGCTCTGGGCTTGTGCTGTCAGTCTTTGGGGTTTCAGGCCCTCCCTCACACTTCATTCCCTTGGGCTGTGGGCCTGCATCCTCAGTCTATTTCGTTACAGACTCAGATCCTCAGCTGCAGCCTGGTCCTCCAGTAATAGCAGCAGCGCACCTGCCTGGCATTGCTTGTGGCCTCCAAGCCTGCCCCTACAGCTGCTCCTGGTTCTCTGGTATTTAAACACAAACACAGGCCTAAGCCAAAACTGCTTCCAAACTAAACTCCTTCCCCACACCCCCAGCCTGGGGTTGTCACCACCACAGTAATGAATAAACATATAACCAGAATGACCTAGGGTTGATGCCTGGTACTGCTGGGGATTCCTTTCCCACACACTCAAGCAGCTCTTACCTTATGAAGACTATAGCCCCCCTCTCTGTGTCACCTGACCCACCACTTTCACCCCAGGTCTATCAGTCACCACCCTGATTACACTTTCTGCACCTGGGACAAGCAACCATTTTTCTTAAAGAGCTCTCCACCTCTTCCGGTCCCTCCAGGGATGTGGAGCCAGGTGGTTGCTCCCTGGCTCTCTTCCTCTTCAGTAAAGGGTAGGAGCCCCATTGCACCCTCTTCTTTAACACTGGGTACTCCAAGGTGCATAGTGTGGATAAATGGAATGATAGCTCTCCTAGACTGTTGAAGTACCTGCTTAATGGAGCTGATGTATAGGTGCGATTGTGACACCCATTCTACTTTTTTAGGAAGTTCTTACCAAGGCAAAATTCCAACCGAGCCAAGGACAAGGATTTCAGAATTAGGCCCCAATGACAGCTGCAGAACACTTGTTTCAATTAGGTTTGCCTGAGGAACAAGAAGAGTATGGATTGGCTTATCCATAATATAGATTTCCATTTTCATGCTTTTGTCATTTTGGGTTTGCTTTTGGGGTCAGCCACTCCCATCCTAATGCCAACTTCCCAGAGTTTCTCCTGGAAATTATTTTTAGGACGGATGTTGTACTGGGTATTTTTCCAGATGGCAACTTTCCATTTATGATTTATACACATCTCCAACACACCCAAGCCTGTATTAGCAGCTTTATGCAGAGTGATTTTAGCTGTGGGACTCCTGCTGATCTTAGTGCCTTATGTTTTATGGGGCTCTTGCAGATTGCACAGAAAATGGATTCCTTAGTTAAAGCCATGCAAAGAAGGGGAGAGAAATTATTCAAAACATTTTGACATGATGTTAGTTGAACATTTATTCAAAAAATATGACTAGCCAGTGCTGCTGTTAGCACACCATGGGATAGAAGACAGATGCCTTCTTAGATTAAAAACCTTTGTAAAACCTGTAGTCCAATGAGAATTTAGGGCCAGATTTTCATGAACACTGAAGTCCCTAATCACTAAAGCCAGGATGGCATAAATTATACCCACTTACACACTGCCAGATCCTTGGTGTCAGTCTGTGTTACCCTCTGTTACCTACCTTGTCTGTTTTATTCACCTGCTGTTTTCCAATTTAACTTGGGTTGTAAGCTCTCTTAGGCAATATCTGCAGTCTCAGTGCTTAGTACAGCAGGGCTCTGGTTTCTAGGTACTATGACAGAAAATAAAGTAATAGTGTCCTCTCACAAAACTCTGTCCTTGTAAATGTAATGGGCCAGACTGTGGCCTCCAGAACTATGCATGATGGGGACTATTCATATTCAGGAGTTTTTATTTCTATTGAAGTCTTGGTTTGGGGAATCTCAGGACAAAGGGAAGGTCAGGTAGGGATTGAATACTAGGGATCAGACCTGGTGTAGAGACACAGCGGGTGCTTGTACACATCACAGGTTTTAATCTTCATTAAATTAAATAGGTTTATAAAATTTAAATCTGCTTATTTTGGAGCATCACATCTGTGTTTACACGCACTAGGTTTTCAAATGAATTAAGCCGGGTCCTGGCCAGCACCACAGGAGAGTGGGATGGTCCAGCACTGCTCTCCTGACCTAGGGCCCCCCACCCAGCCTGTGCCGGTGCAGCTGTGGAAGGAGGGAGCCAGCAAGCGAGAAAAAAAAAGCCACACAAAATAAGAAAATAAGTGGAAGCAATTGGAAAGTGAAAGCAATTGGAAGGGGTGAACTACAACAAAGTTGCACCGCCATCTGCTGGACAAAGAGGCTCATTACACATCTTTGAGTGCCTTTGTGTTTGCATGCAATGAATTCGTGGACACAATGCTTTAATTCCTGCTGAGCCAAACTAAAACTAGGTCCAAGGAGTTTGTTTAATGCACAAGAAAAACTTTTAAAACTTTGGAAAATCCCGCTCATGCAAGTAGACACTTGCAGCACATGAAAGAGCAAAAATTGTGGTGTGTACATGAGCCCAGCATTTCTGGGATGGATCCCATGGGCTTCTATGGAAGAAGGTAGGCTTCAGCCCCTAAAATAACAAGATGATGGACTCTGGGAGGCTTTCTTAGCCTCAAGATCCCCAGGCTACATGTTTTGGGACAGACTGACCAGGGGCAATGAAGCTGTGAGCCGTTGGCCATTGGAAAAAGGCTGATTTGAGCTTATTTGCATAATTACTCTGAAGATGGGTAACTGATTAATTAACAGAGCTAATGGCCAGAGAGATTGTGATCTAGTCCTATCCCCATGCATGTTACAGACCATTACATTTCATCTGGTTACTCTTGTATTAAGTTCAATAACTTGTGTTTGACTAAAGCACCACTTCCAGAAAGGCTTCCAGTCTTGATCAAAAGACATTAAGACATGGTGAAACCATCATTCCACTTAGCAGCTTGTTTTATAAATTAACTGTGCCCACTGCCAACAACCCTAGATCTAGGTTGTTACGAAAAATATAAACCAATTTTTTTTTGTGCCATCTGAATACGTGAAATAGGCAGGTAAGAAAGGAAATTCCGTTGCAAAATCCCTCCCCCCACTTCCCTGAAGCATGCAAACATGGCAAAAATATGATTTTAAATTAAAGCAGAGTTTCCCCTTTCCCCCCAAAATGATTAAAAAGTCAGTTCTTGACCAGATTTATAAAAAAAAATGAACACTCCCTTAGCCCCTTTACCACCTTCAATTTGCAGGACTTATTTTTCAGTATCTCTAGGGAAGAAAGATTCACAGTTTGAAGATCTTGGCCTTCATCAAATATTCTAAATGGAGATCCTTCTTCGGCCCTCATTGTCATCGTTATTGTCATCATCATTGTTTGAGTAGCTCAGCCTTGCAATGCTGCTCAGCTTCCATAAAAATAGTTAGAATTTCTTAGTTTGTTGTCACTGTATAATAATGTAATTTTGCTGGCAGCTTTAGAAAACAATAGCTCTCAAGCTATTGATTTCTGAGCTTGTATGTTTCAATTAGTCTGATATTGTTTAGTGTTTTAAGCTGTATAAATTACTCCCCTTCCTGATATCCATTTGAAACAGAAATTGAAAACTGATTTGGTTTATCATGCATGTAATGCAATTTATAGGAGAGCGCACAATTTCACAGAAGGGCTGAGGCACTATTCATCGCTTTTTGAGAGTCAGCTCTCTAAAAAAAAAAAGCTTGTTTTTCTTTTTTGATAGAACGCAAGGGGAGGGACTCAGTTCAGAGTAGACATCTGTGAAAAATCTGTTCGGGTCTTATTACTATTATGTTATATAGTCAGCTGTGCTCTACTGTGCTGAGCACATTTGGAATGTGGATGTGCACACAACAGGCATGCACAGCCCTCACTGTGGCAGCAAAAAGCAAAGTCAACTTGTCAGTTATGTGGTAGTAGTGGATTTACAAAATGTAATCTGTCCCATGCTGGATGTAATATTTGACCTGAATGGCTAAACCCAGCAATTAATTTTCACCTTTTCCTGTGACAGGGTGTGTGTTGTGGAAGACTGGACGTGATGCTCTGGAGTTCTGGTGGGAATTGTTTGTAGCTGTCAATTGGTTTTCGTTCTACTTAGGTTGTCGTTAGCTCATTTGATTGGACTGGGGTGACTGATGGGGTCTGTTTGTTTGATCATTGTTCGGACACACTTTAACTGTACAGGCAACCCCCGCATAACGCCGTTTTGCTTAGTGCTATTTTGCTATCGGGCTCATTTTAAATACCTGCCTCATTCTACTTAGCACTCAGTGAGTTTTGCTACACCACTGAGCCGGCTGGTGAGGGGTTGGGAGAAGCGGTGATGGTGGCGGCGATGAGAAAGGGCGAGTGGGCATGCGGGCATGGGTGCGGGGCCTGCACCAGTGTCCCGGGGTCAGGGCCAGCAGGTTCCACGGAGGGACAGCGGGAGTGCAGGGCTTGGGTTGGCATGTAGTGCTGGAGCAGCTGGCTGGCCAGTCAGTGAGTGGGTGGGAGGATGGGGAGAAGTGGCAAGTGGGTGCACAGGCGTGAGTGTGGGGCCCGCACTGGTGCCCGGGGCCAGGGCTGGCTGGGACCCAGGGCAGGGCAGTAGGAATGCAGGGCCTGGGCTGGCACATAGCTGAAGAAGCGGTGGCAGTGGCAGCAAGAGGGAGCAGTAACCAATGATATCTATTTACATTAATTCCTATGGAGAAAATGGGTTTCGATTAGTGTAGTTATGCTTAACGCTTGGTTTTTCTGTAAGCAATTAAGAGTGTTAAGCAGGGGTTGCCTGTAGTTTCAATAATTTGTATACAAAATTGATAGAAATTACTTCATTTGTAAATAAAAGGTTATTTTTCACCTTCCTTCCAGCAGGGAGAATGAGTGCTTATATCTGTTACATCACTTGAACAGCTTTCTTTGTGAAGAAGAGCAGAATATATTTTTTTATGCAAGGAACTGTTTGCAGTCTTGATACTCTTGCATATTCATTGAGTAGTAAATCTTATCTTGATCTGAAATTCTTGCAGTACACCTAAGTTTGCATAGCTGGATGGTGCACGAAGTGCTGCCAAGAAAGAAAGCCCAAGCAAAGGAATGTTTTGTAGCTTTTAAAAGAGGGACAAAAAATTGATCCTGCACAATAAATCAATTTGTTACAAATCTGTCACGTTTGTCTCAGTGAATTCTGGCTTAACAGTTGCATGGGTGCAACACTCATCCCCAAAAATTATATGTAACATTTATGTCAATAAATCAGGAGGATAGTTGTGCCAATACCAAGGATTGGAGCTAGACTGATAGGTCTTCAAATTGTGAAACATACAGGATTTGGGACAATCCTTTCAAATCAGATCATTTAATTTCCAGACAGCAGAGCAAAGTATAATTCTGACTTGGTAACTGTATTTTGTCCATCCTGTGGCCCCACTTCAGATAACTTGCACATGACCTTTTGTATGGGAAGAGGGTGACGTTCTAATGTAAGTAAGCACCACGAGACACTGGAGTACCACCCTGCTGAAGTTAATTGAACGTTTATTTTGAAGATGACAAAGTCAAGAATGTGCACTAGTTTTGAAAAGAATGCAATGCATGAAAAGCATTTGCCATATCTGATTGTGATGCTTGAACACAACAATAGGCAAAACTGTTCTGTAAAGGTGTCTAATTTATCAAAATACACTGACTGGTGTGTAACTGTCACTGCCTTCTACTGAATAGAACCAGAGCTGTTCAGGTGCATGTCACAAACCCAACACTGTTAAGGTGACTCGTCTTCAGCTAAAGTAACATGGTGCTTTTAGTGCAGGAAGATTTTGCCTCGTCTCTGTTCTGGCTGGCCATAGTGTATGGGGAAGCGATGATATGACACACTTCACGAACACAGATTTGCAATAATGTGACAATCAAGATCTTGCCCATAAATCAGAGGAGTTTGCAGAGAGCTTGGCCTAATGCACCAAGTTCTATGCAGGTTGTTCCATCTTTGAACTATTCATGACATTTGATATATTTTGTGTACAAACATGCTGACTTGCTGGGTTCAGAGACTACTAGTACGCAGTCCTCCATAGGTAGGACCTTATCACAGACTGAATGCAGCCTGTTTGCCCTCATAGGCTAGGGACAGAAGTTACAAACCAGTTTAAGTCATCAGAAATTGGTTTAAACCTGTAACAGAACGTAAGTTCAGTGCACATAAGCCAGTTTTAAAATGACTGAAACAGGTTTAAGATAAACCTGGTTGAATATAGTATCAGACTTAACTGATTTGGGTCAAACCGGTTTATGAAACTTCTGTCCCAGACACCTTGCTGGTACAAGTTAAATCAGAGTCCCCCAGCATCCCAGCATGCTTTCCAGCCCTGGGCTGGGCTGTGCTGTCTGCTCTAGAAGAGAAGGGTTGGTGGGGGGAGAAGGGGGAGATAGGCAAGGACTGCTCCCCACCCCCGGCTGGGGTCTGACCCAGGGAAGAGGGTTAAATGCCTCCTTCCCCCAGTTTAACCACCTCCCCCCAGAAATACAGAGCTGCCCTGCCCCACTAAACTTACTGCTGGCTGCAACTGAGGGCTACATATCCCAGGGGCACCTGGAAGCAGGAAAAGGAAGTGATGAGCAACCCTGCAGTCCTGCTTCTCTGATGCCGGCCTGCCAATCCAAAATCCTCAGGGTCAGCAGGAAGAGCAAGTGCCGGAGAGCCGTGCTAGCGCCCCCCAGCTTCTGGCCTGAGCCACTGCAGGAAAGTGGCTGCATTTCCTGAATGAAAGGTAAACATGTGTCCAGTTGTTTCTCAGTTCAATCTTTGCAGCTTAGACTAACCTGCAAAGACTGAATCAATTCAATCTGGGACTTTTTGACTGTCTGTACTTAGCCACAGAGAATTTTATTAGTAGTTGTTAAGAACTATGTGTCCAAAAAGATGACAAAGCCGGTAGGGAAATACAGATTGCCCAAGCGAGGCACTAAAATAAGAGGGATGGGGGTTAGGAGGGGAATGCAACTAGGTTACAGAAAATGCAATGTTAGCCAACTAAGCCTAAGGGTGGGGGAGAGGGGTGGGGGAAGGGGAGGGATGGGGTTCGCAATGCTGGAAGAGAAAGAAGATAGATATACACAAACCCATACAATGGTCTGCGACGGTGGAGGAAGTAGGCTGAAGCAAGCTTCTCAGTCCATTTAGAGTCTCATTGTGGGGGTCCTCTTTGGGTGGACCGGGGTGGTCCGTTGCTCAAGAGCCTTCTCGAAGTGAAGTCCATCAGGTGCGGAGCGGGGTTCAGGTGGTCCCCTCTGGTTCTGGTCTGGAGGCGGTCAGTCTGGTGGGGTCGGTGTACTGGCAGTGGCCCGTGGGGTGCTGCACATAGGTGTGTGTCACAGGACCAGTGGATTGCGTTGGACGCCATGAGGCAGTGCATCAGGTTGGACATCTACATGATGTGCCTGGCATGTCCTGGCAGACTTCCCCTCAAGCATGCCCAGCTCCTGCTCGTGCAAGCCAAAACTCAGAAATGCAGTGGTGAAGCAACTCTAAGGCATTCCCCCCCCACTGACTCAGTTGCTCATGAGATTTCAGTCTATAGTGTGCTAGAAAGTGGCCATTGAGGATGCAGTAATAGCAGAGCCAAAGCTGGAGAAGAAGAAGAGGATATGTGCAGTATGGATGATGCACAAGGGAGAAGGCAAAAGAATGCCTAAACCAGATTTCCTTCTGAAGGCACTCTAGCTGCCTGTAGTTACAGTCTCTGCTGCTGACAGAATCATCCCAAATTCAGCTTTAAATGCTGATGCAAGCTGGCTGTTAGATGATGTGCAGTGCTGGGCAGTGGAGACAGTCTGGTCTCCTCAGGGTTGATCTACTGCATAACGTAGGATGGAAAATATTCTTCCCTTCAGTAAACAAAGATAATGTTAACCCACCTCCACGCTTTACTTTAAAAGGATCTGTAGAAACCTGGGGGATGGATTTAAAAAAAAAATGGAAGAGACAGGGAAGCCTGAGAGTAAAATGCTTCATTGCAACATCATACTCAATCACGTTGCCTCATTATTCATAAAAAATCAGCCTTATGCTTGTTTCTGTTGCCATTCACAGCAGACAACATAGAGTGCTTTAACCAGCAGAAGGCATAAATGTTTAATAGCATACAGTAAAATCCCCAGTTCTCTAAAATAGGGAAGTTTGTATTTTTCCTGCAGGCTACCCAGGTAGAAAAAATAATTCTAACTTTTCCCAAAAGCATGTTAATGGATCTACCTGCATGTCTCCTTAGCTGTAAAAGGAGAAAGACCATACTCCACAGTTAAATGTTATTTATCTCATGTTGCAGGAGCAAATCAATAGGAAAATGGCTCTATTACTTCTCTACTTAAATATATATTTCCTGAATGAGACCACACTCTTTCTGGTGTTTGTGGCATAAGCAGTTTTGGACTCGTCAGCTCTTACTTTTAATTGCATCATTACAGTTTTTAGAAATCTGTTGCCTGTAGGGGGTGGCCTCCATTTTCTGAGGTCCATTAATGCATCATGGTACAGAAAGGGCACAAATGGCTTTCCTTTCAGTCTGCATCTCTTTGATACTTTTTTTGCATTTATTCTAAAATAAGTCTTTCAAGTTAAAAATAGATTAACATTTCCCAGCATCAAGAAACTTGTTTTAGTGTTAAAGTTCCTTGATTTGAAAGCCTACCCACCCTCCATTCCCAAAATAAATATTGCCTTCTGATCTCTAACCTAAACCTATTCTCCATCAGCTTATTACCATTGTTCCTCATCACCCCAGGTGGTGCTGGGGAGAAAAGGGCTCTACCTATTTGCTGTTGATCTCCCCTGATGAGTTTGTAGGCAGCCACCAGGTCCCCCTCAGCCTTCTCTTGTGGAGGCTCAACTGGTTCAGGTCCTTCAGCCTCTCCTCATAGGGCCTGTCCTGTTGCTCTCTCACCAAGCGGGTGGCCCTCCTCTGAACCCTCTCCAGGCTGGCCACATCCTTTTTAAAGTGTGGAGCCCAGTACTGGACACAGTACTCCAATTGTGGCCTGACCAGAGTCGCACAGAGGGGGAGGATCACCTCTCTGGACTGGCTTGAGATGCACGTTTGGATGCATGACAAGGTATGGCTGGCCTTGCTGGCTGCAGTCTGGGATTGGCGGCTCATGTGCATCTTGGAGTCAATAATGACTCCAAAATCCCATTCTGCCTCTGTGCTTTCAGGAGGAGAACTCCCCAGCCTGTATGTATACTGTGGATACACACAGGCTGGTATGTGCATGCAAATATAATGATATATATGTGGGGAAAGTGGGAGGTCAGCATTCAGCCTTTGCACTGAGGAAACTGGTATGGGCACTGTGTTACTTTCAATAGTATCTGACCTCCAGGAGTGACCAACTGCTAATAGTACTCTGCCTCCAAGATTGGGCTAATCCTCCAATGGAAAGGAAATACAATAATAATGCCATGCAAAACCAACTGTGTGAAGATATGCAGAAGAACAAATCTTTCCTTTCCCTCAAGTTAAGGATTGAGATAGACAAGACAAGGAAAGTTACTTTTGTTAGGTCAAGTTCATCCTACAAAATTTAAAATTCCTGTAGGAAAGCACTGTATTTTCCATAGCTGTGAATATTATCTGTGTTCATAAAACTGCCAGTTCCTTTTATCTCATGTAATGATTATTACAGTGCTCCATGTTAGGCTACAGTTGATCTGGAAATCTGAGCTCAAGATGGATCCAGCCAATGTTTCTGACTGTAATTTGAGAGGGAAGGAGGGGGAAAACTGCCTGGGTCATGGCCCAGTCTGTCCCTGAAATACAGAGACTTTCACTGACATTGTGTAACAGGGTCCCAGGGCGTGGCCATGATGTCCCCTGGTGGTCACTGAGCCCTGGCTTGTTCTGCCCTTCTGGGGAACTCTTCCCTTGCATGCCTGGTCTCACTCGCTGGCTCATGGGATAATTATGTGTCTCGAGGTACCCGTATATGCCTGTCTTTCTTTTGGCTGGCTCCCATAACCTAGGTCCACTGTACCACATGTGGCTTCTGGGTCCCAGCCTTGTCCCAGTCAGTCCTTGGCTTTTGTCTACACCTGGATCCGTGCTCGCTGGCCCTGAACTTGGCCCTGCTCTGTGCTCCAGGCTTGCTGGTTGCCAAATGCTGCCCTGCTCAAGGATCTGGGCTCCCCAGACCCAGTCACTGCCCTGGTCTGTGCTCTTGGGGACGCCTATCTATATGTAGTTACAGTGTGTTGGAGCAGACTCAATTAATCAAGTCACCTGGAGTGTGGTAATTACTGCATTCCAGCAGACTCCAGTGTCATGTGTATCAGCGTCCCCGCACTGAAAAATGGCAGCAGGGGCACTTTAACTAAAGTTTGTTAACACATACACGAGACAGATCTACAGTTGCACAAATAATGTTTTGGGTAGCTGACAAAACAAATATTTCAGGCTTATTCAAAGGGAAATGTATTTGAAGTTTTTGGCAAACAATAAAAAAGGGAAAACACTTCTTTTTGGCTTGTATAAAATGATTTGCTTGATTTGAAATGAAATGGTTCATTTTGCTTTTGAGCTTTTATTATAGTTTTAACATTAAAAATTAAACGAAAGGAAAAGTTTAAGAAGTCATTTCAGATCAATAATGTTCAAATGAAATGTCTTAGTGTTTTTCCAAATACGTGAATATATATATATATATATATATATATATATATATGAAACAATCGATTCTTGCACGGCTGAATCTGCGTTTTCCATTGAAAAAGTTTTTGGCTGAAACAAATTGCACAGCTCTAGTTAGAGGGGAGGGACGTTGTTAAATTAGTCTAAAAAGAAACCTTATAAAGCTTTTATTAGAGCCTCTTTCCAAACTCTGCAAGTAGATGCTGAGATCAAAAGGAAATAATAAAGTAAAGATGAACTGTCCAGTTAATGTTCCTTCCTTTTGGATGCGATGGAATTGTCATTCCCTTCTTCCTTGTGAAGAAAGGAGTCTTTCACAGACAGTCCTGGACTGATGCAGAGGCTGTAGAAACCCAGCTTTGTGGGAAAATAGAGCAAAGTGGTCCTCTGCTTTTGTTAATAAGGGCTTTCCAAATGTGATCGAACATCTATTAATGTTTATCAGGGACAACTGATGATTTCCTATTGCAATCTGCAGTTCTTAGTGACCCAGTCAGCTGATGATGGATTGGCCATTCCTTTTTAAAGGCTTCTCAGTATCTGGCACGATATGGCATTAACCCAATTTCTGCTTGGGTTAAATCCACTGTTATAGAATATTACTGAATTTGTTGAAGTCAAATTATAGTTACAGGCCTGACAAGGCTCTCACTCACACCAGTGTTAAGCAGGAGTAATTTTATTGAAGGCAATGGAGTTGCACCAGTTTAAATCACTTATCATGCTATAGGAAGTTGCTCAGACTGGATAGTAATTAGAGAGTTGTAGGGAATGATATAAAACAGAAAATGCAAAGCAGAGACTGGATTATGGGGTAAAGACTTTGGAAGCTGAAAAATACTCTATTTGTGCATGTGTCTGAAACACTGTAGTGCATTAGAGAAGGAGCTACCCTTACCCCTGTATTTAGACAAGCCTTCAAGAGCTCTGCCTCCCTGTTTTACAACAAGAGCTTTAAAGTTGTCAGGTCATTTAATCCTGGGTCAGGGAAATGATTTTTGCTGGATCCAAGTATTTAGAGGCAGGGTCGTCTGTGTCATGATCTGTTGAATGATATATTTATATAACTCACTGAGCAAACTAGTCTTTTATACATCCTCTTTAAATAATAATTTCCTCAAGCCCAGAGCCAACCTAGAACCCAGGAAGCCTGATTCCAGTGCTGTTATGTCTGTTAGTCAAAGGCTTTTCTCTTCATTATGAATAATTTAAATTGGCATTGGCAGTAGGGTTAAGGCTGCTTGCCTGTGGCTGCTTTTAAAATTTATATTGTCTTTAAAACTCACAATTAAGCATTTTAAAGGCTTCCAATAAGTCTTGGTAAATTTAAAACAAGAAGGCTGAAAGTTCCCATCCACAACAGGTTTCTTCTGGGTGGGGGAGAGGGCCATTTCTTTAATATTGCTTTTAAAAAAGACCCCCAAAATTGAAGGAATTGAACAATTTTTTTGGTCTCTTGACCAAAATGAATAGGATGAAATAATTGAAATGCACAATGCATTAACTAAATGGAATTCACTGGATGGTATAGGAGGCTCAGGCTTCATCAGGGGCTTGTGCTATTACAGAATTGAATCATTTATGACATCACAGGGAAGAGGAATGTGACCACCCCGTCATAAAATGATGTTCTGGATCACTGAAGGAAATGGGAATTTTGTAGTTAAAATTTAGGTTAAGATTTCACCCCTATTATTTGCAGCCAGAAGGGACTATTGTCATTCACTCTGGTGTTCTGCATAATCCAGGATTTTCACCACCTTATTTCTGCAGTTTTTTCCTTGTTTTGACTTCTACTGGAAATCTCCAAAGAAGCATTGTGTGCCTCCCACTGCTTGAGTGAGAGAGAGAGATTTCCTAATGTTTAATCAGGGTCTCCCATCCAAACAATTTTTACCCTCTCCAAGAGCACGCCTCTTCTTCTGTCTTTCCAGATTTAATCCCGTGTGGTGGTGAATGCTGGACTACTCCAACAGGCCTCTTATCTTGCCTTAGTATGCCTGATGAATAACGATGCTCAGCAACTTGAAAAACCAGGCTTTTTATAGTCCGTCATTAAAGGACAGAAATCTCTGGCTCTGATATGGACTGAAATTGCCTATGAAAAATCTCTTAAATGTTTCCCCTTATTTCAAGCGGGTTTGTCATAGTCACTGACCTGAATGCAGGAAACCGACTTTGTCGCCAGCTAGTGCCTAATTTGAATGACTTCGTGAAAGATTAACGCATTTGGTGCCCATGTAGAAAGGATTCTTTTGCTACCTACACATTTCTAACATTTGGATCATGTGCTAAGCAATTACGATGACTTCTTGTTCTTGTTCCAGAACTGCTTTCCAAGCATTCTTTATAGTGCTAACATTACTCATACGGGATGTAAGAAAGGAAAACCGTGTAAGACTTTTATGGGGCAGGGCCGAGTGATGAAAACTGGAAACGTGACAAGGTTGTATCAGATCAGTTCAGCATAATTCAGGGCTCTTGAAGTCTGTGCTCAGGAACTCACACAGAGCACAGACAGACCAACCTCGATGTGTGGAATATTAGGTATGTCCCCTGTATACCCAGCTACATTTACAGTGAACCTCCAAGCCACAGTAGCCAAACTTGTGGGCATGGCTATTTGTGAACACAGAATTGGGCAATACTACATGCAAAGTGGTATGAGGAGAAAATCTGGCCCTAGGTAGTGCTAGTCAGAGCCTGATCAAAAGCCTATTGAAGTCAACGGGAGTCTTTCCACTGACTCGAAGGCTGTCGGATGAGGTCCAAAGAATGCAACCCATCATTTGCAACTGGCTCTGCAAAATCAGTTTAGGTTCCTGCTAGTAAGTTAGGGCTAAGCTCTGCAGCTCTTCCACCCACCAAGCAGCAAAAACCCATGTTCTTAATCAAAGGGAATAATTAGTGCCTGGGTAAGAGAAACCAGAAAAAAAAAAAATGGATGTGCTTCAGCAGCGTAACAAGCTCCTGGCTAAACAGATAAGTATTCTCCTCTCTCCACCATGTTTCATACTATAATAGAAGCTTTTCTCAGTTGAATTCACGTTACCTTGGAAGTTAAAAATATACCACGTTTTCCTTAATAACTAGATGTCTACAGCCCCTCCGGCCAGGGAGACTTTCCACTGTGGGGTTGGCCTGCTTGCTGTGGTCATTCTACCAGGCATGAGATAGGATCGGTGAAGTGTCCCTACCTCACCCCAAAGTTTGGGTGATAAATTGAAAACGAGGGTGCAGATGTCTTTGGGTCATTGCCACTCTCCCCTGCAACAGGTGAGTTAGACTCCTTTTGGTTCTTCTGAGATATGGATCCAGCTGCCAGTACTAAATAAGATGGGTCCAAAAGCTACACCCAGGTGACTGTGGGATGGGCACTAGGATTAACCCTTGATTGATGGCAGAGATTAGTGAGCAGTTCATATTTGTCTAAAGAAAAGGGACAAAAAGTGACTTTAAAGGAAGGAGGAAACACTGAGTTTAGCCTTAATATTTGAAGCATCCCCAGCATTAGAAAGTCCTTTGTGAGGTGGTTTCTGGGTCTCAAGTCTTGTACAACTTACCACTCTTTGGGTCTAAACCTGCTGAAGTCACTGGAGGGACTCACGTGGACCCCTGGGTTCTGGGTCTGGTTCTCTGCACTCTGCCAAAGCTCATCTCCCAGCTTCATCCTGAATCTCCCTTGCTTCCTTCAGGATTTACAACTTCTCTCATGCCATCCTTCATGGCAGTGGCAGCTTCCTACATGGCAGAGGCATAGCTGGACAGTTTTATGCCCTAGGCATGGGGACAGTGGCACTGGCTAGGCTGGTGGCCATGCTGGGCTGATGGCAGGGCTGGCTCAGCAGTGGTTGTTATTTCTGACCCCCACCACCCAAGTCAGCCCCTGGACTGGTGTCCCACTCACCCCTCACCCTCACCCCCTTCCTTATGCTATTGCTACATGCTCCTCCTCAGCTTCCAAACATAATTCTCTGCTCTGCTATTGCTCTTTATGATCTCTGTTTGAGCGACATCGTTTTCTGCCTTCATAGTATCAGGCCATGGGGCTGTTTCTCGCTTTTCAATAGATTTCCTTCCAGAAACAGAACCAAGCATATATAGAGTGGAGTATCAGTAGCAGCAATTCCATAAGCCGCCCATGCAATTTGCAGTGAGCTAACACAACCAGATGGCTCAAACTCCGGCAGCAGGCAGTGGGTTTTTGGGGACCAGAGTGATAAAAGACCTCAGAAATTACAGAGCCCTTGGTATCCCGCAGCCATCTGAAAAGGGGAATTATCTTTAATCTGTGTACACAGGCCTGTGGTGGAGTGGGGTGGGGTGAATTGGCCTTATTTGTTGCCATAAGTCAAGGGTCCCAATGGTTCCTTTGGCAAGGACGCGTGTGACAACAACAGGGCATTTAGCCTATTAGCAATAAGAAGTGAAGACTATAAATGTGCTTCAGTAAAGAATTAGCTTTTTAATGAATGTTGCTGGTGGAGGCATTGCGTTGCAGTGCAAAGAGGCAGAAGACCATAACCTTTCAGTGAACTTCTTCTCAACCCTGCTAGAAGCATAAATTCAAAACCTCGTAGCAGAGAAGTTTCTTGGCTTGAGCCGGTGTCGACAATCAGGATCCTGTCTGCGGATATCAGCATACAAAATCTCTGCCTCGTGCAGCTCTGAATCCCAAGAGGTTTCTTATGTTTTGCCTTCATTTGCTGTAGCCCATGTCAGAAGGTTTCAGTGGCCTGCATCAGCTCTGGCTGCTTTTTTGTCCTCCGAGCCTTGTGTACTTCCTTTCTACCCATGGAACAAATCTTCTGGAAGGGTGACAAAAAGGCCACGGTAACTGGAGTTGAAAAGAAAGCTATGTAACATTCTCTAATGATATATAATTTTGTCTGCTACCAATTGTCATAAACAGTTAAGGCAAGTAATTTATGGGGCTGTGCCTCACTTTTGCCCTGTTAGATTCTCATCTTTGACTTATACCTGGCATGTTCCCCTGGTGCTGTCTGCCACATGACTTAGGGCAGGGCAAAAAGGATGGTCTGAAATATAGCTGCTTCCTTGCTTTAAAGATATATGTCCAAGGGTATTGGCTGTTTTGGCCTCCTCTTCCCTAAGCAAACACATTCTCTGAGAGGCAGCTGTTTTTGCTCAGAAATGGGACAGAAAAATTGGCTTTATTTTGATCTTGGGTGTTTATTGTAGGACTTTGAAGAATACACTATTTGCTGCTGTTTCTGTCCAAAGCTTTAGGGGCTGAGAAGGAAGGGGAAAGGGCTTTCAAAGTGATGTTTCACTGTTAAAAGTTCAATTTTGGTTTCACATGTGATTTTCCTGGATGGCGGTTTTATAACTAAAATCTCTGTTAGAAACTGCTGCATGCTGGTGATATCACGAACATACCACATAGCGTATGGTGTCCTTTAGCGACAGCAGATTTATAGCTTTTCCACTTACAAAAATCCAGTATCCTGCCAGAAGAGGTCCAGCTGGAGTTATGAAATCAGTAAACATGAAGAGACCATGCTGCAGTGAATAAGCCCATTATACTTGTCTGCAGAAGGCTAAGTGCCTAATCTTTGATGCTTCCAATTATGATATGCCTCAAATTATGAACTGGTCATTCAGTATGTTCACACGTACCTCTTTTCAGTCAATAAGAAAATCATGTTCTTAAATCACAAGTATGTTACACAGCCAGTATCCGGTTTAATGTATAAGGTTTAGTTAAAAGCCTCGGGACAAAGAGGACTCCTGCTTACAAAATGTAACGGTCATTTATAATTCTTTAATTGTGAATCTTCTGGCATATTGTCTGCTAGTCGGTAGACCCAGGAAAGTTGATAGTCCCAGGAAAAAAGAATCCATTATTGGGTCTAAAAGTGTCAACTCTTTGTCTCATCTAAAGGACTACACAAGTCAAGAACCAGTAATGTTAGGATGGAAAGAAAAATCCAGGGCCCTTGTAGTGAAATGGGTAAACATTAAAATAATGTCCTTTCCAAGTTGCTTTTTAATCATGGATTTACACAGGGTCTCTGAACTCGAATCAGTTTCACGCTACTCACTTGGAAAATTAGCAAACAGGAGAAGTTGAGTTCATCATGCTAACTGCCTAAACACATTCTCTTTAAAATCCCTTGAAAAGCCAATACCTTGAGTTGAAATACCTTAATACCTCTATGAAGGAGATACTACATAGTCAGGTGACAATGAATTATAGACTGTATGAAGTAAAGATTTCATGGCTACACGACCATGGACACCAGAACTGGACAAAACATTCTTGAAAGCAGACAGAGAGATAATATTCTTATGGCCACAATGTCATACTGCTAACTCATGGTCAGTTGATTATTCAACATGGCCTACACGTGTTTTTCAGGTCACCCCTTCCCAAGATAGAGGCCCCTATTCTTTAGGAATAATTTATTTTTCCCCCCCGTAAATGTCTGAATCAAATTGCTTAAAGGCAATTCAAAGCCTTCCTGGGCCTAGCATTGTATTGGGCTAGTGTGATAATGGTGCACCACCTTCTGTATCCAGTAGTATTCAAGGGAGTGAAATGGCTGCCATCACATCTGGCCACCTTTGATTTCCTAAATGGTGCAGCCTTTGGTATGAGTCCAGTATAGTGCCTGGATTCGTGGTTCCAGAGACCTGGCAAGATGACTTAATCACTCTGCCACTAGGTCTCAATTAGAATACATACCCTTCTACCCAGGTGGCCAAGCAGTGACCTTCCCTCTTCATTATTTGCTCCTCTCCTAATTATCATGTCATCTAGATGCTTTATCTGAACAGATTTTATGCTTTCTTCAAGGTCACACAACAATACGAAACAGCATAGGGCCAAGAACCAATCCCCATGTGTCCCTGCTAAAAACACACCCGGTTTGATCATGATTCTCTGTTTACAACTATGTTTTGAGACCTGCCAGATTGCCAAATTTTAATCTATTTAATGTGTGCCAGGTTGATCTTGGATAGTCCCAGTTTCTTAATCAAAATGTCATGTTGTACCAAGTTCAATATCTAAAGAGACATGCTGTTAGCTGAAATAGCATTAGGGAAACAACCCACTGGAGGGTAGCATGATCCCAGACACTGACATGTCCATACCAGCTGTGAAAGGGGTGCTGGGACACTGATTACCCTTGAATGTATTTACTTTGCTTTGGTTTTATGTGCATGATCCTGTGGTGTATCTATGAATCACCTATAATCTGGAATAAGGAACTTTAAGCAAGGAGATAAAATACAAGAAGACCTCTCTCTTACCTGATTTTGAGACAATAATTGTTGCACATTCCCACTGTGGGCAATGACAACCTCTGAGCAGTTAGGGAAAGGAAGGACTGAGCTCTAGTATTGTCAGAAAGAATGCATTTTGCAGAAGAAGAATGTCCCATGGTATTAACCCCGATCATCTCTGCTTGAATGATCTAGCAAGAAAACACTATAGCCTAAGTGGATGGGATTGATTTTGATTTAAGTCACATAACAGTGAATCAGAAGCAACCTTACTGACTTCAAGTCCACTGAAGTTGGAGCGGTTACTCCAGGGCAAATGAATGTGAGAGAAGAACTAGATCCAGTGTGGTTTTGTTCCTTGCTTTCTTTAATTGCTGAAAAGACAATACTGTTTGGAAGGTTGGGACTGAAACAACATTTATACAAATATATATTAGGACTGTGTGAAATGGCACTGTTCCATTTGTCCTTGAGTTCTGGGGTTTCGATGGAACAGCATTTCATATCGAATTTCATTTTGATTCAAAACAGCTGTTCCATTTTGCTTTGTCGAAACAGTGAGGCTGTTTTGACTCTGTTTTGATGTTTCGCTAGATCAGCCAGGGATGGGATGTGCTGAGGAGGGGAACTCAGCCCAGCTGGGCTGATTTCCTTTCCCCAGCCCAATCTAGCTGGGGATGGGAACTCTGCCCAGCTGGACTGAGTTCCCATCCCCAGCGCTATGGTCAAAATGTTTTGACATTTGAAACGTATCAACTAGCCTCATTTTGTTTTATAGCTATTTCGAAGCCCTTTGTTTCATTTAGATTTTGCTGTTTCAACCTTGAAATGAGTCAAAACAGTGCCGAAACGAAATGGCTGGTGAAATTTCGCATAGCCCTATTATATACTGAAACTGTAATGGACACCTTGGCTCCGAATCAAAGGCCTGGGGGGAAAAAAAAGGAGTAGTGACGAAATAATTGACTTTGAACTTATGGGACAAAAGTCTAAAGAAACCCAAAGAAATTGCTGTGTCTTAAGGGCCTGAAAAGCAGGAATATGGTTAATTTTTTTTTTTGTTATGACTTTACCAATAGATTAGAATAATGGAAAGAGAGGATCGTTTGAGTTGGCTTTGTTTCTGTGCAAATGCATCACATCTGGCTTTGTGCTATTTGTGCTGAACTATATTCCATTTTTAAGGAAGGAATTTAGGAATGAGTTCTGAAACATAAGCAAGTTTGCTTTTCAGCTGGGATTCCTGCAGCATAGGGCAAAAGTTGCAAAGCCACTTGGAAGTTTTGTTTGAGATGCACCTACAGCATGAGCACACAAGGGACATTGTGTTTAGTTTCCATTCCACTTAACAATGTATTTAGTTAGACCTCCTTATTCTAGTGAATTTAATACCTAGCTTTGGGCAATAGAACTCTTGGTTTACCCACAGCCTTGCAAACTTTCTCATTGAGGTTAACATGTTCCAGGGTGAGTTAATGGGCTAAAATATGTTGGTATCTATGCTCTTTCCAAAATCTGACTCTGATGAAACTGTCAATGACTTGATGATGATGATGATTTTTACCTCTAAGGAACAACATTGATGTCACTAACTCAACTGCCATGTGTCATCAAGTGCTTGGAACTCAGTTTTTCATTCTGCATGGTTTAAAGGTGCCAATAGTTGGTGAAATTGATCCCCTGTGTATTCTCCCAGAATAATGTTGTTCCCTGGGTATTGTATAGCTAGCCACTAACCATGTAGGACACTGGCTGCAGAATAACTTCCTAGTAGTCAGATGCATTAACAATATGGGTTAGGGCAGTCTTGAGGCTCCTCTGACTTCTGCTGCCTACTAGATAAAGAATACAGAAACTAAAAAGCTCTATCTCTACCCATCTTTGTACCCTCTCTGAATCAACTCTTCCATTTTGAAAGACAATGGAGAATCAGCACCCTGATATAAATATTAGTATAGCTTTAACCTCTGCTGCTAGAGCCACAGTGAAAAATTTAATTCAATCCTCTATATAATCATACTTCAAGTATCTAAAGACTGTTATCACATTCCTTCTGTCTTCTCTTCTCAGGACTAAATAATCCTCATTCTTTAAACCTTTCCTCACACAATACAGGAGTGAATTCCTTCAGCAAAGAGGAATGGGACACGTTGCAGCAGGACTAGGAGCAATGGTTTCACATGTGCTGCAGAGGAAATTTTGGTTGGAAATTAGGAAGCATTTTCTATGAGGGTGGTTGAGCATTGGGACAGGCTATCTAAAGAAGTTGTGGATCTCCATCCCTGGAAATTTCAAAGAGTAGATTAGACAGGGACTTGACTGGGATAGTTTGGCAAGGGATCATCTTGCTTTGAGCAGGAGGCTGGAATAGATGACCTTATGAGGTCCCTTCCATCCCTATGATTCTACGATTTATTTATGCATCATTACATACAGTGATGACAAAAGGCACTGGTACTTAGTCCCCCCCACCCCAATCCACATTACATTTTGCACAGGATCTAGATTTACTTTTTACAGCTCTTGAAAATGATGGGGAGAGGGACTCTCAGTCTTGTGAAAGGATTCAAAATTCTGAAGCTGTGTTCATTTCAGAAGGGTTGAATTTTCCAAATGTTGGAGCCAGAATGACTATTTTGATGAAACATTTTATTCTGGATAAAAATGTACTTTTCACTAGGAAAATCATAGAATCATAGAAGTAGGGTCAGAAGAGACCTTGTAGATCTTCAAGTCTGACCCCCTGCCTGGCCGGGAGAAAAAAACCCAAAACAACAAAAACCAAAAACTGGACTCAAATGAGTCCAGCATGGTAGGCATCAAGCCTCTTCTTAAAGACCCCCCAGGGTAGGAGCCAGCACCACTTCCTTGGAAGTTAGTTCCAGATCCTAGCTGACCTAACTGTGAAGTAGTTCTTGTGGATGTCTAATCTAAACCTACTCTCCAATAATTTGTGTCCATTATTCCTTGTTATGCCAGG
>NW_017728907.1:55762332-55823429 GCF_001723895.1 Crocodylus porosus
GGTCCTCTCTCTTCCCCTTTTTGAAGATGGGGACCATGTTAGCTATCTTCTAGTCATCTGGCTCCTGGCCCGAGCACCACAAGCCCGTAAAAATGTTTTCTTTTTCAGCTGTAAAATTTCAATAGGTTTTTTCTTTAAAAAAATTGTATTTACATAGTAAAAACATGAAAAAAGACTTCTATTGTGGAGTTTTAAGTGATATCATTCTTAATTAGTATTGCAAAATAATACCTCTAGGATCACGGAAAGCCAAACATCTGAACACGAACAAATTACTTCACTTGCTCAGCCCTCCAACTATATTAAGGTTCCTTTGGATTGTGGATAAAAATGAGCTTGATATTTTCCTTTTTTAATTTCCACCCTACACTGTTCTGGGAACATACCCAAATCTCTTCAAAAATGTGATCAAATAAATGGTTTTTGCAGATTGCCTTATTGGCTATGGTATTTGGACAATTTTGGACTACAGAGGTGAGCAAAAGTAGGTGATAATAAATTAAATGTATTATTTATAATTAAAAGAGTATCAGCGAATATACAGAAGGCATTTTCAGCAAGAGACTAGAACACTAGACTCTGAAGGTCCTGGAGTAGCCCGAGGCTTGGCTGTTTGAATTTAGATTAAGTCCAAATTCAAATTGCTTTCCTCCATATTGTACCAAGCTCAGCATAAGCAGGAGGTGTCTAATGCTAGAATATTCTTCACAAGTGCTCTGTCATCATTTCTAGGGCTTTTCATTTCTTCAAAATTACTTTTAATTTCTATGTAATTACTTTTGTGCTTAATGTTAAGCAGCTCCTTATATTCTTTGCCAGAAAGGTGTCTCCATGTCTGGGTGTTTGAACACAGTACGAATCTGTTTGTAGTTGACATGTAGTTTGCTGGCTGACATGGCTGCTTCAAGAAGTGTTAGAGAGTCCTCCACAAAGCCATAACCAAATAACATGTTACTTTTCCTTTGCTGCCATCCTTTCACATCGTATTCATTTGATCCAGATGCTGCTCCCAAGGCTGCTGGTAGAGAAGCTAATATTTCTAACATGAGTGTTGGATGTGAAGTTCATTTTTTGGCAAATTAACATAAGGAAAGAAAAAAAAAGTACATGATGCTTTTGAATTTCTTCCCTCATTAAGTCTGGTTTCTCTTAGTAGGCTGTCTTTTGATTTCATTAATTAAATTATGGCTGGACTGGGGATGAGAGTGATTACAATGGCTTGCAATGTGCATACACAAAAGGGCAGAAACATCCTTTGAATTCCCTACCAGAACTAAAGAAATAGTAAGAGGTTAAGCATAAGTGCGATTTTTGTCTCTTGACTCTGTCATTAAAGGGGGTGGGCTTGGAAATATTTATTCTCAGCATGGAATTCCTGATTCATGTTTAGCAGCTTTAATGAAGCTAGTTTAACTATTTGTTATGTATATTTGTTATATTTAAAATAGCAATTTTTTATATTATATTTGTTATATTTAAATATAAAAATGTTATATTTGCTATAGTTATAGTTGTTATATATGTATATTTGTTATATATATATTTGTGGTGTGTGTGTGTATATATATATGTGTGTATGTGTATATATGTGTGTTTACATCTAAAAGAACTAAATAAAGCAGTTTATATATATTATATTATATAATATATATATACACACACACACACATATACATATATAAACCGCTTTATTTGGTTCTTTTTGTTAGTGTATCTTTTAGAAATGAATCCTGATTTCTTTTTTGTTAATGTTTCTGTATTCTTCAGCCTATAGATTTTTTGCAGACTCTTTGTTTTATTCCTATGTGTAGTTGAACTAAGAGCTTGTTTTCGCAGTTAGCTTAAGACTCTCACGTGACTCCATTTGCAAAAGCAATGTACAATCGACCCCTACAACCAGCAGTGAATTTGCTGCAAAATGCAGGTATGCAGGTTGGGGGGAGGGGAGGGGGTGGAGCAAAACAAATTGTGAATTCTATGAAGAGTTTTGGCTAAAATCAAAGAGGAGGAGTTTACAAATATTAACTGAGTTGACGATGTTAAATGGCAAAATATTCCATTTCAAAATGGCATTTTTTCTTTCAACATTGATATTTTTGCCTTTCTTTTAAAGGGGTTAAATAACCTTACAACTGATCAAAGTATTTTGATTCAACTTGAAAGAAACATTTGCTTAAACCCTCCTAACCACCCGGCCAAGTTGAAGAGTCTCACTTCAGGGTAAATGCCATGTCAGCAGTTTGGTGGTTGACCCTAAGTTGAATTTTAATAAAAATGGGGCAATAGTACATGAGTTATCTATCATCTGCCAAGTGTGTGTACACAAGCATTTTCCCAGGAGCACCTGATCTGCTATAAAGCCCTGTGTTCTTTCACATCTCAGTAGCATCTCAGTGTGATCAATCCCTTTCGAGTCCTTGGATTAGCACAGTGGTTGGGTTGGTAGCTGATGAAGTATCAGAACTCACGCTGATGCATACAGGACAGTGGTATTCAGCCTCCCATCTAGGGGTCTGTTCTGGCTCAAGTAGCAGTGCTATCCAGCCTGCATGGCTCCCAATGGGTCTGGGAATTTGATGGTGAAGGAGCTGCATTAATTGCCAATCCACTGCTGCCAAATTTCTGGACCTGAGGGGACATGGCCGTAAGCACAACACTAGTCCACGGTGGGTCCAGTGGAGGCCATCACTCTGTGGCTGGATCTGGCCTGCAGGGTGGGGCTGGTGAGTGGGATTGCACTGTGCAGCAACCCTGCATGATTCATCCGGCCTGTGGCACCAGAAAGTTGAGCACCACTGGTCCGAGACATTATTCACTTAAACACTTGAGCTTCAGCACACCTCCCTTGACAAGATGGGCTGACTTGACTTCAAAGAACCATGCAAATTGAGTTGTATTTTTTGGTCTGCTAGAACAGGAGATGAGCTAGAGCTAGGGACATGGCAAAGACAAGCCCTGTGTCACATAGTAGTTTCTGGTTTTTTTGTTTCCTGGCTTGTTGGGGAGTCCAAGCCTCTGAAGTTCATGGACCCTAGGCAGACCTGCCATGGAGGAATGTCCTAAGAGCTGGGGATTTCTGGCCTTTGAGACTTTCTTCCGGGGAGCCAGGAGCCTGACAGCCCTGACGGGCATGGTTCTAGTGTCTAGAATCTCAACTGTGCAACAGAGATTCTGGAAGCCCTTAATTCCAGTTTGTGCTGAGGCCTTCAGGTTTCTATCTCCTTGATGTTCCTGTTGACCAAAAAGATTAGTAGTTACAGGGTGGCACAGGTAAGCTGGGGATCTTGAAGCCAGGGTCAACTTTGTTCCACAAGTTTTAAAATGTAACCTTCTATTTATTTTATAATTCTAGTTTTATTTTTTTTAGATAGCTTCTAGCAAGTTTGAGAATTCTTCGTTTCTTTGGGCAGTAGAGCAAACTATTTCAGGAATTTCAAAATTTCCCCTGAAACAGGAATTCCAGTCTTCAGTCAACTCTGCTGCGCTCCAAAGAGGGATGATTGCAAGCACATACATATACTTTCCTAAATCAGAGTCTTTGAATAGAAAAGTTTTGTAGTCAGTACCATAGCAAGGAAGGTTGGCAGCTGAGGCAAAGCCCACAGCAGCAGCCCACACTTGCCCCACGCACAGATGCCCGGGAGTGCACGCAGTGGTGGGAGCCGCCCTCTTCCCATCCCTGGGCCCCCCCAAACGAGCCGCTCACAGCTCCATCCCATGCCCCATCCCAGCTGGGCAGCACCTCTTGGCGCCCCTTCACTTCGGCACCCAGAGAAGTCGGCCCACTTGCCCCCACCCCCTTGCTACAGGACTGTTGGTAGTGTTTGCATGTGATATAGTTCACTGTGCAGTTCCACACCTGAGCAAGAAGGGACTTTTATGAGCTAAACTAAGTTTGGAAGTCAAGTGAATTTGCAAATTTTGCCTCCCCTCCCCAAGATGAGATTCCTAGCCAGGTCTGTTTTTCAAACTTTTCCATGACTCAAGATTTCCAACTCTTGACCCTACAGTGTACATGAAAATATAGGTGAAATGTGGTGATCTGCTGAGGAATACACTATAAAAATGTTATTTGCTATCTCCAAACAATAATTTATGGCCTGGTAGAAAGCTGCACGGGACCCTTTTGTAACAGAATAGTTTGGAGCATGCATTATAAACTGTTTCAATTAAAAGGAGATTTCAATGGCCTAATAAAAAGAGCAAGGATTGTAATGTATTACTGTAAATTGAATGAGAAGATAAAAAAATAATTAAAAATGAAAACATCAAGCTCTTTTTACTCAAGTCTGAAAGGACTTCAAGCCAATTGGTTCCTCCCCTGGAAGGTCTGGTTTCTATCAACCAGGGAAGAAAACCTTTTGTTTTTAGCATTCAAACCAAGACACCAGTAGGAGTGGCTTTGGACTGCAATTTGTCTTTATCTGTTTCTAATATGTTATTTATTTGTGTTTACACATTGGCCAGGGCACTTCCACTGAAGTCAGCTCTTTTTGGGATGATTAAGCCAATGATCAAGTCCCTGATTAATCAAAGTCCCTCTTGACAGGGCAGCCCTTCCTTGGAGTCACCTGCTGAGTCTCTCTCCAAAACCAAACAAGCAGATGATTAAACATCAAAAAGCTGCATGTCACACAAATTTGGCCCTTTTTGAGGTACATACCTCAAGGAGAGAGAGTGTTTGGACTGCATTTGTAATGCAAACTGGAACCTTTGGCTACCAAATGCAGGATGTGGTGTATCCTATTCAAAGAGGCACATATTTCACATATTTATCTTGGCTCCTCTCAATCAAAGCATGCTGTGATTCAGCTACACTAAAAATTAACAATCTGGGTTATAGTTGTGTATTACGTTACGCTCCATAGTTTTAAAAATCTCCAGAAAGACAGCCTCTAAAAAGAAGAGGATGAGCACGTAACAGGACTCCTGCAATGCTTTTGTAATAATTATTGAACAGTAATCAAATCATGCCAGCTTGAAAAGAACGACTGAAAGAGCTGTAAATATTTTCTCACTGTTGTCCGTGTGGTATAAGGGCTCGATGAAATGCATCTGCTTCTACATTCAAAAGGAGGCAGGTTCTTCCCTTTCAGCCCTTCTTCAGTTGCATCGCACGTGATAAGGACGGAAAAAGAAGAGTGAGATGGGAGTGAGAGAACCTACAGACATGTAGGATTTCTTTGGTCATTTTTTTAATGGAGATTAGTTGGTCAGAGAAAAACATATGGAATCAGAAATCACGGAGACAAATCTCCAAGTACCAAGCCTAGTAATACAACTGAGGAGGGCACCTAGGGCTTGAGCTTTGAGCTCTGATGCAGGAGGGGAGTGCAAAAATAGCAGCCCCTGAACAGCTGGCCTCACTGTTGCCATTGGTAGCCCAGCTGCAGCTGATGTCCTGTGTGCCCCTGTCGCCTGGGCTAGGGACAGACATTACGCACAAACCAGTTTAAGTAATCAGAAATGGGTTTAAACCTGTACCAGAGCAGATGTTCAGTGCACATAAACCAGGTTGAAAATGGCAGAGGGGATATCTGTTTGGTTACAAGCCAGTTTAGCTTAGCCAGGTTAGATTAACCGGTAACGACTGAATCAATTCAATTGGCAATTAGCAATTTTCAATCCATTTTTGAATATCTGTCCCAAGCCCTAGCGTGCAGAGGTGCCCATTTACATCTCTGATCAATCCTGTTGGCCAGCTGCATCTCTTGGGGTTGGCTCATATGTTCTTTTCCCTTTCTGCAGCAGACTCCTTATCCAGTTCCAGGATTTCAGGCTGTTTATTCATAAGAGCTCTTTGCACTTCCCCATTCCCCTTATATAAGGCTCTTAAAGGCTTTTTGCACACCAATGGCTGCACTGTTGCAAGGTCAACCACTTCCCAAAAATAGAGAGCAAGGTTCCTGATACACATGCATGCAGTCTTTTGAAGTGCAAAGAGAGCAATCATAAACACCACCATTGCTGCACGCAGTGCTTAAAGAAGTAGGGTTTACCCTGGTGTGCCTATAGATTTCTTTCATGTAGACCCATCTGCTTGACACATGCTCTTTCAGTCCTGATTAAGGAGCAGCAGCCATCCTGCCATCTTGGTCTCCTCCTCCATTATTATATTGATTTTCACGTCTTCTGCCCCTTCTGCTCTCTTAACATTCGCTGGCTGGGGCTGGTCATCTCATTCAAACCTCCTGCTGCCTTCCCAGAGGGTTTGAGGGGGACAGCAGTGAAGATCCTCAGCTGCTGACGTTAGTGGAATAAAGCAGGGATTTGGCTCAGTGGGTCAAAATGGATATGTCTACCTATTTAATTTCCATCAGACTTTTCCAAATGTTTTTTTCCTTCTGCTCCTAGCAGGCCCCCTCATTTTGGAATACCTGGTTTGCTAAGCTTTATGCAACATATAAATGACATTCTGCTCGGTTTGGCCTTTGCAATTGGGTCAAACAACGTTCCCAGCTGATCAGCAGTTGCAAGGAAAAAAAAAAGTTTCATGTCTTTGTCTCCTGCTAAACATCAGACCCTTCAGTGCCTAGAAGCTGTTGCTGTTGTTTCAACTGTTCGGCCACTCCAGGCAGTTTTGGAAGACCAAACAACTCTGAAGCAAAAAGAGTGTAAGAGAAATAATCCTCTGGGGAGAAAAGCCTCAGAACAAGTTATTTTGATTGCTTTAGTAAAGAAAACAATTTTATGGACAGGTCAGAGGCAAAGAAAGGGAGCAAAATGCCAAACATATTTTTGGAGCCATCTACTCATTAAAAATAATAAGTCCCTGCTGAACTTTGATTATGGATTAAACTTCTGAACTACTGGAAACTTCTGAAAGTTATAATTATTTATGTAATCCATTTAAACTGTTTTAACTATGGCTCTTTTGCACTGGACATCTCAGGCCATAGTTAAGATCCTAAATAAGTGGCCTGATTTTCACAGATGCTGAGAAGTCAGTGGCCAATAACTTCAAGTTTAGGCTTTGTTTTAAAACACTGATCTAAACAGACTGAAACACCAAGTAATTTCCAGGTCCTCTCAGTTTTTTGCATCTGAGTGTGACACGAGGGTATATTTTCAAAGATTGCCTGGCACTTCTGAAGCGTAACTCTCATTGGCTTTAATGTGTCCTTTCAGGGCTTTTGCCTTTGGAGTAGAAATTCAGTCTAAGCTGGTAACACTATATGTTATTTCTAAGACTTTACGTTTATAAAGTACATAATGAAATTTAACTCTTAGACCCAGGTGGATTCATGAATGTTAAATTGTAGCATTTAGTTCTCTGTGAGCTGAGTCTTTTTTCAAGTCTTTGCTTTGTCCCAGATGGACCATAGAGTACATCATAAAACAACCACAAACAGTCATAATTAGGATGGAGGCTGAATCATCTCCTCTCCCAGGAGGGTGCTTCTTCCAGGTCAAGGCAGAGATTGCTGTGCTGGAAGGGTGTGGAGAGAGCTGCCTGTGACCCTACACCTGGAGCTGTTTTCTTAGGCATCTCTCAGATCATACCTATCTTTAAATGAATATGGAAAATGTTTTTCATGCTGTCAGTCCTTAGATAATAGCGATGGCAAACAACTACTCATGGTATTATGAAAAAAAACAGGAAAAAGATGTAAAAGCATCTTGGAATTTATAATAAACTATTATGCGGACATCACTTTATTACAGGAATGGGCCACCTCTGATCCAGATGTCAGTTCTGTATAGTCTAGTTAACTTGTTCCCAAACAACTCCAAATGGTTTCATAATTCAGAGTATTGGACCACAAATGTTGTTTAAAGTGACGTTTCCCCCTTGACTTTTCTACACGGTCACATACATATTTTGGAGGGTATGTTTCCATGACAACAGTGCACTGTTTACATCAGCTAGAGCTTGTGCTATTAAATGCACAGCTCATTTAGCCCTGTTTGACCTTACCTATCCCTGTTGAAAGTAGTAAGTTCAGTCTAACAGTCCACATCTTTGGTTAAATGAAGATTAGGCCTGTGCGAAGCTTCGGTCTTTGAGTCGATTTGATGGAGATTCAGCCCGATTCGGTGGCCGAATCTCCGAATCCGAATAGACACAGAGGACCCTTTAATCTCTCCGAATCAATTTGGAAAGATTCAGAGATAGAGACAGCTTTAAATGTTATTTCTACATACCACTCGGTAGCAGGGGCTCGTGAATACTGTGGTGCTGGGGCGCATGGAGCATCCCACAGGAGTGCAGGGGGCTTGGCAGCAGACCCAGAAGTGGACCAGAAGCACTTCCAGTCCACTTCTGGGTCTGCCGGAGAGTGCCTAGGAGGGGCTCCCTGCACCCCCCCCCAGCTCAGTGACTGGTGTCTCCTGGGTCTGGGGGTCCCCCCATGGCCGATCGCCAAACCGGGGAGGCACAGTACTTCTAGTCCACTTCTGGGTTCGCTGCCAACCACTCTTGTGGGACTCTCCTTAAGCCCCAGCATTGCAGTGATCACAAGCCACACCTGCTACCTCAAGGTATGTAGAAAAAACTTTTAAAGCTATGTCTGTGTCCAAACTGCTGATTCTCTGAATCCGTTTCGAATCTTCGGATTTGGATTCGGCCAGATCGAATCAGGGACAGTGATCCGAATCAACAAATCAAATCACCGCCCCTGATTCAGGCCGAATCCAAATTGAATAGGGCCTGCTTCGCACACCCCTAGTGAAGATTAAGTGAAGATTCAGGAATGGGATTGGTAATGCTTGAGGGGCCTCCTCACTCACTAAGTCTGCTCATCTGTCTTTTGTAGCAAAAAATGAATACAGAGAAATACACCTTCTAGGGGATGGGAAGCTGTACAGGTGCTGAAACCACAAGGTGACAGTTTGATTTAGCAAGAATCTTATCTGGGCTCTCTCATTTGCTGTTAAAGTGCATCGAAAAATAGACATCATAAAAGATTATAGCTACACTGCATCTAGCATCTGCAGTAACAGCTATGTAGCTGCCTTTACTTTTCTAATGGGTCTACTTTTCAGCTGGTTTGGCCCCTGTTTTGAGACTGAGTATGTGCAGTATGTTATGAAGGAGATGTGCACTTTGTTCTGTTAGGTAGACACTTGCTTTTAATCCAGTATAAAAGGCACAGAGATTGCAAGAATATGGTCATTCTTTGAGCATGGGAAAACATAACAGCCTTCTGTCACCTATGATGCCCAACTGCAGGTAAAAACAGGTACCAAACAGAATGCTATTATACAGTAAGAAAGGGAGTCAGGACTTCAGGCAAGTTTCAACACATGATCAGTATGTGCCCCGAAACATCATGATTGATGGTTCTTATAATGCCTTGTGATCAAAGATATAAGTTCTGCAGAAGTTAGTCATCAACGCCATCCTTGAATAGCAGTCCTGAAAGCACTTCAATATTTATGTGGGTCTGGGGGCAGATGTGACCTCACCCAAGGCCAATTGCACATGTAAGTCGAGGATATGTTGGTATGAGCAGGGCTCATGCAACACCACCTTGTTAGCTGGTTTTTCCATCTGGAGTGCCACCTTTCTCTGCCCTTGGAGTTCTTGACAACCAGTTTCTATGCAGACCCACCCATGCCCGTGTAACTTGCACCATCTCTGAATATGGTCCATTTATATTTAGTTTTTACGCTAGAAAGAAAGCAAGTGCCAGAATTTTGTAAGCCTAGAGCAAAACTTAAAATAATGGGACTTTTAAGAGCTGTTTCCTTTGGAGATGTACTAGCTTGATTATATCTAACAGCACAGCAGGTGTCCACCTAGCAAACAGCCCAGCAGTCACTGCCTTGCGGCAGCCACATGCAATCGGAAGAGGGTTTTAATTCCATCCGTCACACACAACTTTCTGCATGGGCTGCAAAAAATCACATAATCTCATGCCCACTCACATCCCTGCAAGCGAGATCCCTTATTTATTGTCTCTGGGCTTGGTGTGCATAGCAGCTGTGTTGGTGGCAGGATTCATGGATCAGCCCCTCCATGGGACCTCTTTAAGGGTGGGTGCAGTTAGCCAACATAATATGGCATCTTCTTGCTGCTACTATTCTCTTCCTAGCACAGCGGCGAGAGGATGGAATTGGGCACCTTCTTCCCTCACTCTGAGGATGCATTTATTCCTTCTGCATCCTAAAGGATGCCACTTCCAATCTGGCTGAACTTCAGGAAATGGGGGAGGATTTTACTGCAACCCCGTTCTCGCCTCGAGTCATATCCCACCAGTTGATAGGTACTGATTTAGTTGTGTGATGAAGGGGTGTCCTTTCACCAAATGGCTTAGCTTTGTCACTGTGATCACAGGCAGACAATTCGCTCCTCAGGGTTTTCACACACACCAGCTCTTGGGGCATAAAAGCTAACATCTGGTTTGGAATAAATTCCACAAACCCATTAGAACAATAGGTTCTCATCTCAGTAGGCTTTCTTATTGATCTCGTATGGGAGGACAGAGAGCTAAGTATTGTGTGCATGTGTGTGTGTGTAAGGGGGTCTTTTCTGATGAGCAGGACAAGGGTACGGGAAATCGGGATGATCGCCCTGGACCCTGCCCTGTGTTTTGACATCTCAGCTCTGCGGGCTGCGGCAGGGGTGCCGCCTAGTATCCACCCTGAAGCACAGCCTGGCCTGGAGCCTCTGCAAGGTTTCTGGGCACCGGGCACTATGGCTCAGCTCAGGGCCCCCCACCGCAAAGGCATCCCCGACCCAGCCCGGCCCACCTGGTGCAGCCCCCCTGCGTGGGCTGCACCAGTGGCAGTGCCTTCGGTGCCAGGGCCAGGGCTGCCGCCTCCATCCCACTCTATAGAAATGTTACGGGGGCCATGCACAGGCTGATTTGCATTGGGCCCCTCACCCCACTAGAGTCAGCCCTGCTGACAAGATCCTAAAAATCAAGTCCTTTGACCCTAGCTGACTTCCTGCCCCTGGGGCAGGGGGCTGGACTCGATCTTCCAAGAGACATCAGGGTCCCTTCCAGCCCTGATGTCTATGAAATCTATGAAAGTCCTGCACTGCTGGGGTTGGGGGAGAAGAAGGCGGAGAAATCTCATAGCAATCTGTCAAAGCTTGCTTAATATTTTCCTTCCTGTGTACTATGCTTTGGATGGTGCCTTCTGCACAAAAGGTGGTTGCATTTCACTGTCTGTTGCTCTCTTTGTGGGATGGGATAAATACAGTTCGTTCAGCTGAAGAAGAGCTCTGCAAAGGCACCTGATATAACCCACTTACTACTGAAAGAATCCTTAAATGTTAAATTTAATGTTAAATTACAATTTATATATGCTTTCGGAATCTCTTTGCTCCATACCACTCATAAGAAAAGAGTGGAGCAAAGAGTTTACGTGACCTCAATGAGCTACGTTAAAAGTAGTGATATTTTAACAGGGCAGAAAGTAAAGCTTGCTTCTTAATTATGTAGCAGAGTTTAATGGTTGCCCAACAACTTAAAGTAACTGGCCTTCAGTGATGGTACATGTAGTGAAATATTTCTGGCATATGGGCCTTTACAGTCTGTATTTTTTTAGCTAGGCGAGCCAGGAGATGTATTTAAGTTTACTGCAATGGCTGAGAGGTCTACCAGTACTAATTATTGAATATTCCTTCTCCACAGCGAAGCCAGTGTTGATATCACCTTTCACTCAAAGCCCTGAGTCACTGTCACATTCCCTGCCCTTTTCCACAGCTGGAAATGAGAGTGCTTTGGTTGGAAATCTGTGGGCACAGATGGTGCCACCTGCTGCACATCCTCCATTCTTCCTGGCTCTGGAGCAGCTGTTGATTTTGATCTTTTGAAGAGCTCATCCAAGAAGAGAAGCATGCCAAAAAAACGGTTGGGCACTTATTCATTAGCTTCACTTGTTTCCTCGTGCTGAAAGATACCATTGCGCTGCAGTCGGTTGCTTCAACCTGCTGCTGTCAGGTTATGCTCTTGCAAAGTATTGCACATGTTCTGCAAGTCGCTGAGCAGCTTTCCACTCTTATTCCCCACTCCCGCGGGAAGTGGTTTCTCTTAGCCCCCTATGCAATTAAGCCCCTATTGAAGCTGCCCTATTAATTTAGCCAGCCTTTACAAGATGAATCCTCAGACTAGCTGCACAACAGATAGTCTTATATGGCATCGCATTGAAACAACCTGCCAGTATTAGTGGGTCTGCCTCCATGGTGGTACTGATGACACTATCCCTGATGGCAAAAGGTTGGTGTCATAGTGTATGAAAAGCCAGAAAAGGTGATGAAATTCAGAATACAGATTGTAATATTTCACGTCTCCTGATTGCTATCAGGCACAGTAAAACAAATTACTTCTTCCTCCCTTTCCCCCACTTTGCTCCAGAGAAAGAAGCATTTAATATTCCATTTTGATTAAGGCTTAGGCTCATGCACTGAAGTATTTGGCTTTCCCCTATGTGTTCTCTGTTGAAATGACTGACTAAAAACATTGTCTGATGATGTCTTATATAAATATTTTGCCTTCGGTGCTGCCCAGTAAAATACAACAATAGAATATAAACCTTCAAAAAGCAGAGCCTAAGTCTCTGCCCACTTTTTTACAGCTGGGCTTATATATATACAGACATTTGAAGAGACTCTCCCACTTTAGCTGGAACAGTCAAGTTTTACCCTCCCCAAATTGATGTGAAACAGCAAGTCAAAGATGTTTTCCATGTGAAACTATAACTTGGCCCCTATTCACTTGAAACAGCTCCAGAACGTGCTTAAAACTTGGCCCACCGTGGGAAATGTGACTTCAATTTGAGTTACAAAATCCAAGAAGAGGCAAACTCTTCTAGTTGCAGGACTGGCTGCAGAAGCTCCACATCGCTCTGTTCACAGTCACACGTGTATTGCATGTTTCCTTGAGCTGAGCTCTTGATGTCAGTCGGCCTTCTCAATAACATTCATAATAGCAGTTTCTGAGCCGGAGGCCTTCTTTACTAGCCCAGGACCTTGGAAAACAAGGCACTGACTAGCCTTTTGGGTGCTAAAGCAATATAAATCTGTTAAATAAGAATAGCGGTAAGAAACTTAGTTCTCAGTCAAGGTTTTGGTTTCGACGTTATCTTTGCTTCTTGGCACTTTTTAAGGAAGAAAAAGCATGTCTCTATTCCCTAAAGCTTATATAGTTCGTTCTTTAGGAACAGGACTTGAGAAAATTCACACCTCCTTGTGTGCTTTTCTTGGCTAAGGATAACAAAGTCATTTCCAGTTTTCAGGAACGTGTTGTTTAATTGTTAATATGTATAACATCGTCATTTCAGTTGCCTGGTTGACATGGTCAGAAATGAGCAGTGTGAATTTTCCTGGAAAAAAGAAAAACCTTTGGGGCAAAATTTACTCTTTTACTGAGGGATAAGGATTCTTGTCAAAAACTGAAGATTTTTCTGTAAATAGTCTTCTATTTTGGTGAAAAGAAGCAGGGAAGGGGAAGCAGAGGAGGCACTGGCATTGTTTTCTCTATGAAAAGGCAAACATTTTTACGGGAAGTTCTGAGAAAAAAAATAAAGATTTATTTTCATAAATCCCCATGGAAAAAACCAGCAGTTTTAGATCAGCTGTAATCATTTTAAATTGTATGCCCCAATTCACCAATAACATGCTCAAAATTAAAGACATGATGAAATATTTGGCTGAATTGAGGCATTAGTACCTTAAACCACTTATATGAATATACGGTCATATGCTTCTTACATCCATGTATGCACTCTGCACAGAACGTGGTATCATTAGGATTAGGGGCAAAAGTTACACATAAACTGGTTTAAGTGATCAGAAACTAGTTGAAACCTGTAACAGAACGTAAGTTCAGTGCACATAAACCTGTTTCAAAGTGGCTGAAGCTGGTTTAAGATAAACTGGTTGAATGTAGTATCAGACTTAACTGATTTGGGTCAAACCGGTTTATGGTACTTCTGCCCCAGTCTCCTTCCTGGCTGAAGTTAAATCAGAGTCCACCAGCATCCCAGCGTACTTCTCAGCCCTGGGCTGGTTCAGGGTGGGCTGTCTGCTCCAGAGAGCAGGGCTGCCCTCACCCGTCTCCTCCCTAGCCAGAGCTCTGGCAGAGACTGCAGGCACAGCAGCATCTGCCTGGCTTCCCCATGCTTCACCTCTCCCCTCGTTACTCACTCCTCAAGCAGAGATACCCCCTTCCCTGCCTCTCCTCTCCCAAAGCACAGACCCCAACCAGCATCTGGTCATGGTCATGCCACCCCCATGCTAGCTGGTGTTGAGAGGTGGATGTGTCTTCAATTTCACTGGGACAAAGGCAGACACGACAGTGTCCACTTGGGGCTTTTGGAACCAATCAGCAGGTCAGCTGGTAATGTCCCTCTGTTCCTTCCTTGGAAAAAGCTGTTTAAGAGCTTGAACTAATGAGAGAGGCTTTATTATCTTGATGGGCTGATAAGCTTTGTGTTATCAGCTCCCTGCTGGCTTGCTTTTTTCAAAAGTTACAATCTGTCAGTGTTCAAGAGGGGACAGAGAGAGGTGTGACATGTCCTGGTTTGCAACGAATGCAGTGTCTGTCAGTTTGCTGCAGACAGTATGGAGAAGCAGGGAGAGGGAGATTGAAAAGCTCAGTATCATCAACAGATACAAGCACTGCACACAAGCAGTCCTCCCCCCGCCCCATCCTTGCCTTTGCCTCAGAAACCTAGCGGGGGAGGGGGGGCTGGGGTATGGCCACACTTCCTGCCCCTTGAGAAGTTTGCTGGGAAAAGCCTGGCAAGGGCTGCTTTCCCCACCCCAGCTGGGGACTGTGTAGGCCAGGGTGGGGATTTAAACCTGCTAGGGCATGGCTATGCCCCCCCCCCTCCACTCAGTACTGTGGAGGGGAAGGGTGAACTCACTCTAGCACCCCTCAGCTTCTAGCCTGAGCCACTGCAGGCATGTGCCTGCATTTCCTGAATCCAACATGAATGTCTATCTCCTTGAAAACCAGTTTAAGCTCTGCAGGTTTAGAATAACATGCAAAGATTGAGTCAATTCAGGGTTGGGCTTTTAGAATGTCTGTCCCTATCCTATATGTTTCTTTTACCAACTCGTAGTGAGCAAACCTGCCACACAGTGAGATTTTCCCTCACACCAAGCCCTCTTATAGAGAGCAGTACTATAAAGAGTGTTGCTTTCATTTATTACTATAACATAACTGTTTTCCTCTTGTGTTTCACAACATTGAGCAACTTCCTTCTGGCACAGAACTTCACAGCTGCATTAGAGGATGGCAGGTTTACAGAACAGCATCATTATGCAGGAATTCAAAGTATTCTTATATTAGCATGTGAAAACCTGAAAACTGGGGGTCTTACATGGACAACACCTCTCAGTGTGTTCTTTTTTCCAGGTTTCTGTAGTAAAGCTGGATGGGGACTGATTTTCTCATCTTAAAAATATGTTTGAGGTTTTAAAAATGTTTCCTGTTCTGCACTGGGATGAACCCAAAACAGAGAGAGAGGGACCCTTCCAGAAAGTAGCCAGCAAACAACCTGCCTGTTAGAGTACTTCTCAGGTCATAAGAACATAGGAAGTGTCATACCACTAGCATAGCTAATGTCAACCTGCCCAGTATCATTTCTCCAATGGTATCAAGTACTAAATGCTTTAGAAGTACAGTATATGTAAAAGGCATGTCTAGTAGAATCCATTCCTTGTCAAACCATTTTTTGGCAACAAACTGTAATTGGTGTTGGGATGTCAGAGGATTGTTATAATAGCTATGAATGGATCGATCACCATGACCTTGTCTAATTTCTTTTCGGACCTAGTTATCCTATCTGCCTCTACAATCTCCTGTGGCAATGAGTTTCACAATTTAACTACAAGTTGTAGGCCTAAGAACAAGGCCTGTAACTTGTGACCTTTCACATCCTAAAGAAATGTCCTAATCTTTTAGCTATTTGCAGCTGGGGGGTATGGTTTATTTTTTCTTCATCTGTGAAATTCCACTGAGAACTGATAAACTCCTCTCAACGAAAGTTTCATCACATCCCTGCAAACAAATTACGTTCATTTATCAATACGGAACCTATCTAAAAATATTTAGCTGAAAACTTTCCAACCACCTCTATTCGGTAACCATTTGGTGAGTTGTAATATTTGTATTTGTTTCAGTAGCTGAGCATGCTGTAAGTGGTTTCAACTCTACTAACTTTGGTGGAACTGAAAGAGAACTGAATTTATGTGAAGGGCTGCTCATGTGCATAGATGTATCGAATGGCTTGGGGAGACATGTCTGCTGTTAATGTAATGAAATCTAGTGGTCTTGTATAATTTTGGTTCTTGGGTAGTAGAGATATGAGAACACCATCTCGCTCCTTATGGAAAGTCCTATAGACTGTAACAAAAACCAACATATATATATATTTGGCGCTGAAGCTTTTTCTACAGAATTAAACAGGCAGCTGCATCGTAGAAATACTAGAATACTCAAAAATCTTTTTAAAAGGTGTTCATTCTCTATCACTGTCTGCAGAGTTTTATAGTAATCACTACAGATCAGTATATTGCCCAGCAGGTTTCATCCCTATTGAACTCTATAGGGCTTTTCCATAAGATGTATATTGTTTTGGTCATAAAAATGTTTCTTAAGGCAAAAAACTCAGGAAGGAAGAAAGGCACAGGACTGAATTCAGTCCAATAAGGTTGTGTTCACTTGCACCCATGCTGAATTTGAAATACATATATATATATTATCCTATTCATTGTTTCTATTACAATGCCAGCTAGGAGTGCCAGTCATATTTGTAATTTTTAGATGAAGAAATGTGCCAAAACAGTCCACTCCTCAAAGAGCATGTATCAATTTTAATTAATTGCACACAACTCATTTTGGGATATATGGGTCCTGGTAAAGCCTGCTTATTAATGAGCATTGCATTTAAGCAAAATCTCTTGCAAAGGCTAATTGGCATACCCGGAAGATGAAAGATACGGTCTATGAATCCTATGTAATTCTGTTTGGCTTTTGCTAAAAATTCATTTCTTTGTATGTCATTCCTTTAAGCTTCATCTCCTGCCATGAGCCATAGCCAGTAGTGTTTATGATGTGCTATTGAGCCACCAAAAGCTCCCTCCATGGCTCATGCTAGCCAATGCAGCTGTGCTCAGGGTGATGTGTGTGTCTGTTTGAGCTGCCACTTCATCTCCTTTGGGATTAACCCTAGTTCCCACAAATTTCTTCATGCACTTTTTGCGGCTCTGACCTATGATCCAGCTAGTAGTACATTTGGGAAGCAAACAAGGTTGAATTGCTTGACCATTAGCCCTGGCTAATGACTCAATTACTTATTGGAATTGAATCTCCAAAGAGCCATATCAGAAATTAAAGCCAGTGAGCTAATCCCTAGCAGATCATATATCTTTCCTGGATCGCTGGTACACTTCACTATGTCCTGGTCTTCTGTATGCAGTTAGGTAGCTGACTGGGATAGCGTTTTATTTGTACTTCGGATTTATTTTGTCTGCCCTGAACCTGCTCAATTCTAACCCTCTTTGTCCACTGTAAAGTGACCTGGGATATAACCTTACCCCTTAATTAGGTAATCACACTGTAAGTCTCAGCTTATGCCATTTTTGCAATGATTTATTTTTCTTTTTATGCTCTTCTGAAAGTGGACACTGCTAGTTCGTGCTGGGGTCATGCTTAGCTCCCTCCTTCTTGAGCTTAAGTAAGCTAATGTCCTATACAGAACTTCAACGTGGGGGAGGAGGAGGGAGGAGGCTTTTAGCTTGGTGATTCATAGTTTGGTGCCTTTGGCCCTCACGCCAGCACATTACTGAATGGATGAGCTGCTTGGATTGTCTCGCAGCCAGGGCTCGATCCTATCTACCTTCATGAGCCACAGAGACATTTAAGTACATAGCTGCAGGTTTTGCATTTATACACCGTTTGGCTTTCCATTTTTACCTGTGGCAGAATAGTACATGTGTATGTGCGGCGGGTGAGGGAGACAGTAGGGGCCCTCAGCCCTTCTAGCCCCAAAGCCTCGGGGCTCAGGTCAGTGAAGTGGGAGATCCAGGTTCAAGGTCCTCCTCCCCGTGGGGTGGTTTCGGCACCTGTCACTCCCTGCCAAAGCACTCTACTCACAAATCACTCTCCATCCCTCCTCTTGAAACAGGTGCACTGGGCAGCTGTGGGGGCAGGAGAAGCAGAGCAATGCAAAGGAAGTGTGTGGCTCAATCAGGTAGAGATTGCTCTGGAAGGGATGGGGCCTGGGCTTTGGATCCTGCCTCAAATGGCTTTTTCTGCACTTCGCATTTAATACTCACTGGACAAAGTAGTGAGAGAGCTCCTGCCTCCTTGAGGGCAGGACCAGGACCAGAACCCAGGGCCCCTTCTTGTCCAAGGGAGTATCATTTCCACTGATTCCCTCTGGCTTGCTCCTACCCTACTTCTTCCTGGTCATGGCTTTCCCATGACTAAAACGTCTGGGCTCACCCAGCATTATGCACCTTTCTGAGTTTGCTCAGAAGGGAAGCCCCAGGCCAGTGTAGGTACCTAATGGCAAACACTTGCAGCTTTGGACCTAAGTGCTACAGACAAAGGTGAAATAGGATTTTAGCTCTTATGTTAGTCCCGGGATGGGGAAAGGGGTGTAAACTGGTGTAACTTCACTGACTTTAGTGAATGATTTGAGTTACACCATCCAAGGATCCTCTCCTTAATTAATTTGGAAAACAAAACAACAACGGGTAGTATGTCTCTAGCTATATCACAATGTAACCACTTGGTTACTGTAAGCTCCCAAGCTATTGGTGGACAGGTAGCATTGCCAGTTTCCTTCAAATGAGAATCTGGTCCGCTGCATGGTTCTTTTAAGCACTATTAAAATAAGTATGCACAGGGAGGCATGGCTAGAAATCACTGAACAGTGGGAACCTATTTTTATAACAGTGCGAGTAATTTATGACTAGGACTCTGCTGTTGTTATTGTCTTGCCTTTATTCAACGTATAGCATTATTTTATATCGCATATTTTCCCATGCCCTTTCTCCACTTACGCCGTCTGCCTAAACTCGTTGCTAACAACGTTCGTTGACAAGCTCAGTACATTTCGATAAGTCTTCTGCCAAAGCGCCTCTAATAAAAATACAAGGGATGACAAGAAGGGTAGAGTGAAAAGGAGTCCAACAGCAACAACTGAAGGTTAGAGCAGCATAAAACAGGGGAAAGCATAACAAAAACAGAATGTAAAGAGCTAAATTTGCCTTCACTAAAACCATTTAAAGGTTTTGCGTTTTTTGCTTGCTAGTTTCCTCTGTTCTGCAAACTCCCATTCCAACCACCAAGTGAACTTTCCATTGACTTCAAGAGAAGCGGGGTCAGAACTATGTATATGATGGGGCGTTTTTCAAATTGCTCATGACTTACTGTACTCTTGGTCTTCCATGAGCAGAAGCCAGGTACTGGAAGTTCCTGGCCTGGAAGTCGCACAGCAGAAAGTTGAGCATTTGCTGCCCAAGGCACAATCCTTTCAGTTTTGCAAGAGAGCCAAAAGCAACCAGGCACAGAGAGATGCTTACAGGGAAGAAGCTGTGTCTGGCATTTTTTGAGCTTTGCTGATTTATAACATCTCCCGGGAAGCCTCCACAAAGGGATTGCAATTCAAAGGAAGGTTTTATGGGCCCAGGGCTCAAGGAACAGTGACAGTGACAACACTCTTTAAGGTAAAAGCAAAAACTTCTGTCCTGGATAGTGCGGAGGCCATAAATTGCATCTTTCATCTAACCTGTTCTAGGGGTGAATAAAAACCTTCCATTAAACATAACTCTCTTGACCATTTTTTTTTTTTTTTGCTACCATTGCTATTTTTTACTTGAAGATTTGAGGTTTCCAGGTTAATCCGTTCCCCCTGCTCCAGTCTCTAGGTGAAATTTTGAATTTGTCATTGCACAAGCCCATAATGCCATAAGCACAGGATAGGACCTCCTCTCATAAACCAAATGACAGAAGAAGCCCTGCTGGCCACATAGTCACCTGTCCATCTGGGTGGTGATGCCTGTGTCTGTTCAGAATGGTGATTAAAAATCATCTGAAGATTTTAGGGGAATGGCACTCTGCATACTGAGTTCCCAATCAGCCCTTGAAGGTAGAAGCCAGAACTCTTGCCCTCTTTAGTAGGGCTGTGCAAAGCTTTGGTCCCTGATTCATTTTGGCAGAGATTTGGCCCGATTTGGTGGCTGAATCTCTGAATCCAAGTTGAGTCAGAAGACCCTTTAATCTCTCTGAATCGAATCAGCACCCTTCGAATCGATTCTGCGAGATTTGGGAAGATTCGGCGATTCGGACATAGACACAGCTTTAAATGTTTTTTCTACATACCTCTAGGTACCAGGTGGCTCATGAATCCTGCGATGCTGGAGCAGATGGACCATCCCACAGGAGCCCCTGTATGCTCGGCAGCAGACTCGGAAGTGGAGCAGAAGCACTTCTGGTCTTCTGCTGGGGAGTGCGCTGGGGGGCCCCCCTGCATCCCGCCCTGCTCGGCAACTAGTGCCTCCTGGGTCTGAGGGGGCACCTGGGGTTTCCCCATGGTGGATTGTCGAGCCGGGGGGTTCTGGGGGGCCCCCCAGCATGCTCTTTGGTGGACCCAGAAGTGAAACGGAAGTGCTTCTGGTCCACTTCTGGGTCTGCTGCTGAGTGCATTGGGAAGCCCCCTGTGCTCCCATAAGGATGCTCCATCTGCCCCACCGTCGCAGCATTCATGAGCGGCATGGTACCTAGAGGTATGTTGAAAAAACATTTAAAGCTGTGTCTATGGCTGAATCACTGATTTTCCCAATCCGCATCAAGTCTTTAGATTCGGATTTGGCCGAATTGAATCTGGGACGGTGATCTGAATCAACAGATCAGATCACTGTCCCTGATTGGGGCTGAATCTGAACCCAAATCGAATACGGCTTGTTTCACACATGCTTACCCTTTAGCACATACCTGTTAACTTGGTTCACGCATGTTTTTGCTTTTCCCATTTTATGATAATGAGAAATAGTATTTATGGACTTTATTAATGGAAGCTGTAAGGGGAAATGGGCAGGGGATACATCATTCTGGATATGCCCTGCTTAAATACTGTTCTCTTCAGTGTCCAAGCTACTAGGGTGAGAGACAGGATACTGGGCTAGATGGACCCATTATGGTCTGACTCAGTAGGACGTTCCTCACGTTCTTTGCTCCTATGACTGAGGCCCCAGTCCTTAGAGGTGTTTAGATGCTACTGAAATCACTTGAGGGATTTAGGCACCAATTAATGGGACTTGGATGCCTAAATATCTCTGGGGGTCTGTTCTTGCCCAGACAACTTTATCAGCTTCCTCAAGAGCACAGGAAGCTGCTCAATAACATTTTTGCACTAAGAATTTTAAAGTCCTTATTTTGACATTTCTCTAGCCTGAAAGCCAGTCTTTAAACCAGTCCCCCAGCTTACAGAAGCAGAGCTGAACTAACTGGCATTGGGAGACCAGGAAGCGTAAGGGGTTTAGCAGCATTCAACAGCAGCTGCTGCAGAGATGGAGGCTCTAGCCTCACATACATCACATTCCTTCATTTATCTACAGATCTTCATGAATTCCAACCCAATTTGAGCAGCTTGAGTGTGAACCCTCATGTAAAATCAATGTAATGCTTTTTTTTTTGGCTGGGGATGGAGGACATGCGGAAGAGCCTCTCTGGGTTCCCCTTTCCATGCCATAGGAGATGCATACAGACATATCTGCATGGTGGGCTTACCTGCCAGACACTGGTGCCGTCAGACACACCATCCTGCTCTGAGATGGGTATGTCCCAAATCCAAATTTTCATAGTTCAGTGAAGCAGGGCCGTGGGTGGACTAACTAGCACTGCTAAGAAACAGCGGGCATGTCTATATGAGACGCTATGTCACCGTAGCATATTGCTACGGTGACATAGTGTTGGCGGGCACAAACCATGATGTCACAGCTCTGTTGCCATAGCAACAAACTCCCTCGCTATAGAGTGCTGCTATGGCGACAAAGAGGCTAAAAATAGTGCGACCATTTTAGAGGCACTAAAAATACCATCACTAAATGATGGTGCATGTGTAGACGTGCCCAGTGTTAATTAACCTGGGGGCAGCACTGAGCAAATCCAATTACATAGCTTCTGATTCAAGGAAGTAACCCACCCAGGCAGGCGGGTGTGGTAAGTGTGCAATGTTTATGTGCTCTGATTCCTACTGAAATCGAGAGGATTTATTTGTATCATGCAAGGAGAGGATATTAGATTTTGTTCTGTCCTGTTTAAATTTGTCTATCATGCCCATCATTAGGGTATATTGAATGCCTTCTGTTACTGCAGTAAGCTGCTGCTAGGGCTTTCAAACTGGCCTCAAGAAGTTTGATTTTGAAGGGTATTTATACATCCATCTCCTATTGTTTTTGCTGGGAGTTGGCATGTAAACACATTTAAAATACTGGCCCGCAGTTACCAATGCTTGTTGAAAGTTGGATGCTAATTCCTGTAGGTTGCTATGAAATTTCCCCAGACGCATGACAAAATTATATGCCACGTGGGTCTTCCTTTCTTTCTCTCCTCCCTTCCACAAGGGAGGTGGGAAGCCCATGTGGAATTTTTTCTTCTGGAAATACAATGCTCTGTGTTCTTCCTTTAGCGAAAGCCAGGTTGAAAATACAAGCTTTGTACTTGGACCAGAGGGCTTGGAAGCTTATAGTGTTTCTTGAAGCTTGTGGGAGTCATTCCAAAGTCTTGGGCCAACCCCTAAAAAGGCTTTGTCTTCTGCCTAGACAGACATTACCATAAAAAGCATCTAATGTTTAATAATAAAAGGATAATATAATAAAAAGGTGTCCACCATTACCTAATAAGATCCTATCCTGTTATAATTTGTAGCATAATTGTACCGTGTTGAACAGCACAAACTTCTTGGCTTCGCAGTGTCCCACAAGGAAATCCCAAGGATCGTGGATACATTTATGTGGGGCTTTTGCACAACCAAGCATTTTTCATTGATTCCACAATTTACAATACAGCCCAATAGAAATATAGTAATTGGCCGCCACTCAGAAACTGGGGTGGGTTTAACATATCTGTCATGAATTAAGGTTAGACACAAGCCAGGGAACAAGGACGTACCTATATAAACAAATTGCAGGGGGAAAGTCTATGCAGATTGAGCAAGCTTTCCTAACATTTATTGCATAAACACTGAGTTCATTTATTTTTGCACTGCGCTGGTGTTGGCTAAAACCTGAAATGGGAAGCCTTAACTATATATATTCTATGTTACCCTTAGCTTGATCTGGGTGCATGCAGGTGCGTCCTTGCCCCTGGATGTTGTGTCCATTCAGATGTGCGATTCCAGCTGGCCTGTAGCACGGGAAGATCCCGACAAACTCAGGAATTGTGTCAGGTGCAGCTTTCAAACACCCTCACCACTTCCATAATTTGGGGATGTAGATTTGGAGGTCTGGCTCAGTCCATAAGAAGGCCTGAAATTTGCATCCACTTTTTCATCCCGTCTCGCTTTGCCCTAGGTGAGGATCTGAGGGTCCAATTTCTCAGTTTTCCTTTTCAGTATCTCTCAGGATCTTAGTGTTTCTCCTGGCAGAGGACTGATGTACCACCCGCGGGGTGGTCTGTGAAACTGGACGGGATGATCACCAGGGGCAGTTGGAGTCTGCTGAGATGGTGGCTTTGCCTACTGGAGCGTCCCCACTCCTTGTGGCCGTGGATTTAAAAACCCTCCAAGCCTAACATGACTAGACTGTGGCACCTCACAGACAAGACCTGCTTGGGTCTGCTTCAGCGAGAGGTTTTGGATTTGATCCTTCTCCTGTTGAAGCCAACGGCCAATCTTTCTTTGACTCAGTCATCGCAAGGATTGCGCAAGGGAGGGAAGACTCTTAATACAAGTCCACATGTCGTGCATCCAGGTGGGGCTAGTGATGATCTCAACCTCCCTCCTGAAAGCTATGTTAAAGACTTTTCCTCTTACCAGTCTCTCTTCTCTCAATCCTTCCATTTACAGAGAATTAGCTCTATATTAGCCATCTGCTGATGTGTAGAAGAAATGAAGACATCCCTCCCAATAACTTGAAAATCCTATTGTGTACTAGGATGCCAACAGTGGAAAGCTATAGCATCTCCCAAACCACACTACAGTAATACCTTTGGAGCTATATGGCCTGGAAGGCTTTTATAGTCTAAATGTCATGCCTGAGACTGTGGAACAGGACAGTAAATATTCAGCTACTTGGCAGGTAACAAATGTTCATGCTTCTGAGGTAGATGTTGTCATAGTTTGGCTTTGTGGCACCGACACCTGGGCTTCTGGAGGGTTTTTATGTCTGGCTTTTTGGAAGGACTTGACAACTGATCTTGATCATTCCCCATCGCAAGCCAGTGGACTGTACGTCATTGTCCACCTGCAGAACTGTATCTGTATTTATTTATACTGTGTCTCAGCCCCTGGAAGCAGTGAGCCAGCCAGTGCAGCACGAAAGTCTCTTTATCCCATTTATTGTCTTTGTGTTCTTCTGATCCCTTGCTGAAATCAGATGCATGCAAGCGGTGAGAGCGGAGATGCCAAGCAAAGAATCAGATGTCTGGTTGTCTGCTAACTAGCTGGAACAATGTCCCAAAGGAGGCAAATGGGAAACGCATATAAAGACAAAATCCTACTTGTCATTAATGCCCAATCTGAGTAAAGGTAGCAGAGCTAGTGAACACAGTCCCTGGAATGAGTAGTTAGATTATTAATCTGTACACCGCTTACTTGAAGTATACTAATGTGCCCACAGCTTTCATATTAGTTAGAAGGAAGGGAATGTATGTACGAGGGTGTTTCAGAAAGTAATGACAGTTCTCAAATGAAGCCATTTTGTGTGCAATGAATGGGAGACTACACAGCAGCAGGGAATTTTGATGGAGGCATTGTTGCTCGTGCCCGTCAGCTATGACTCCATACAGAAGTGATGTGGGTCCAGTAAATGATCGCTGCATGCAAAATGGTTTTATTTCAAAATTGCTGTTATTTTCTGAAATGCCCTCGTACCTCAGCCTTTGTTCAAGTGCAAATTCCAACATACCACTTCAGCTGTAAGCTCCTTGGGGCAGAGACTGCCATGTAGTTGTGTGACCTCCCAGTGCCTAGAACAATGCTATCAGACCCTGACTAGGACTGCTATGAACTACGGTGGTTTGAGCCAAGTAACATTTTTAGTTACATTTGTCTCTCCCAAGGAGGTGGTCTCAAACTGAGTGAAACATTTAAAAAGTTGCGTCCAGTTCATTGATTCAGTCTAAAAACAAGCAGTGAACAGAAATTCCTGCAATCAAATAAAAACTTGTCATTGGAAACATTTCATTTAGATGTTCAGAGAATAGAAATACTGAGCTTTTCAGTTAAATTGACCTTAAAAAAAGATGGCTTCTATTTTACTGATAAAAGTAAAAGTTTTCAGTTCCCTGAAAAAATGGATTGTGCGTCAACATGAAACATTTTTAGCAAAATCCATTATTCTCACAAGTTTAACTACCATAAAACGAATATGCAATAGAAATGTTCAGCTTCTGTGTCTCTCTTTTTTTTGTTTTTTGTTTTGTTTCTTGCTTGGAGGATCAGTAGTCCTAGAACCGATAATCCAAAGACTAATCACCCTTTTCGAAACCTAATTGTCAGTAGGCAGAAACAGGGGCTAGGGGAACATTTTCAGCTGCAAGGTCTGCTGTCTGATTTTTGTGGACTTGTTCTGCACTCAAATTATTTCACATTTTGTGACATTTTCTAGACTGAAATTTGTTCATGTAAACTCTTCTTTTCCATTTCCATCTGGCTATTTATTACCCCTGTAAACCTCCCCAGGTATGTTCCTGGTGGGTTTCTATAGCAATGGCATTGTTTGTATTCCCTTATTGGATACCTAAAAATTTTATGTGGAGGCCTAAGGAAATCAACTGGCTTTCAAATCAGTTAGGCACCAGTCCTCCTGTGAACAGGGATTTGCATGAGCATTCACAAGACTTCCACATTTCACAAAAGTGCTTTTGGCCTAAAAATATTCGGGAAAAAAAAAAAAAGGGAGTATGTGCTCAGAGTGGATCTGTGGCTTTTGCTCAGACAAACACTGGCTGATACTTTCCTTTGCTATCCACCGCTCTGTAGTCACTTCAGAAAGGATATCGTACTACAGAAGCACTTTAACGCAGTGGTGGTTTGTAGGGGATGGCAACTTTTCACAAGCGATATCAGAAGTAACTAATTATAATGCCACCTTTTATAGTATCACTTACTCAATTCACTGGACTTAGCAAGAAAAGAGCAGAAAACTGGATATTTATTAGCACAAAATGCCAACTATGGGGTGGACTGGCCCTCAAATTAAGGAGGGAACTCATTTGTTTAAAGTTGAACAAACGTTTGAGATTTGTTGAATAATGGCCTACGCACCACGGCAAAGGATGAAGGCCATCAGAAGTTCTTAAGAAAGGGCTTAACTTTCTCCCATACACACGTAAAGGAGAAACTTATTTGTGGGTTTAACCCCACCTGCAATTGAGTTTAATCTATTTTGCAATATTTTGTTCCTCTTTGCCCAAAACTCTTTTTTTTCGGTGTTAGTTTAATGGGCTTTGATAAAGTGGAACAAACAAACAAAAAAAAACACCCCAGCCCAACATTTTAATTGCTTGCAGCACTGCAGAATTTTTCTCTGACGTGTCCCACAGCTTCTTCTGTAAAGGAGCAAAAGCCAAGAGCCGTCAGCTGTTTTCACTTTAGAACAATGTAGGAAACTCGGGGCCGATGCATTTGTTATACACTGAGTAACCTGCATGAGGCTGACGCTCCCTCTCGGCATCGCCGTCTAAGTCAGCCGAACTGTGCTCCCCCAGCTAAACGCTCCCTTTTACCAAAGCAGTAAACTTCCTTTCGAAAGGCCGAGAGGGGTATATACACTTCAAGCCACTGATTGTCTTTTGCTACAATTCCTTTATGTTTGTAAGTTTAGCGGGGGGTCCAAAAAGTAAAATGAAAAACACATGGTTTTGTGACTTTAAAACTGAAATGGTAGAAATCCAATATGACAGGGCAAACATGTTTATGGAGCCATGGCTTTCACTGAAGGACATCCTTAGCCAATCATAATTAAACTACCATAATGAGTTCTAAGTTTCATCTGCCCGGCTCAGAAAGGGAAAAATAGGCATTTTCGGTAGGTTCTGCTGAAACTGTTTGTTCAGACCCACAGCTGTTTTTAATGTGCTGATGAGCTTGGAAAACAGTCAAAATTATACCCTAGGCAAATAGCTGCGTAATATCTGAAAGAAGCAGCAGCCCCAAACGCTGACATTTTATTCAGTCTAATAAATTGTGTTTTGCAACTGAAAAACATAATTGTACTGGGTGCACAGTACAGGCACACATCTCTAATAAAAGCTTCAGTGCCACCAGTGGAACAAATGAACACACGTTGTAACCGAGCCTGATTTATTTTACTGTTGAGAGTGGATTTTTTTTTTTAAGGCTTCTTTGGAGCAAAACAAATATCTGGCATGAAGCTATTCAATGACATTCACAGAGGCTACAAAGAGGAAATCTCTGTTCCTTGAAATAAAACCACTATTCTTTGCAGAAAGATGGTTTACAAAAAGAAATCGTCTGTTTTTTACTAGAGCCTCGATTTTGCATTGCCCTCACCTTTGAAGCTCAAGACACAGAAAGGATCAACTTTAAAATTAGCATGTAAAATTAATGATTGCTACAGTTGGCAGGCTTACTGGAAAACCTGGGTGCTTCTGGCATCCTCATTTGGAAAGGCTTCAAAGTGACTGTCTGGGCTCAACATTGGAAATGGGAGCTGAAATGTGAGAGAGAAAAGGGGGGGATTGTCTCTGAATGTCAGGTGCAGACAAGGGCTAGCAGGAAAGAGCTCTCTCTGCTGGATTTGCAGTTCTCATCCAGTGACATGATTCCTAAAAATTCTTCCTGAAAGCCTCTGATTACAAGACTTAGCTGGGTTTTTTTTTCCCTTTTGTATTTTCTTTTTCCTTTAATGTTGTATTGGAAGTGAAAGTAAAGAGAAGGAGAGAAACCCATCCATATGATCATTGCATAACAAGCTGGTCTGCCAGACTTTAACCTAGCAGAAAAGCAAACGTTTATGCATGCCTAAACTGTGTGAAGAAGAGATGGTTGCCTTTGGCCAAACTTGACTTAAAAACTGAAAGCTGTTACTTCCTTGAAGAGGCACGTATTTTCGTTCTATCCCGAAAGAATAAAACCTTAAAACCTGAGCTTTCCTGATTTCATCCCATCTGCTCTTTGAACTGTACGCTCTATATACAACATCCCCCAGTGTGCAAAAGGAACTAAAATGACCTGATTTTGGCTTTTGTGAGTGAATCATTAACTTTTACTTTCGACACCAGAAACTCTCCTGATGCATGGGGCTCCTATTAAAAAATGGACTTGTGACATGGAGCCGAAAACGAATTTCTCAGGCAGTTCAGAGCATGATGCGATGAGGCATTTGATATACAGCCAGGCTAGGCCAGGCCAGTCGCATTGGGGAACAAGGGTATTATGTCATGGGTTTTATAGAAGTCTATAGTTGATTTTTTTTAGTTGTGCTGAGCTCAGTTGGGGGGGTTTTCCCACCCAAATGAGGTTTTAAAATACATTAGCTTCCTGTTGCATATTAGGTCAATAATTCCAAACTTCTTGACAACAAATTTAAGTTCACATTAATCCTACCGTTGCACAAACGGGGATAATTTAGATCCAGAATCCCATTTCTGTTTGTAGCTCTGGTCTGGTTGGTCTAGGCCAACAGCAAGTGAAAAATGGTACCTTTCTCTTATGACTTTATGCCACTTGAGTTCCTGATGTACTTGTGGTGACAAAGTTTGCCAAGGTTTTAGCACTGGGAGAAATAGGAGATCGTGGTGTGCCCTGAATTACAGTCAAGTGTCCCCACTCCCTTTGATAAAGTTGTTTGCATGCTCCTGAGGGGAGAACTTGGCCAAACAAATGAGCACGATCTGTTAGTCACTAGTAACGACTTTCACGTTAGAAAGAAGAACAGGAAATTTAAGTCAATGATGACTTCCTGGATATGTTAATCCCTCCTTAATAACAACCGAATGCTGCATTTGCTAGTGAAGCACTGATAGCTGCCAAAGGTTGCAGTAATTTGTCACTGCAAGTCAAAAATTGGCTGGAAGTATGCTGTAGGTAACCCCACTAATCCACGAGGGGACACGGGACCTAACATCTAGACAAAGGGTGTCTCGAGGCTTGCTGAAAGCCACCCTGTAACAAAGAACATCTTGTTTGTTTGTTTTTAATATTCGTTAAGCCAGGAAGCCATTTTGACCGTGGAGTAAACACCCACAAGTTTTCTTTTTTTACCATATCTAGCTATCTAGGTCAACAGCGTCCTCATAAGGTGACTATTCAAGGAGAAAATGATGACAAGGAGCCAAAGAGCTTGACACAAAGTAAAGACAAGTGTGGCTTGCCCATGATAATTACCCAGAGAGTGCTCTGATGGATTTACATATAAACAGAAAAAGGTTTAAATAAATCTGCCGAGTCTCTTGCTTTCCTTGCTCGAGTATAAATATCCAGTTGGATATATAAGTCTTGGTCATTTTATAGTAAAAAAAATTAAAATCTTATAAATAATTAGGCTTCGGAATGGTACTGCTGCTTAGTCAACTCGCAAGCCGCGGTTTAATTTGACACAACCGTCTTTGCTTTAAATAGTACAAACTCTTCCAGTCTGTGGGGGTCACTCATTTGCTGGCTAATTAACAAATGTCTAATGTCAATTTAACGTTCACTTCAACCTACATTCCTTCAACCCAAGCTTCTTTTTGATTCGGGGAGTTGCAAGTGGAAGCCAAATATTTTAGTTGGTTGGGCTGAATGGAGGGCATATGAAGCTTGTTTAGATTTCTAATTCCTTTGCATCTTTTAAGGAGTTGAATTTGAGGAGTTAACATTGCTGGATACAAAGTCATTTTTGTATGAAAATTTGCAAACAAACCCCCCAGAAGTGCCTCATATTTCAAAAACTCAGAATTAAGTTTCTTTCATTTTTTTTTTTATAAAGAATAGCACCAGAGGTTACACACACACACACACACACACACACACACACACACACACACACGTGTGTGTGTGCATGTATATATACATATTCCAAGCAATCCAGTAAATAGAAAAACTCTCATTTTGCTTTAAAAGGCTCCTGTGTCATTCCTGTGTTGGATGTCTGTCTACTGACCGATCATGAATTCAAGGGAGCCAAATCTTTTGCTTAATAGCAAGGTATTTTGGCGTGCTGTCACCCTCTGGTTCAAGTACTGTCACTACTCTTCCAGACAGCACTTCTCTCCTGAGGTCTGATAATATTTTACTGGAATTAGGCAAAGTGGAGCATGACATCAGCAGCATGTACTGGTTCTGCAACAGCCTAAGTATGAAGATAAACAACTTAATCTAGCAAACAGACAGCAGGCTCCTCCAGCCGAGCAGGAGGAAGCTCACCAGTGGTTACATTGCTGGGAATTGCTAGGTAAACAACATCAGAGATCAAAGGCAAGATGCATTCAAGTGCTTTAAAGTGAGGGAGTGATATCTGTGACTCCCACGACATGACTCGGGAATATTTAGAGCTCAAATGGCTTGTAAAGTTCTCCTGTGCACCATGGTATCAGCGGGGAGCGTAGCAAATCATGGGGATTGCATTGAGAGCTCTGCATACTATCTGTTTTTAGTGAAGTGGAAACTCTACCGGTCTCACCCATCCCTCCACCCCTGCCATTGCACCCCTCCCATTGCGAAGTCATCTTTTTTAAGCTAAAAGCACATCAGAGTGGAGCAACAAGCACAAGTAATTCATTTATATCATCAATTATTAAAGGACTGTAGCTGTTACGGTCATGCAAGGCCCCTTTACTCCTGCATGAGAACGTCCACAATGGGGATTTAACTCAGCTGAAGTTAGGGCCTTGTTATACCTTAAACCTGGGGTGGGCAAAATGCGGCCCACAGGCCACATGTGGCCCGCCGGGCCATTCTACCCGGCCTGGATAATTTTTAGAAAATTAATGTTTATCTGCCCCGGCTGCCCCCCTGGCTGCCTGTTGTGTGGCCCTTGATGGCTTGCCAAAACTCAGTTAGCGGCTCTCCACCCAAAATAATTGCCTACCCTTGCCTTAAACTGTGAGCCGCACAAATGTTGATGGGGTTAGTGCTGGCTGGGAGTTTGGAGCAGTCACACCGTTAGTCTAGAAAACTTCTCTGACTGTCCCCCACCTGCAGACCTGTGCTTTGCTACTAGAGGTCTGGTGAGTAGGGGCAGGACTTGGAGCTGCGGCTGTGGATTGTACGAGAGGGCTGGTGAGCCAGGACAGGCATCTATCTCTGCTCAACAGGGGGGAGGGTAAGAGATCTGGGATACTGGAGGACTTCAACTTGGGCAACACATCTCAGTGAATGGCCACATCTTAATGGAACAGGACCTGTGTAGTGCAGAGAAGAGATCATTTTTTCCCTGGAGTGGCGTAACTCTGAGTCACATAACAAGTGCTTAAAACCACTTCACAGTGTTAATGTGTGGACAATTCAGGGATTAAGAGCTCCGGGAGCAGCCCAAAATTACTGTGTAACAAGGCCCTTAGACATCTTTGCATCTTTTACCGATTTACCCTTACTTTCCTGAGTGCTCCAGAGTAGACAGGATACCTCCAGTTCAATTCAATGATTATGAATTGAGGGCTGCCCTGGGGTAGATCTGCTGTTCTCAGTCAAGGTGCTGCAACACTGTAGGGGTGCTATGAGATCCTTTTAAGGGTGCCCTTTGGTGCCACGCAATATAAGCACTGCTAGGTATACTAACACCTATACAAGATTCACAGGATCTTAAACCCAGAGATTTTAATTACGAATCCATAGTGCCATAAGCATTCTGATTGTTGTGGGGGGTCTTTCTGAGTTCCTGGCAACAGAAGAATTTCTCTATTGTTTTTCCATAGTCAAAAAACAATTGAAAGCCATTTTCCTAAGAGTGCCTTGTGGCTAATGACAGACAGGTGAATCTGTTATCTTTTATTAGACTGACTAAATATTGGAGAACAATTTTTAAGCAAGCTTTCGGGTTCAAAAACCCTTCGTTAGGCTAAGGACGGCTAATGAGGCATACCTTGAGTGTAAAAAGGTTGAGAACCATTGGGGTGAATTAACTAAGATGAGTTCAGCTTCATGTCAGCCTCAAGGTGGGTAACATAGATTTTTCCCTTCCCTCATGTAAAGGAGTCAGGGGTCTTTTGGAGTTTGCTCCTTCTTCTCATGATACAGTCCCTTGGAAATAGGACTGGATCTGAGAATGTAGTCTACAAACAACAGGGAGAGTTTCAAGGACACAGCTAGCAACTGGGTACCACCTCTCATTAGCTTCACCCTGTGTCTTTGGACCTTTGATCATTTGTCTTAGATATTTAGGCTGGATCTGGTGGATGTGGATGAAATTGGTTGGAGTGAGCCTGGACTTCTTGCTAAAATCTTCACCCATTCCTCATTGCAAGTGGTGGCTCTTCACACTGATGACATTGGTAGTAGCTGGGCAGGGTTCCAGTCTTAAAGTTATTCTGTTGTTGGATACCTATGGGAAAAGTCATTTTTTATTAAAAAAAAAAAATCATTCTGTACCTCCTTCCATTCTCTAAGTAGTTTGCAATTTTTTTTGCGGGGAGAGGGGGAAGGAAGGTAAAATGTATGGGTTTTAGTGAAGCACATTTTAAAGGGAAGAGAGCAGAGCAGTCATAGCAAGATATTTCAGTGCAAGGGGGAAAGGCAGGGGGTAGAGAGAGTTACGCTGGCCACTGGAGTGCATGGTGAATCTTACTGCTCTCTGCACTTAGGTGGCAGCTGCTATGGCTCCTGCTGGCTGAAGTAGACTTCCTCAGAGTTGTTCCTGGTGCCCTGTTCACTCCCTTTCTCCCTCCCCTCCCACCTCCTGATATGCTTCTGGGCCCAGGGCTGTCTCTCAGAGCACAGCTTCCCTGGGGGGTACATTGCACTTACCTTGTTCACCCCTACATATGCTATGGGGCCTGTGGCTACCTTTGGCTGGGCTTCTCCTGCTATAGAAAAGACCACTGGAGGAGCGAGGGCCATAATGGCACCCCCTCCAAGCCTGCACCTGGGGATGGTGCCTAGGGTGGCCATCGAGGTACCTCAAGAATGTCCCCACCACCATGAACACCGGTGCCGCCTGAGGCTGGGGGGGCATGGCGAGCTCCCGCAGGTGTCGATGGCAGTGTTGGTGTCGGGGGCATGGTGGTGGTGAGCAGGCGGTGTCGGCGGTGGGGGGACGGGACAGACAGTGCCGAGCGGTGAAAAATAGAGGACATAAAGACATCCAGTTTCATATCAATAGAGGACAGAGGACCACAAAACTGGACTGTCCTCTATGAAACTGGACGAATGGCCACCCTACCAGTGCCTGCTTGCATGGCCTTTGTTATACTGCTGGAGCAGGTCTAGAAAGCACATGTGCTCCAGTGATCAGGGCGTGGGGGACGTAGCAACCAAGTTCTCGGTATTAGACCTTTCTTTCCTGCTGATTTACATGTATGTTTGGGCAGCACACTTCCACTCTCCACCTCAGTTTCCATTCATTAATAACCAAGGATAATAATACTTAAGCCACTTCATGGACCTGTCAGGAGGCAAAATGAGTTCCTGTTTTTTAAGCCCTTGAAAAATCCTCCAATGAAAGTCAGGTGTCAGTATTGCATGTATTTTAATATAGTTTGGATTTCCACATTATTCTGTAGTGACTTTTTTATTAAGATGGGGGATGGCGACTAGAAATGAGAACGCCTCCAAAGAATCAGTGGCCTCTACACTTATCCAATATAGATATCCAGATGTATCTAATGTGATTTACTTTAGAAATCAGTCTGGGATCTCACAATAACAGGCCTTCCTATGAGATTTCCAGTGCTTCCTACTTACCGCTGAAATGGAAAGAAATCTAGAGAAGCTATGGGAACAGACTTGCCTGGTATTCAGCAACCTCCTTTCCTGTCTTGGTGATGCACACATAGTTAATGTTGGATTTGCTTTACATCCTGGGGATAGTTTGGTGCAGCCCTGGTATTTAAACTTGTCTGGCTGAGATTATGATCTCTATCATGTGCAAGAACCTAGGAAAAGTTTTCCCTACATTTCACCACCCATGGAGAGGCAGAGCAGTCCCTCTAAGCAGTAGTGACTCAATCCTTGATCCCTCTAAGGAGCAAATAATTCCAGGAAGGGGAAGGGAGAAGGTAGGGGTGGGTTTTACCGTTCATCCTCTCATTGGAAAGAAGCAGGCCCCAAGAGAAGAAGGTGGGTGGGGTGAAGACTATCAAATCTTGCACAGAATAGGCACATTGAACCACCCCAAAAACAGCCCAGACACATTTCTCCTTGTTCTCCCAGCTGATTCCATGTGACTGGATACACAAGACTCTGGGAGAAACCTTTGTTATTTATAATCATTTGCTTAGCCCTAAAGGAGCATTACCCATGGCGCCCCCTCGCCAAAAACCTGGATCTCATGCTCTGGGAAAGTCAAGTCATAGCTCTGCACTTTGCAGCTCAGCCCAATTTTTGAACCCTACGAGGAATAATGGCATACACGTTTGTGGCAGATTTCTCTCCCTGTTGGATACCATGGACACGAAACATAAACTTCTGATGACTTCTCCACAAAATACCACTCTATTTTGTTAGCTGGCAATGGGACTTTTGCTCTATCTCAGTCTATTTCTGTTTTCATGCTGCATGTGCTCTGTGTGTGTCTACTATACATAATATAAAATATTTCTGGTACACTTGCCCATATAACTAGTTGGGTAAGACTGTGCTGAGCAAACACAAATAGAGATTCCTTTGCAGGATCCAAACCTTTAGCAAACAGAGTGTCCTTTTAATGTGAAAAATTCAGATCATAGTTTGGACTGAACACTGTCTTACTGCCTCTCTCTCTCTCATGGCACAGGGGAACCTATATAAAGAAACTTGGCAGGCTCTTGAAAAGCATAAATTAGAGGAACTTGCTGAGGGAAGGAGGAGATTTTTGAGTCCCATTAGAGCCTGATAGAAGGAGTTCAAACACTTAGCTCTTCAGCTGTTGGAGATAAAAGTTCTGGTACATTCAATTCCTGCTTTCTGTTGCTGCCAATAAGCAGGGGGGCTTCTTCCTCGGCCTCTTACCACTGAAGAAATAACAAAGATAAAGCAAGCAAAATAAATAAATGCTTTGTGGATGGAATAGATAATATTTTCACCAGTTGAATATTAAAATATCAAAGCTCAAGGAAAGGATATATAATTATGGGCCTTTGAAGTTCAATAAAGGCTTGTTTCATCAACACAGAAGCTAGTATTTCAGTGAAAAGATAAAATGATAATAGTATACCCTCATTTCAGATCCATGGCGGATAACTTTAGGAGGAGAAGAAGCTTCTCTAAGATAGAAGCAGTTTTACTGAGTCCGGTTAATTCTCCATACCATCAAATACTCTTCCTCTGATGAGAGAGGGCTTCTCAACATCATCTTCCTTTTATAAAAATCATTCAGTATTAACAGTTGTATTTCGTTTTAAAAGGGAAAGAACAGAGAGTTGCAAGTAGCTATATAACACCTGTCAAATAGAGAGACCCCAGATCCTTAGATTTACTAGAAACTGGCACCTACAAAAATGCGGATCTCAATTCAGGGGTTTGGAAGCCAACTCAGATCACACCAATTATTCACCTGCACCTTATAAAATAAGGCTGTATCATCCCACGATTCCTTCAGATTTTGATTCTGAGCTTTGGAAACCCAATCGACGGATGGGTTATCAAGAATGTGGGAGAAAACTGAAATGTGCCTCTAATAGACAAAGGTTCGTGGTGGAGCTGTTTAAAATTCAGAATTTGTGTCTTGGCGGAAGCTCTGACACTTCAGTATTTGTTTCTGTCTCGTATCAGGAAAAAAGAAGCCAAATGTTGAAATTTGACATCAAAGTTATTTGGATTCAGTAATGCTGAAACACTTTGTTTTTGCCGACTTCGACATTCACCTGCCATGTCTGAGTGTTACCGCAGGGCCTTCTGGGAGTTACAGGTCTTGTGCCCATGCCCACAACGTCACCTATGGACTGGACTCACTGACCTGAGAATATTTTCCATGATTCTTCACTGTCATTTTATCTTTTCACTGAAACCCTAGCCTGTGTGCTGATGAACCAGGCCTTTATTCAAAGGCCCACAATAATATGGGACTTCCATAACTCAGCAGGAAGGGAAGACAACAGTTTGTCATCAGAGAGGTAGCCAAGTGTCTAGAACAGAACGGGGGGTACAAGTGCCTCCCAGGAAGCATCGTGGCAGCAGGCAGAGGCCAAAATCCCAAGTGGAGATGTAGGACAAATCTGCTGATCTTAGATATGCTGTTAAAGGGAAGATCATTATGGACAGAATGAAAAATGCAGAAGTTTCATTTTTGTGAGGGTATCCAGTGCTGAAAGAAAATCCATTTAAAACCATTTGTGGTTTGAAAGTATCGACTCTATTTGCACGACACGATTATTGTAATTAGAAAGATTATACATTATCATATATCATTACACTTGGAAACATTTCCATTTCACGTTAACCCTGATCAGATTATGTGAGTGAGGAAAGACGAGCAAGACTCCAGGATCACGTGTCCCTGGAAAACAGGAATGTTCATCTGGGGGCAAAGGTATTTAATGACCCCAAAGTTTCCTGTTAGTGTTTTAATAGCAGGACTTTCCCACCTGGTCTTGGCCAGAAAGTCAAACTCATATACTCAAGTGGACCTAGTAAAAGTGTAAGAAGAGTGTACAGTATCTGATTTCATAGTTAAAGAGTGTTATATGGCGTTTGGTTCAAAGAAGGAATCAGCCTATGGGGAAACATTGACTAAATTCTTCTGTGCAGACCTCCCATGCAAGCAATGTTCAGAAAAAGACCCAACTACACTGTGAAATATGAAAGAAAATAAAGATTCAGGGCTGAGTTGTTTATTTTGCTTTTTGCTGTGCGTGTTCTTGATGCTTATATGCTAAATGGAAGAGTTTCGTGGTAATTGAATGGGGCTAATTAAATGTTCATTTTGGTCAACTCCTGTTTGTTTGACTACTTATGGCAGAAAGCTTTATAAATATATACAGCACTCCCTGGCTCATCTAAGCTGAGCTTGCACATGAGCGCAGTGCATATAGCACATTTTATTAAAGACCACACGCAACAAAAAAAGCGGGAGTACCAAGCAGTGTCAAGGTGAAACAACACCGTCGAGTTATGATCAGAGTTAGCAGCATTTAGAGAAGGCGGGTGAAGGCCAACCTGTTTGCCTTGCATTTTATAGGTGTGAAACATAATATTTCATGTTAGTTCAGCTTTTCATTTTGCCTGCTTTTAGATCAACACACGGGAAAAACGTTGTCTCAGCAGGAATAATGAAGTCTGAATAAAGTAGCAAAATCGCTTTCGCTTGACAATTTTCACATTGTATTAGCCTTTTTCATGGTTTTCCTTTTTTTAGCTATGGCATTCTTATACCAGCTCTGTGGTTTATTTTATTTTATTTTTTTCCATGGTGCCTTTTTTCCCCCTTGTGTGCTGACTCTTTTGGGCTATATCTCCAATGCTCTGCAGGGATGCCTAGGCATATTTGTGCTTCTCCCTGTTTTGAATAGTAAACATTTCTGTATTTACTTGCTTGCCTTGTATCAAATAAGATTGAATTAAATGCTACTGGTTTTCAAGTGTAGCTGTGGAAGACGCACTGTGAACTATGCAGAATTTCGTACTTGTTTTTGCAACGGCATGCACTTTGCTTATTGAAACACTTTGGACAATATTCACCTGCATCTGCTTTGGAAGAGAGGACAGCAATATCAGCCCAGAGACCCAATTCATGCCATTAGCATCACAATAACTAAACTCACTTTATAGGGAAGACTCAGGCCCATACTTTATATCTGAGAGTCAGTGTAATGATGTGGTTAGAGCGCTAAGCCAGGATCCAGGACACTTAAGCTCTATTGGCAGCTCTGACACTTCTGTATCTGTTCAGCAACTCATACCAAAGCCTTAGTGTTGGTTGGGCACTGTAGCTGCCTACGGTGACAAATACTTTATAATTTAAGTAAGTGAACAGTGGGAAAATACTGAGGACAAGTGAAGTGATGGTGGTTAGAAGGTACCTGAGGGAGGTACATATTTCATGTCTGCCTGTGGCAATGTATACCTGAAGTACGAGTGTCATGGAAAAATTGCCATTAGTCAGCTCCCACCTTCCATCCCTCTAAAGCAATGCATTTTTAATAGCCTTAAGCAGCGATGGGAAAACCTGTTATTATTTTGTTGTCTCGTCTGTTCAGAGCATTTGTCCAAACTAGGTACGGGCCAGAAACATTTTGATTTTGCCCACAAAACAGAATAAAAATGCTACACCTGCGTTGTGGCTAGCCTGATTCTGCCCCAGTATTGATGGGTAGGGGATGCATGGGGGTGTATGTGCACCCCCTGAGAGTGCTGGTGCACCCCCTGACAGCAGCGTTTCCAGGTGGGGGAGGGTAGACAAGAGCAATGGTGCCCGCCCTGAGAGCACCGGTCGGGGAGCGCGCCAGGAGAAGCGGTCCCCCCACGGCCGAGCCCGCTGACCTGGAAGTGCCAGCGATGTGCCGCTGCCAGTTGTGGGTCAGCAGGATCAGCTGCTGGGGACCCCCCTTCCCCCCCGGCTGGCAGGATCAGCCGCTGACTATCTGCTGGGGGGGGCAAGTGTCCCCCCTGACTCAGGAGTCACCAGTGACCCATGTCCTGCCCCATGTCACATTCCTCCCTGGCCCTTTCAAGGACACAAGTGGGCGTCCCAGACAAGCACAGTGGAGAAGCGAGGGCAATGCTGCAAGCAATCCAGGAAAGAGATCATTTCATTATATATTTCCTGCCTCTCCCTGGGCCTCATCCATGAAGGGGCCAGCCATGTTCAGAGCTTTGAATAGGAGAGTCTTATAAAGAAAGATGTAATAATCATGTGGGTAGTCCGATAAAGCAAAACCAAAGCCAGAAAACACCAAGCCACATCCCATACAAACCATCCCCAACTTTGGGGTTCAACAGGGGGCTTGAAATGTAAAATTCCAAGATTTTAGCAATGATTTAAAATGCAACCGAGTGCCTGGTGGCCTTGCTCCTATTGTTATGCTGTGTGAATGTGAATACAGCACTTTACACATTTGCCTTTTTCTTGGCTGATTTTGTTCTTTTTCACTCAGCCACTTCTGCTAAACCAGTTTAAAGTCTAGGCCAGTGAGACCTTTTTTTATAGGGGCCCGTTTATGGAAAAGCAGCAGAATACCTGCCTCAGGATTAGTCAGTTATAGCTATATTCTCAGCTGACTTTGGAAGCCCTGAGCCTCATGCTGAGGACTTTGAATATCACTTGAGAGCTTAAACGACGTTTTTGGAATGAGTTTATGAGAAAAACCCAGAGGGACTCAGCAGTAGGTACTGGCAACTGGATCTCTTCTTCTTTTATTCTAGCTGGGGGGAATTAATTCCTACTGATAATAACTGAAAAGCCTTTTCCAGATAGAATGCCTTGTACTTCAGAGCCAAACTGATATTAGAAAACCAAATATTGTCTCAGGCTCAGATCAAAATAATGGAAGTTGGGGTACAAGGCGAAGAGAACCGGGAGAGGTGCTTTCTTTGTCTTAAATGCCTCTTTAAAACCAACTTAACTGGGCACCCCTGAAATTAGCTAATAGTTAATTGTCTGGTCCTTTCTTCTGCTGGCTCCAGTTTCCTTTGCAACTCCACCAAGAAGAGCATGCATGCAACTTTGGTTTAGAAATGTCAACGTGGTTTTGCTTAGGGTATGTTTATAACGGTTCTGAATTTTCTTTATGGGTTGTTTGTTTTCCATAGCAATCACCAGAAGACAGCAGCTGACAGCTGTGCACATTTCTAATGCCTGTAAAAATAAATAATTAAAAAAACCCCCCAAGTGAAATCTAGTTAGCATGCATAAACAGCATGGTCTTATTGAATTAATAATAATTATAATGGTTTATCTGCACCTGTACTATGCAACACAATCCCAGGATGCCAAGTGACATGAATTTGTTCAGTGCCATAGTGCACCAGTTCTACAATTGCACCCATTTTACAAATGGGTAAACTGATAAGAAGGGTTAAGTGACTAGTCTGAAGTTATAGAGTTGAGGATGAAATGAATCCCTGTGCAGATGGAAGCACTTACACTCCTATTCCTCCCTTAAAGGGGGGAAACTCATTGTATCTGAATTAGGAAACAGAATGAATGGACCCCTGAGTCTCCTTATCCACTGTGTTCGCCTCTTAATGATCACAGGCTAAAATATGCATAGCAGAGGCTGTTGTGTCACTCTACTATAAAAAGGGAACTTTGTTTGCCAAAGGGTTTTAGTAAGAACCAAAAAGTGTGATACTTACAGACTTATAACATTTTGCAAATAAAGTGAGCACATAACCCCGCCCCCCAAAGATTTTGATGGTTAAATTAGCTACCAGTGAGGTGTCCTATCAAAAATTACTGTAAAGGCATATTAATGTTATTTTTATCACCTAAGTGACAGCCAGGTAAAGAAGTGTATTAAACTGATATGTTACATTAGCTTTGGCTGCTGTTGAGTGATTGTATTCAGTATTTTTTGTGGAAGTGAATATACCAGAAAGAAAACATTTTGGAGTCTAAATTGTATAGTGCCTTTACAAATCTTACTGTAGCTAAATTTATGCTCCCCCCAAATTTGACTATTTTGGTTACTTTCTTTATATGTTTGGCAGGGCTGACTGAAATCTCTGCTTGGGTTTTTCATAAAACTCTTTGAATGCAAAGGTAATGTTGCACTTTCCCAAAAAAGTATTATTGTGTTAATTCATTATTTTTAACACAGTTGGACCTCAAGTTTCCAGCCAGGATATGGCCCCATTGAATGAGGTATACGGTACACACATAGAAGAAAGAAGACCCTCCCTCAGAAAAGATTACCAAGTAGTTGAGGTCCAGAGTCAGCAACATGCTTACACATGTGCCTCATTTCAACCATGTACATATGGCTTTTGATGTCCCATAAAGCTATTCCTGATCGCTGCACACGGAAAAAGGCATGGAAATGGACAGAGTTCCTGATTCAGAGACTTCATTTATAATCTCACCTAGACCTGTTCCTGCAGCTCATATTTACAAGGTGTACAAGCGCATTGTAGTCAACGGATTGGGCATGTAGGTACAGATAAGAGCTGCATAATCTGGCTGTTAGACTGCAAACACCACGCAAGCATGTTGTTGTTGCTGTTATTCCTACTAGAGCAGTTCTTCATTATTAGCTACTTAGCAGAGGGAAAGGAAGTTACAGGGTTTCCACTCCCACACTCCAGGGATTTGTGTGCGTTTCTGTCAGAGATATGACTGCAGCATGGATAGGTGTATCTGAATGAGCTTTAATCTAGATAGCATGAGTGACATGGCAGCAGGGGTTTGAGCCCAGCCTAAGCCCACTGTGGACTAGGGTTGTGTTCAGGTTGCCGACTCCAAGGGCCCTTCATAGTCACCAGTTTAGAATATATTTTGCTAGATAGGCAAACTGCGCTTCATGCATCTGTCTTGTCCTTGAAGTTTTCCACTCCAGTTTGAAGGCCGTGGATTGCAGATTAGCCATCTGGTATTTCCATGCACTGTATCATATCAGGGCAGACTGAAATATCTTCCCTTTGCTTATCAGGATTTTGCAACTGTCTGAATTTCCTTGCAAGGAAGTTTTGTGCTTAGTTATTGGAAAACAGTGTCGAGGGGTGTATTTCATTTTCATGTGTGTTTTGTAACAAATATCACAGTGCTATTAAATTACTGCTGGATGACGGCGTACTAAGATGTTAGCTGGAATTCATATTACTGCCTCCAGTCTATGTAATGGTACCTGACCATTCTGTAAAGTTAGTTCAAGATATTGGGAAACATCTGGCCATCATTAACTGAACTCTTTGAATCCTTTCTTCCCCTGCTGCCTGTCTCACGAAGATGGGAGAAAAGGATGATTTTATGTGTTAGCTTTTGTAAGTCCTCTTTGAATGAACTGATGCACTTCATTACACAGATAATGAAGTATCTTCTTGCTTCATGTCAATTCTGCAGACAGATGAGTGCCTGGGCAAAGAGTGATAAAAGTGTGACACATGTTCCTGGTGTCATCTTGTGCCCTGACTTTGGGGAACCAGGCGCTCACCTGGCCTAAAGGTGTTTACATCCTTTGTCTGCCTATACACGTGCTCCAACGCGTTCTGATCCTGCAGTGCCATTTGTATTAAGCCCCTGCACATTTAAAAATGGCTGCAGGGCACTTTAACTAAACCTCTTTGAACGAGGTTTTTAAATGTGCAGGGGCTTAATACACATGACGCTGTGGCGTTTTAAGTGGAGTGGCTGCCCAGAAACCACTCTAATTAAAACGCCCCTGCCCACCTCCGAGCACGTGTATAGGCAGCCCTTGATTTCTATGCTGCTTTACATCGCGGGGGACACAGCTTGAAGGATTTGTGGCTGTTATTTAACTTTGATTTCAGTCACTCGTTTGCTTCCTGATTCTAATGTAATTAAACAGGAGCTAACCACAAATAAATGTAAAAGGTTAATGCCACCAGGAAATGTCAGTGGAACGAATGCAACAAATGCCTTAGTAATTCAATGTTCTTTCCACAAATACTTCCATCAGCCAAAATATTGACTTTAACCTTTTCCATTTTCTCCATGTACAGCTTTGTATTCCCTTGTTGCAGAAACAAATACCTAAGAGTGTATGGATAATGCTCTGAACTGCACAAATAATTACAGCATGATGTTCTGGTATTAATTAAGTGGCAGAGTTAGATTTCATGATTGTGAGGCACACCCAGAGATGGAAAATATGGACATACTAAAAAGGAGTTATGTGTTATTGTGGAAATCAAAGAAATTGTTTAGGACAACAGGATGGACCTGGTCCAGCCAAACTCTAACCCCAAAATGTTTTGCTGTGAATAAAGTTAATTTGCCTACAATAGGACATGGAATAAATCTCCTGGGTGACTAAATTCAGTCCTTTATCACAGCCAGCCACATCACATAATCTCTTTCAAGAAACCAATCAGGGTCCATCCTAAAAGTAGTTAGTTTTTTTTACTCTCAATACGCCATAATGGAAATCTGTTCCAGAACCTCACATTTCTGATGGCTAGGAGCATTCTTCCAATTGCCAGTCCAATTTTCATTGCTAGTTTTACATGTACTTGTTCCTGTGCCAGCATTGTCCTTTCATTGAAGTAATTCTTTACCCTTGTTGGCGATTTCTCCCCGATGTGTTTCGAGAGGGCAGTTGTATCCCCTCAGGCTTCATTGTGCTGTGCTAAACCAGCCGGGCACTGTGTTCCCTTGGCTATTTTCATAGCCCTTCTCTGCACTTGTCCCAGTTGGAAAGTACTTTTAGTCATCATGGACGACTGGAATAGTTGAAATTGAATTAAAGGTGAGAGAGCCTGTATGCGGCATTCATTGATGTTGCATTTGTGATGAATGGTTTGTAAAATGCCTAGTGTGACAGCAGGACCTGCAAGTGTTTCAGTGGGAACGTATAAATAAAGTAATTTTCAGCATTTCCAAACCACTGCTGTAATGGTGCCGTGAATCCTCTCTGCTAAGATCTAAAGCCACTGGAAGTGCGAGTCACCAATAGATCCCCTGCCAACAGGTCTCCAATTCTTCACGCTCTTTGGAAATGTTTGGAGCATGATTTACTGCAAGTCATTTATTCAGCAGAGGGCACCTCTACACATGCAGGTAAAGGCGTGATGGGATCTAATGTGTGATCCAAGCAATTGTGCATTCTGCCATGTCACAAGTGCATGACAGGAGGCGTGATTGTGGGATTGCAGATTAGATCCCACGATGCCTTATTGCCAGTACAGGGGGAGCCTGATCTCAGGCAGGCTCCACCTACATTGACAAGAAGCAAGTTCTCATGGGTGAGAGCTCCCTCAGCTGGCTGGGCTTCCAGCTGTGGGGGTACCCTCCACACCCCCACAACTGGGAGACTCCAGCAGCTGTGGTCTCCTGGCCCAGGGGGAGCCTGGGGTCCCCCCCTGCAGCTGGGAACTCAGGGGTGCACATGGGCTCCCCATTTGGGAGCTCCCATCAGCTGACCCAGCCACAGGGGCTCCTGGTGACATGTTCAATTAATGGCATGATAGGAAGCAGCTGCAAAGTTATTATGCATATTTTTATCACGCCATTAATTGATGGAATGTGTGCCTGGGTGACCACTTAAGGCATGGTTAACTGGTTAATCACTCCTTAATTATACCGTAGATGGGGCCAGAGTAGCTGACTGAAATCAAGAGGGCTTGTGCAAGTGCTGACCTGAGCTTGAGGGCTCCATGGAAACCTGCAGACCACAATGAAATGAGAAGAGGTCACCCTTTTGTCTATGATTGCTGACTTTATGCTTTGTATTATGTTCAGTTACCTGATAAATGTTGCACTCAGCTTTAAGATCAAGGTGCCCACTGATAGCACTGACATTTCCATTTTTTTCATGTGCATACATCTCTTCAGAATGAGCCCATTTGAACATAATGTATAACTGGATACTATTAAGCAAGGCCAAAATGAAATCTATGACTTCTTTTTTTCAAGTGATCAGAGTCCCAGGGAACAGGTCAGCCAGCAGCTAGTATTAAATACTTTGAAAGGAGTTTCCATCAACATGGTACATCGCTTTAATAATCTAGGATTATGGCTGAACCTTCAAATGAAATCTGAGATGTGCACTGACAGAGTGCTAAAAGACTCGGCCTTCTGCAATGATTCTAATTTAGGCACTGGCTGGAAAGAGGCAAAAAAAGAAATCTCTCTCTCTTTTTTTTTTTTTTTGACTCAGCTGCAGGGGCTCTCAACAAAAATGCTCCATGTAGTGTTATCACAGAGTGCAATCATGGACATTTACAAGCTGGTACGCTGTCTCAAACATTTATTAAATGGTGTAAAATGGGTACCTGCTTCACCAGAGTGATTTATTTGGATGCGTGACTCCAATGTATGTGTATAGGTATTTTACGACGTAGAGTATCCCGTTTGCAACATTTAACTAATAATTGGTTCACGATAGAGCTTAAATTCTTCTTTCAAAAGAAAGTGTTACTTGTAAAAAGGAACCGGGGTGGAACTCTCTAAACACAGACATTTAACTTCGTGTTAGAAAGGTGCCAGGGGCTGCTGTGTCAACCCGCCTGCTAGACCCAATGATACATTTATAGCTGTTATTTGGATGGTTGATTCTCTCTTGTTCTCTCTGTAGTCGGGGATTGTGTATGGAGCACTCAATCTGTTTTGGCAGGGCGTTGTTACAATGGTGATGATGGAGGTGATGATGATGATGATGAACACACTGCTATTTGTTTCGGACAAGAAAGAAATGTACCTTAGACTCGGAGTGAAAGGCACCATGGTGTTTAAAATCAGCATGCTTATCATTCTTGGGAGATATTAGCTGGACTATCACACAAAACAAGATTTGCTCATGGATGCTATCCTGGCTTTCTAAACTGTCTCTAGCCAAAATATTCCTGCCCAGCAGAGTATATTTCACTGAAGACCACTGCATTCTTATTAAGAAAGAGAGGGAGAATGGGCTGGGACAGCATGGACTAGTGGGTGGCAATATCATCCTCTCCATACCATTACATTTATGTGTTTTCACCCTGCCTTTGTTGCATGTTCTCAAACGGGTTCTCATTTGAGCTCAGAAAACTGAACTCTGGAGAATTCAGACCTTGAAAAGCACTTTAAAGAACTGCAAAACACTGTTTCTGGATCCTCTACCCCAAAGCCCCCTCGCAAAAGAAAATGCAGGTGGTAGGGTTTGGAATCCAAGGTGGGTCAGATCCAAGATGTTAATTTATTTCTCTCTCTCCTCTGTACCAGGCTGTAGTCCGAGTCCTTCCACTGAAGCCAATGGCAAAACTCAGCTCAGACCTGGTAAAGTGTGTAGGTCCAAACAGGGATGCAGTATGGAAAACGTACGGAAAACTTCCCACGCCCAGGCAAGGGCAACCGACCCTGCAGCAAAGGGCTTGCCTTTGCAGCCACGGTCCTCCCTCGGGTTGTTAAATCTCTCTCCTGTGTTCATCTGGTCTGTAGGGCTCCCACACGAGGTCGGGACGGGGTCCCCAAGCTGGCCTCCCTCCCCTGCTGCAGTGACCCGGCGGGGGCCATGGGAGGACATATCCATGATTGCCCCCGCAAATTACTCATGCAGAGGACTCAAATCCTGAATAATCTTTCCTTTATGACCTGCGGGAGAATAGAATTATGCTCCTACCATTTTGGGGTGGGTCAATAAGTATGTGACAAGCAGGTTAGATCATTTGATTGAAATCCTGGCTTTACTTCTCATTTGGTATTTTCTATCAGGTTGAAATCCTGGCTTTACTTCCAGCGACTAATTTGCTTATTTTTTTTTTCCCCCCTTGAAAAACGAACAAACAAACAAACAAAAAAACTTCCCTTAGAAATCAGGTCTGCAGAAAACCAGAAGTGCCAAATCTCTTGTAACTCTTGATTAGTGATAACCTCACTGCATTGCCCCGAAGAACATAGCTCCAGAATCAAGTCAGTAGGGTTACCGTATTTCCTGGTTCAAAAAAGAAGACACTTGTCTGGGGTGGGGCAGTAATATGCTGGTGCCCTGCCCCTGCCCATTCTGTTGCCCCTCACTGACAAGCCACAGCCCTGCTGCAGACCCACTGACCCCAGCCTTGCCACTGCCCCTTATTCTCAAAAAGCAGTGCCCTGCCCCCCACCCCTTGCTGGTGCCCCTCACTCTTCATCCACAGCCCCCTGATGCTGCCACTGCCCTGCACACCCCACCCACAGTCACCTGCCCCATTCCCTGTGCCCCTCACTCCTGATCTGCAGCCCCCTGCACCCCTCCCAGCCCTGCTGGTGCCCCTCACTCCTGCCCCGCAGCCCCATGCCCCCCCAGCCCTGCTGGTGCCCCTCACTCCTGCAGACCCCTGTCCCCTCCAGCCCTGCTGCCCAAGCAGATCCCGTATTACCTGTGCACCCCTGCTGTCCTGCTCTCTCTGTCTGGATGCCGAAGCCCATGCAGGGAGCACGTGACCACTGACAGCCAATCCCCTTGCCCGCTGCTCCCAGGCTGAAGCAGGCAGTCTGGGAGTGCAGAAAACCCAGACCTTTACTTTTATTTTAAAAACCCGCATGGACGCAGAACAGGGGGCCAAAAAAGAGGACATATCTGGGAAAACTTGAACGTATGGTAACTGTAGTAGTGATTGTGTAAAGAAGCCTACCAAGAAGCTCAGAATCCTTGTTTAAATCTATATGTGTGTGTGTGTGTGTGTGTGTGTACATGGGAGGGGAGGGGTATTTATGTGTGTTAATCAAACACAAGTGCCAGGCCCAAAGAATTCATTTAAACAAGCAGGTGTTTAATTTCTTTGAACGCTGCACTCACTGTCCATCACTGTTCAGAAACACAGATATCTTGAATGATTTTGAAGGAATTTCTTCTTGGTAATCATGTTCTGGCTTTGTGATTTGGGTGATAAGTCCTTTCACACTGGAAGGTGTTTCTGATTGTGTTGAATTATCAGGGAGAACCCCCAGTTAGGTACTCTTGTTTGTTTTCTGCGTGAATAATTTGGCATCGATGTTGCTGTTGAGTTGTTTTGCTTGAAATGCTTTTTAAAGTTGAAGTCACTGCAGGCCTCGCTTCAAATATCCCCCTCAGCTGCACTCACTGTAACGTGCTCATTTCTAAGGTATCTCAGGGCAGTTTGACTTTTCTCAGACAAAAAAGGAAAAGGCCCCAGCTGAGCTTGGAAACCGTTTTGCTACTTGGAGCTTGGTTAAGAACAGGTTATTTATTGTTGTTCTTGGCACAGGAGACGCTCCAGGGCTTGCAGATTCAGTTTGGCTGTGCTGCAGCATAACTCTTGGAAACAGCTGAGGATTCTGCCTTTGCAGCATGGGGTGCCTGACAGGCCATGCAAGCTGTAGGCCTCACTTGCCGGGAGAAGCAGATTCGTTTAATCTGAATGCCGATTACATCAAGGAAGGACTGAGTAACCAAAAGCCACTTAGCTGGGCTTAACAAATCACCGAACCATTATGGTTGTTAATTAGGAAGCTACTCGCATGTCTTTAATAACATGATAGAAAATCTTCAGCCTCCCATCGATTTCAGCGGCAATGGCTCTGATGGGCCTGTCTCCCATTAAAGCAAATAGATTCAAGATTAGGCCATAAAGAATGCAGGATTTGTCCCAGTAATGGCTAACCACAAGGATGTGGTATAGTGGATAGGAAATTGGCTTGGGTGTCAGGAGATGTTAGTTCTGTCACCCACTGAGCTACCGGCCAGTTGTTTGACGCTGGACAGATAGCTTTCCTTCTGTGTGCTTTGTGGAAACTGGGGATATCACTTCTGAAATGGAGTACTTTCATATGTGTGCATAAAAATTCTTACTAATACTTCCTATCACAAACTTGGAAACAGATATCACTGTCTATGAGTTGAGAACTTTCCATGAGCTACTGGACAACCTCAACTTAGAGATCAAGTTTTTGACACAGTTTCCCTAGGTTCCTCTGACAGTCAGGACTATTTTACCCTTTCTTCTCCATGTCCCTTCTAACCCAGTCTTAAAGCTTGATATATGGAGATGATTTCTCCTTTTTCTCTATTGGAAATTTATCCCATGGAAAAGCAATGTGATTTTTGGAGGGTATGATCCTGAGGCCTTCAGAGGTCGCAAATTGAAATCCCACAGGACCTTCACTTTACTGTTTCTTGTCACTGAGTCAGGTTTGTGCATCTCTGACCCCTAGGGAGATGGCATTGGCTACATAAGTCCTAATGAAGGCCTCAGAAGGCATAGACAGAAGTGCAGCTCCTGAGTCTAACTCATGGCACTTCTTAGAAAACACCATGAGTTAGACTGATTCTCCTGGTACAACAGATGTTAGCTGTTGGGTCAGGAGGTTCAAGCTCCAATTTGGAGCCAATCTAGGGATGAGGTTGCATCTCTGCACCCTCTTCCTCTAGCTCCACCCCCACCCCCCTCCCCCCAGCTCCCATTCTGTCTCAGGATGGGAGGGAGAGAACGCAGGAGAGGGAGGTCCATTCTGGGGTTTCCCAAGCTGCTCTGGAGTGTGATTGTGCGTGTGTATGTGGGGGGGTCGGGGAGGGAGGGATTAGAGCCCCCCACCTCCCTCTGGTGCTGGCTGGCCAACCCCCGGAACAAACTCCCTCTGCTCTTTTGCCCTCTCCCATTCTGAAAAAGTGCTGGGAGCAGTGCTGCATCAGCCCAGTGCTGCTCCTGGCAAGCACAAACAGAAGTTAATGGAGGTGCTCCTTTTTGAAGCACCTTCATCTGAACCCTTATGTAATGAGGGTTCATTTTTTCAGGATTGGGCCCTTTTCATGCACTCTGCAGCCACGCACCTGTGTTTGGTCACAGATGTGGAGTACTTTCAGGGGCCAGATCAGGTGAAAGTTGTCACTTCTGTCTGTGCCTACAGGCTATTTGGTTATGCCTCCTGAGACAAACCTTGTGGCAACATCAAAAGACTGCTTGCAATGTGGTGTACAATCTTAGCAGATATATCTTCTGTACTTGTTTGTAGTTTCATCAGTTTTCAAAACATGGTGTCCTAGTCAGTTTGTTTGAAGAGCCTGGTCTTGTACAACTGGCACGAGGGCTTTGAGCTTTAAGTGGACTCTGCTTAGGGCATGGACAGACAATGCAATTACACTAAACTGAAGGGGAAGGAATAATCATGTGTCAAGCTGACCTTTGTGACTTTGTTGTATGCCAGTTTTAACCTGAAGCAAACAGAAGCTACTTCTGGGTAATTCAGTAACTATTCCAGTTCCTGATGGCATAGTAGGCTGGATTCTGGAAAACCTGGGGTGGTTATACAGGAAATAGTCCCAATGGATTCAAGCTAACGTGCACTCATGAGGAATCGCCATCAGCATTCTGAAGACTTCTCATCCATTTTTCAAGCAAGGGCTTTTCCTCTAGCCTCTTAAAATTATCTTCATTCTCAATCTGGGCTTCCTTCATGTTTATTTTTTTCCCTACAATCAGCTTTACCCACTCATTTCAAACAGCTATAGCACTTGCTGTGACATATGTAGAAAAGGCACAATGCTCCCTGAATGCAACACCTTAATAAGCTGCAAGCCCCTTCCTTTCGTATGCACACATCTAGGTAAACACAGATCTTTCACATCTGCTTCAGGGTAAAACCTCATGTATGGTGGGTTGTTTCTGGTTATCCTGTCTAACTGTATCACTTCTTCCAGAGTGTAACTTTTATACCAGCAGTGAAGGTGGTTTCCATTAAGCTTCCATTTCAGGAGCTGAGAGTACTTCTTTCTTCTGTTCTAACAGATTACTTTTTAGTATTAGTGTTTCTGACTGAGCCATGTTCTAAAAGCTTACGTATTTGGAGCTTTCTTCCAGAGATAACGTGTCAATGACTTCCCCTGGTGTTAAACTCCAGTCTGTTCCCTCTTACTACTTACCCCTTGATGATCATAGTAGCACATTTGTCTAGCCCAGGAGTGCTCAACTTATGGCCCTGTGGGCCAAATGCATAATGTGGGGTTGGTCCACAGGCTGGATCCAGCCACAAGTGCAAGGATCAAGCCACGGAGTGCCAAGCTCGAGGATCAAGCCATGAGGCCTGGCAATGTCCGTTCCCTGCCCCCCATGGTGGGATTGGGCCCCAGGGGCCTGGTGATGCCCCCCCCCAGCTCCTGACACCAGGATTGGGCTTTGGGGCTTGGTGCCACCCCTGCCTGGCCCTGTATGCTGGGATCAGGCATGCATGGGAATCTAGCATGCCCTTGGTTCCAGAAACTTGGCAGCTGGGCAGCCAATCCAGTGCTGGATGACACGATACCACAGGTCCAGGGTTGGACACCCCTAGTCTAGCCCAAACAGGATGCAGATATCATATAATAATGTCTTAATGAAAGCGTTGTTTTCAGGTTGAAAGTCTTCAGGTTTTCATTGTTTTCAGGTTGAAAGCATACATCTGTCTCTGGTTCTGTGCTATTTTGAAAGACAGTTTGAGAATCAGACTCTTTGTTGTTACATTCATCATCAGAAGTGGAATTGTAGTTCACCTATTTTGTCCAAGTACTTCAACTTTCAGGCCTCTTGTATACATGTGGGGGTGTTTAGTTCCCGTAAGTTGAAATGGTAGATTTTTAATTGTGATGATTTCAATTTAGGGGCTTCCAATGCTGTTACAGTGAGGGGCCTGGTCTTTTTTTTTTTTTTTTGGTGGAGGCTGCCTATGTCCGGGGGGGGTGAGTGGCCAGTGGGCCTTGAGCTGCGGGCGGCCCTGGTCCTTCCCTCCATGGTGGCTGTACCCCCTGGGGCCACCTGGGTGTGGTTTCTAGTGGGCTGGGTGCTGGCTCCAAGCTGGAGCAGCATCTGACCCTCTATCACCCACCTGGGCAGCCCCGGGGGGTTCCACCAGCAGGGAAGGACAGACCAGGGTTCCCCATAGCACAGATGCCACTTGCAGCTCACCTCTGGCCAGGGGCAGGCTCCTCTGGGGAAAAAAGGGATCCAGCCCCTCAGTGTCCCCTGCCCCCCTCTGCCCATCCTTGGCTGGGGCTTCTAGCACGGTGTGCACTGTCCCTGCCACCTGGAACCATCTGGGAATGGGCTGGCTTGCCCGTGCGGCAGTGCAGGAAAGTGGCAGGAGGGTGGCTGGGTGAGCTGGTGGCCAGAAAAGGCAGCAGGGATCGTGTACGGGGTTCTGGAAGCCCACCGAGCCAAAGCTGCCCCGAGCCTACCCAGGCTTCTAGCATCCCGTGCACCATCCCCATCACCTTCTCTGGCAACCAGCACACCCAGCTGCTCTTGCCCCAGGGGCAAGCTGGGTGTGTTGGCAACCCGAGAAAGTGGTGGGGGTGCTGCACAGATCACTGGAAGCCCAGGAGGACTTGAGGATGGATGTATCACTGCAAATTTGTTAGGTAGCAAACTAGAATACATCAGGATGTGTTTTAGTTTGCTGTGTAATCAAGTCACGTACATTGCAATATGCTGCCACACACGTACAGTGTGACAAAATTAAATCGTAATAGAAGGACAATTTTGTCAGGTGTGCAAGTGCCCTAATAGCCTACAATTCTTTATTAGTTAAGTAGTTAGACCCTAAAATGACACTCTCAGTTTGCTAACCTTTGCATTGCACCTATATTTTTATGTGGCTACATATCCAGTCATATGGAAGACAGTCTTTGCTGTGCTTATCTTCTGATCCAGTTCTGAAGTACCTGAGACCAACCCTGTTTTCTTTTGTGGTTGCCTAAGATCTTCGTAACGTAAAACTAGAAACAGTAACAAGTTTTAAATATGTGGGAGCCACCCTGACAGAAGACTTAACATCTGAAGGGGAAGTCAAGACCAGAATAGCCATTGCCACCAGCCAAACAAAGCTAAAGAAAATCTTGACAAACAGGAATATTACACTGAAGATAAAGTTACATCTGTTGCATGCTGTGGTCATCTCTATGGTGCTTTATGGCTGTGAGGCATGGCTGCTTAATACGCAGTTAGAGAACAGAACTGAGGCATTTGTAGTGTGCTGCTTTAGGAGACTGTTGCATGTCTTGTACACTGAGCACCAAACTGGTGAGTCTGTCAAGCAGCAAATCAGTCAAGAAATTGGGACCTATGAACCGTTGTTGGAGGTTGTGTGATGGAAGAAGCTACAATCGTTTGGACACATCACTAGAAGGCTGGACATCCTTGCTAACACTATAATGGAGGGTGCAGTGGAGGGAAAGAGAAAAAGTGGTAGAGCCAAGAAGAGCTGGGGAACCAATATTAAGGGCTGGGCAGGGCTTCAGTGGACTGAGTGCACAGAGCTAGCCAAACACAGCAGAGTGAAGGAGGGTTGTTACAGCATCTAAGGTACCCCAACAGTCACAGACACCTCGAGACTGACCTGACTTGACCTGAAGAGCTTGTTGGTGGTGCTTTTTGCTCTGCAGCATGGGAAGACATCCCATCTTCCATCTAGCCAGTCATTTATATTGTGCTGGCTATACTACAGTTTGCGCAGGGTCTTATTTTACGCAGTCCAAGATCCTGAATCGTAAGTGCAGAACTTGTATTCTTGGGATCTTTAGTCTATATTTCCTTTTTCCTTTTCTTGACGTTTCTACAGGTTTCTTGATGGCAAAAGCCTGCTTGGATTCATTATTTTTTATTGTTATACAACCCATATTTGTACAAATAGCCTCACTAACTGCAAATAACATAATGGTAGCATTACTGTGTTGGATCTTGCCACTAAGTAGCACTTTTCAACCTCAGACTGCTTTACATTAACTTTAGGAACATTAATTTTCTGACAGAACAGCCTCAGAAACCTATATTAAAATTGTGGGCAAACTATCACCTTTCTTCCTTGGTAATACATTTCACTTTCATCCTCATTTTAGATGGATGGCTTTAGTTTACATAAAACTTCTTATAGCATCCTGGAAAAGAATTCCCTTGTGAAATAGTTCATCTTTTACTGTAACATGAAAATTACAAAAGCTTTCTCTTTATTTCAAATGTTAACCTCAACATTTTTGGTTGTCTTATAGACTTCCCTTGGCTCTCATCACAAGAGACATGCTAGTGCTCCTGTCAAACTAGAAACAAGGATTTAAGTACAATTGATTTAGTTCAGAAGTCAGCATAAATCTTTAACCATTCTTTTTAAAGGGGCTTGAATTCTTGCTAACATTAGAGTTGTACTCAGTTAATATATCACAGTTCGTACTGCTAGAGACACGGTGCATTCTCTATCACTTGTCTTATATGGGGATTTTATTTTATTTTATTTTTTTAATTTAAATTTTCTGTATTCCAAGCCAAATTAGCTAAATCAAATTCCAAATTCATGAGTTAATCCAGAACCATAAGTGGCCCTACAACCAGCAAACATCTTCCACCCCCATCTGGGGCTTTAGCTGGTTTCCAAATCCTTTGGCAGGCATCCTACCTGCAGGCCCAAGCCCAGAGGCTTGCGGTTTGGATGCCCCTGAGTTTTGCTTGCCCTCAGCCATATGGCCGCAGAAGCAAGTGATGTACCTGATTGAGCCAAAACAAGAGATGTCTTGTGTGCCTGGGTCGAGTTGTTATGTTTTGGCAGCCCTCTAGTGTACTTTGGGTTACCCACTCTTGGTAAGTCTCCCTGAAGTCGCCCACTATGTCTTGGTCTCAAAAAAAAAAGAGAGAAGGAAGGTTCCTATGTTGGTAAAGACTGTTGTGAGCATGTTCCAATCCATGGTGCTTCTTGGGGCTCCAACTCCCCTACACCCTGTCCACTTGCCAACCAAGACTTGATGGCTCCAGATGTAACAACTGTGAGCTAGAGGTATCTAAATCTTCCTTTGCCCTTAATTTACTCTTAATCCCTTTTGTCAGGGCAGGGACACGCACATAAATTGATCTGGGGTACCTTGGCACCTAATGGCTTAGTTCAACATATGTCCAAAGTAATTCCAAATTGCCCTGCTCACTCAATTAATTCATAGGCATGTGAATATAAATAAATCAATTCATAGATGATATAATAAATAATAATCCCGAAAGAAAAATAAGTGATCAATTGATCAGCCTTTTTGCTACGCTCACATCAATTTCATTAATAGATTATTAGAAGAGTTCAGTTCACATCAATTATGCATGTAGCTCAGGGGCTGTCCCTCCTTCTTATCTTTGATTAATTGTATATCCTTCATCTAATATAAAATGCTCCACTTGCCCTTGTAAGTCAGTACCTTTACTCTAAATTTTCCTGTTTTTTCACTTTATCCTGTGGAGTATTCATCCAGTGGACTTTGACATGAGGCTTTTTCAGTATCTTCTTCCAGGGTTTTCATCTTTGGGCATCTGGACATGGCCTTCCACACACAGCTTTCTACTCCCCTGCCCTGTACTGTCAGATGGCTGGAGACCCCTCTGGGTCTCCAGTCTGGGGAACCAGCATGACTGTTTACCCTGGTTCCCCCTGGAGTCAGCAACATGGGCAGATTGCAATCTTTCCCCCTGATGACTGGCATTCCTGGACTTTACAGCTCCAGCAATGGGTGTGGGTTTGTGATCTCACGACCTGTTTGCTTCTTAGGTTTCAGCGTACAGGTGCTTACAAACCGTGGTGTCTACACTGCACGCTGCTCCACTCCCTCTGGCTCTACACTTGCTGGTAAGAACTGGCTGGGCAAGACAAGCAGTTGGTTGGCATCTCTGCCGAGCTGCCCTGCTCCACCTCACTACAGGGGCGATGTATGTACTTTGTCGCTCGGTGACGGAAGATCAAGTGTTCCCTTGCTGTCAAGACAAAATACCTCTTAAAAGATACACTATCACTTAAATAGAAGTCACAAACTTGATGCAGAAATTATCAAGTGAGGGTCTCTGCGCTGGGATATGCCAGAGGTCAGATTAGATTAATATAGAAGTTTTGCCTGGCTATAAAATCAACAGAATCTACCAATATTCAGAGTGGGGTGGCAGCTAGATTACTTGTTGGGGGAAAAAACCCAGGACTTCATGGTTGTTTATGGCCAGGACAATATAGTGACAACCTGAATGTATCATAATCTATGGAAATATATTGAGACATCAGGTAAGAGACTTGTGTCCGATTCCTGGTTACGTTTATTTTCACGGCAATGAAACAAAACTCTCAAAATATTATGAATCTGGTCACACTTTCCACTGTAAAGACAGTGACATTTTACGCCTAGTGATGGGCTCCCTTCTCTGTATGCCCATCAGAAAAATACAAAGATCTGGACTGAGTAGAAAATTTGAAGTGAAAGTTTTAAAGAGTGGCAGCAGGGTACCTAGGAATAATGTTTTGGAGTGGGACCCGAAGTCCAGAGTATACAATTAATACAATGAAGCTTGCAGAGCCTTGTGGACTGAGTTATATTTTGCATTTATTGCCGCTGCTCTCAGTAGCAATAATATTTATGGAGGGACAGTGAAACGGTCTACCCTGAGCAGCATACAGGAGTGGAGAAGACTTATGGCTCTCAAGACGTTCCAGGTGGTGTTCATCAACTTGCAGGCTACAGTCCTGCTCTAGCACTACATGCAAGTTTACCAGGACAAAGAAATCTATGAGAAACTAACTTTATGAACCATGGGAAAGTATGGATTATTGTCCACGGCAGTACTTTTTTTGTGCAGCTGGAACGCCTGGCAATTCATGGGAAGGCCTTGTGTGAGTCATGTGGGAGTCACTTGAGGAGCATCACCATTTGCCAGGTGAACCTCCTGAATGACTGGAGCCACGCCATCCATGAGCACTTGCTCCAGTCATTCAGGAGGTAACAGCACAAGCTATAAAGTCACAGAGAAAAAGAAGAATCCTGCATCAGAGGGAAAGGTTCCCATTGACTTCAGCTGAAAGAAATGCAATATATTTACAGACCTTTAAAGGAGGAGGCTTTCAGTTTCATGATGAGTCTGCAGTCTGTATAGGAATACTTTTTACTTTGTGCTGTTCAAGTTGACTGTGCTTTGGAGAACCTTGGATGAGTATTTATAGAAGAGGAATGTGTGAATCCCTCACCATTAAAACATGCGCTCAGCCTTAAAAATCATAATGATTCATATCCTCTCCTAATCACCATTGATTATATGCAGAAAACTTGGAGAACTCTTCTGAGAGTCTTCAAAACCATTGTATATCTATGTTCCAAAACAGCCATATGGGCTGTGACTCACTTCTTAAGATGCTGTACATAAAAACCAATTACATGGTCATCTTGGCTACCAGAAGGAATCTTTTCCATTGGCCATTTATTTCCTTATATCTTGTTTTATAACTTTTAGAAAATCGTAAAACACTTGCAAATTAGATAATATTCCTGGCAGCAGACATCTTCCGCTGAGACTGGCAGTTTATTTAAAACTAGTCTGGAATCATATTCCTAGTACGCTCTGAAACCTCTGAGTTCATAGATGTGCTGAAAAACACCTGGCAGAGAAAAGGGAAATGCAAAGCATCTGCAGAAGAAAGGAAGTGCGGATGAAGAGCTAGAGCAGTGATTCTCAACCAGGGTCCACGGCACCCTGGAGTGACTTGCTTTGTGACCTGCACATCCTTTCAGAAGTGCCACACAATGCTAGCAATGTTGGGTGTGTAAGCGAGATTACCAAGATAAACAGAGGGATTTCTAATAGGACTCCAGAGTGTTAAAAACTTTCTGACCTCTTATGGTCTTTCTGAGTTCTTTGCAATAGGAAAATTGCTCTAGTATTTTTCCACAATCAAAAAATGAGTGAAAACTCAAAACTTCTGATGGGTGCTTTGTATCTAACAAGGTTGAGAACCACTGTGCTAGAGGAAGGAAATGGTATTCAAGATTTCAGGGCACAGTGGCTTTGCTTTGACTCTTTGTGTGATCCTTATGTAACTCATATGACCAACATTTTTAACTTTCCCAACATTTGGAGCCTCAGTGAATATGCAGGCAAATAAATAAGTTGTCATAGTTTCAGAGGTGCTGAGCATCCAAAGCTTCACTGACTTAGCATTTAACTATTTTGGCCTTAACTCTTTTATTCTTCAGTTTGCAAAATTTCTGAAATAAGTCACACAGCAATCCCTACCTAGGCTGTCTGTGAACCATCTGATGCAAGGTGATTTATAAGTGCTAAGTGCTATGACTTACAGCACAGAGATTTATAGTCTTACTCATGTTGAACAGCACTTTATGAATTTGGTGGGACTCCCCATGGAATAAGATAATATTGGACTGAGGCAACAGAAAGATATGGACCCTGTCTCTGCAATTACCCATGTAATAGGCACCTAGAGCATCCCAAATAGAGTTAGGCACCTCAACATGGGATGCAAAACAGCCAGCATGCTGTGAACAAGGTCACGTAGTCTTAGTACACTCAGCGAGTGGTTGTCTATGTATTTGGCTAACAGGTAGATGTTGAAAACAGGTGTCTTAAATACCACTTCTTTGTCACTTCACTTAGGGCTGCAGAGGGTGTTTAAATCCATGTTGAAATCCCTGGGTGCCTATACACATGCTCTGATGCATTCTGATTAGATGAATCTAGATCAGGTTAATTGAGTCTGCTGAAGCGTTCTAATTTAGCATCCCGCATTTCAAAATGGTGACGGGGGTGCTTTGACTAAAGCTCACCCAACAGGCTTTAGTTAACGTGCCTTTGCTGCCAATTTGAAACATAGGACACTCACTACACGAGATGCTGCAGCATTTGAATTAGAGCGGCTCTTGGGAGACTAAATTAATTACAAGCCCCACCCCATCCACTGTGGAAAATAGGCACCCTGTAACCCTGAATGCCCCCTGAAGGCAGGCATCTCTGCCCTTTCTTTCAAAGAACACGGCCATTGCAGGGTGGGGAGCAGTAGAGTTGTTGGCGCTGGGGCTGGGGCTGGTACCTACCGTTTATATGATAAGATAATGATTAGAGCTGTCGTCCAGGAAACACAATACCTGGGCTCACTTCCCTCCAATTAACATCAAGAGGAGGAGTGGAGAGACCTGCACGTTTTGGTTAGCCTGGCTGTTAGGGAATTTTCCTGGAGGTAGGATATATAGGTCCCAGTTCCCCCAGGCTGAGGACGAGACTGAACTCGAGTGCACACTTTAACTATGAGCGATTATTGTGTAGATGGTGGGCCGCACTACAGTCTATACACTACCCAGCCCTGTCAGCATGAATGCCTCCTGGATCAAGACCCTCAGGCACCTTACACAAGCTTGTGGATCACCACTGGGCTAAGGTGGGAATTGCTGAGCAGCTGAGGGCTGTACTCTGCACTGCAGTGGGCCCTGTGCCTCATGTCATGCAGGCTCCCAAGGACTGCTGCTGCACAGCTAGCACAGCTTCCCCCACTGTGTGGGGCAGCATGAGACCCTCCCCTCCCCTTCCCTATCACTGCTGCATGGGTAGTGCTAATGCCCCCTGCTTCTTACTGCCACATGGGCTTCTAGCTCAATGGACCTCGTCCCGCTATGCTGCCCTGCCCAGAGACCTCAACTGCTGCAGCAAAAGGAGTTACTCCTCAAGGGTCACTTCCAGCCAACCGATCACCGGTTGCATAGCCGTGGGGGAAGGTGTGGGCGATGTGCTCAGCTGCTCAGTCCTGTCAAGGCTGGGGAAACTCTGGGCAAGCATGACATACAACTGTAGGTGTCTGCCAAAATTGCAAGTAAAAAAGTGAGCTTCCTGTGGAGCTGAGGCCCCTCTGGGGTTAGGCAGCAACTGAGAAGAGCTTTTCTGGGATTGTATTCTTGGCTTAAACACCCAAATCCCACCTAAATCCTACCTTAGGTGACTCAAGCATTTGTATGGATCTTGTTTGTTATGCAGAAGTAAGCAAGTAACAGTCTATGTCCTGTGATATACGTGAGGCCAGATTTGATGATCATAATAGTCCCTACTGGCCTTAAATTCTACCTGTATTTGTCATGCTGTAACCATGGTACCGTGGTAGTTCCCACTGTTATTCAGGAAGACACCAGAGTCGAGAGCAGTAGAGGGTCACGAATGTTGAGGTTGAAGGGTGTCCATTTTATTATATTGTATCATATGAGGAACCTGAATCTTTCACTGTCCTCAAAGGTATTGCATATACTCTGCTTCTGGTCACGTTACAGTGTTTTGCTTCTAATAGAAGGAGATAGTTACACTACAAAATCAAGTTCTAGCATGTGATGTCGTCATCATCATCATCATCACCGTCACTACCACCACCCCCCATCTCTACTCCAGTCTGCAATGTCTTTATTTTTATGGACAGCTAGGATCTTTCTTGCTGTTGCTGGATGGCTGCTGCTTTTTTGTTGGCAGTCACAAGGCAAGGTGTGGACATTCACTCTCTAAACTCTGAATTTTCACTTTTTTTGTGTTTGACTGTCTGCATCTCTGCCTCTTAGGGTCTGTTTATACAACCAGGATTAGGTCAGACCAAGCTTTGCATAGTAGCTAGTACCGTGGCCTCCCATGTCAGCTTTCGGGTCAGCCTGATCCAGAATTTGTGGTCTATGTTGCCAACAAGGTGAAGTAAAAAACGGGTTTCATCAGTATGCTTATCTTGATGTCCTAGAGGTCTCGTCATTCTATGAGGACAAAGCCATTGGTCCTGAAATGTCACCTTCATCTGTGTATGGCAAAAGGCCCAGCTACATTTGCCAAGAGTAAATCAACCATTGCAAAGGGATGTCATGAAGTCAATTTTGACAAGCCTGCAGAAACCCCGGCATTAGGTATGTTCTTGAAGAAGTTAACAGATCTTCACATAGAGCTGCTTGCCATGTGTCTTCCTTTATTACTACTCTTATGTGCAGTAAGATATTTTTTATCCATTATAGCTCTCCAAAATGTAGTTTTGGGGATGATGGCACCTCTTCAGAGCTTTAGGAGGAACCCTCTGAGCCAAAGCATAAAGATTAGATGTTAATGACTGGTTGCGGCAACCACTAATGATACAAATGGTCTTGTTCGATTCCAAGTCAGTGAGATGCGCGTGTTGTTTCGGCCTCAGACCACTACGCAATATTATGCTGGAGTGAATACCAGTGCTTGAAGCAAGGTTCATTAGACTCTGCACCCTTCTGTCAGTATTGTATTAAGGTACTTTTAGAGGAAATACTTTTCTTGAGAAGTTTTAGCTGAGACCATAATGTTAGGCTACAACCCAGTTTTGACTTCTGGATACATGATGCGGCTGGAAAGGAAGTAAGGATCCCCGCTACCGACTAGCTAGGGCTGTTTAACTAAGTGATTGTTAAAATGGAAAGTGGTGGTAACTCTTAAAACCACTTCATGGAAGTCTCCCTCAGCACAAGTATGTAGCCAGAGTTTCAGGTCCTGGGTGAGTGCTGCTTTGATTTCATTTAATCACTGCCTGCATCAGAAAGGCAAATATCAGCTGCGTGTAT
>NW_017728907.1:55823529-55828078 GCF_001723895.1 Crocodylus porosus
AAATACATACCTAACACTCTTGGTGGTTGGTGGGTTGCGTGTCCATACAATAATAAGGATAGGAGCTAGAATTGTTGGGATCTGTTCTGGAGACGCATCAGCTGGTTAACTTAATGTAAGACGAATCTCTGATTGGTTCTTATTTCTATAATGGACCTCTCCATGGGGTTATGTAGTGATCAGCCCCTCCTGCTGGACCACGGCAACAGATGTACCAGAAGAGTCTCTCTTGCTGTTCTTGGGAAGAGCTTTGATTTCTTGTGTTAGGCAAATTATTTTGATTTTGATCATACCACAGGTTCTCCTTAGGTGAATATCTTGCCTGCAGTTTGCAGCTTCATTGTATTTCCTCCCATCGATTTGTGGAATCAGCCAATGTTGCCCTTTCTATCTTTCTGTCTTTTTTCTTTTCTTTTCTTTTCTTTTCTTTTCTTAAGCATTTGACATAATTTATTTCTTGGCCTAGGTAAGCCCTTTGAAATATGGCAAGGCTGCCTACTGATCTTATCTTATTAAAATATTGACCCACATGTGTTCTTTGGAAAGCGTGATTTAAGTTGCATATGCCGTATTGATGAGATAGTGCCTCTCCATGGCAGAGCCCTGCAGTACGGGGGCTGTGCAGAGGCCGTTCTGCACCAGGGGTCCTGAAAAGAAGCCTTGCTCACCCAGCCAGGCACTGCCTGGATGAACAGGCCACTTTCTAAAAGTGAAGCACGTGCTTCTTTCTGGAAGTAGCCTGATGTTGTGGCATGGAGGAGAGTAAAAATGCTCTTATTCTCACTCCATTCTTTCCTGTTTGCTTGGAGGTGGCTGATACAGAACAGTAGATCCATTATCCCGTCACTTTGTGGGAGGCACAGAAGCAGGGTCAAAGGGACTTTTCCCCCCTTCCACACAGAGTCAATCGTAGCCTGGTCCTGTGTGTCACAGACTGTTTATATTACGTGCAAAAGGGCATTTCTGCAGCACCTTTTCCACATAGCAACAAATGCATGTTTAGATTACCCTTGAAAGATATTCAATATATTTCAGAATATCCCCTTTCCAATAGCCGTTTGACGTCGTAACTCAAAGTGGGAGTTTGGGGTTTTATGCGGAAAATGTTGGGTGAAGGTTGGTAGCTTGTGTTACACAGTTGCAGTGAATAATCACACTGGTTCTGTTAGACCGTAGCACACTCTGATTATTTTAGGTGTTCATGTATACGTTGCCTGAAGGGCAAAACACTGTACGTTGAATGAAGTGAATCATCTCGGGGAAGATGTGCTTTCACTGTCTGCATGGCAGTGCATCACTAGTGACATTCAAACAAACACGCGTGGCATTTCTTTTCATATTTAAGGATGCCAAACTTTTAGTTTCTTAACAATTAGATACCCTGGCTGCTTAGCCAACAGCAATAAAGTTGTGGGAATTAGTTTATTTACTCAGTTGGGAATTTTTAAACCATCAACATGTAAAAGAGAAGGGAGAGAGTAATGGGAACTAATTAGGTCCAATTGACGGTAAAAGCAGTTCAAAGCAATACCAGTGATTAGGGGTAGTATATTAGGAAGGCCAGTAAGGTTTTGTAAGGCCCATTGAACTCAATAGGCATCTTTTTGGGGCTCCCATGGGCTTTGGATCAGGCTCGTCATCATGATTGCACATTGAATACGTTTAATGAAAACTTTACTTTCTGAAACGGTGCCAAATATGACAAAACCAGAAGCAAAGACCCTCCCTTCTTTGCAATCACAGAAAAAGATATCCCAGCTCTTTCAGAAGCCTGTATGTTGCCCAGGCCTGAGGAAGCCAGCCCACATCAACAGCCGAATGAGTTGGCTTCTACGGGGACACGTCATTTAATCACAATGTACTAAGGGTCCTGCATCAGGATTTCTTAATGAAAGTTTGGGATCGACATGAACAAAAGGGTCACCGTGGTGGAAGGGAACGCAGGCTTTGAGGGTTCTTTTCTTTTTTTTTAGGGTTCACGATATTTCTGTGCAGTGAGTTGCTGGCTGCATGCAATGCTCCCCAGCCCCAACTCTTACTGCATAAATGCTTCTTACAAAAAATAACTTGGAGCCTAGAGGTGATCTGCAACATTCGCAGCCGAGCCCCCGCGAGCAACATGGATCCTTCTTTCTTGCAAGAGCTCGATGACTGCTCAGACCTTTAGAGAGAGCTTTAAAAGATTTTTAGGGGCAGGATGGCAAGGATAATAAGACCATTTAAGCCAGGCCCAGGATGTACACGGTTAGGGATTATTGACCTACAAGTTCAGACCTAAGTTTTGATGACCTCATCCTTGTTCGCAGGAGGGCAGTCCGCAGTGTGAACCATCATGCACTAGAAATGAGCCTGCTGCCTATGGGTTTGAACGTTTCAAATGTATTGGCCCTCTATGGATTGGGAACTATATATACTGGGCAGGAGCAACAAAAACTCAAACCCTCACAGAAGAAGGGCGTGTGCAAAAGAAAAATGTCCTGGTAATATATTCCACCGCATTGCATGGCCATTCCACATGGGTCTCCATGGCCGCTCTGTTGCATGTAGCAACGTGGATTTGTTTCTGAATGTGGTGGTAATTTGAACTCTCTGGCTTTTCCACACAGCAAAGTGGTTTTTTCCTGTTTTGTTTGGGAGGCCCAGTTGTCAAGCGTCTGTGCTATGTGGTCAAGGAAGGACTGCGTGTGTTATATAGAAGCCCACTAAGCTTCTCACCTACAGAATCCAACAGTCATTGCTTTATTTGGTCACATATCCTCCCACTATAGACAAGAGGGAGGACATGAGGGAGCAATGGGAATAATGCCTGCTGTTATCCCCCCCTTTTTATGTAGCCCCCCATTTTTCTGAGTATTTTGGCTGCGAGTTCTTCAGGGCAGGGACCATCTGTGATAGTATAGTTTACCAGTGAGCAGTTCTGAAGCAGTATTAGTATCGCAGTAGCATCAAGAGACTCCAGCCAGGTGTGCCAGGTGCTGTACAAATATTAATGCCATACAGACATAAGTTAGTGGAATTGACTTCTTCGTGCTCTAACTCTGACACAGCGTATGTGTTAAATATACTGCTACCAAGATCAAGTGTCCTTCCCCGTCATTTTGCCTACTGGTAAATCAATGATTTTTTCACAATGAAACCAAAACAACTTAAATAGCCCCTGAAAGGCAGCCTGTGAGATTCAGCAGCCAATAAAGTAAATCAATTCTGCCCTTTTCCTTTAAGGAAAAAACCCTCCACCAACCTAAAATAAAAAAAATTAAATGACCATTTTTTTAAAGCACCCGCAGTTCGGAGCTCTCTTGGCTTTGAACTCTCCTCCACAGTGTACTTTATCATCTGTAATAATAAACGCAGAGCTGATGAAACTAAAGCAGTCAGGCTTCTATGACCGGTGCAGTGCCTTTTCTGTTATGTTAACAATAGGAGAAGTCTGCTATCTCCATACTCCAAAAACAAGAATGGTTAAAAAGTCATTGGAGCATGCCAGGCAAAGAACGCTCTCAGCTTCTCACTGAAGTTTTTAAAGCAAACAACGGTAAATAAAACCAAATTATTTCTAGCACTGGTGGTCACTTTTACATGCGGGCTCTAAAATACGGATTTTTTTCCAACCCTCCAGCTGCTTTGAAATGGGAAAAAAAAAGAGAGAGAGAAAGGGGAAAAGAGAGAGATTGTTAATACGTAATTTATTATTATTTTCTGGACGTAATAGCTTACAGCTCCAAAAACATTATGTATATGTTGTACAGATCATCAAATAGCACATAATCTAATAATGAGAAACGGACAAACACCAGATGCCTGGTATTTGGCAGCATTGCCGATATTGCGAGGTGTCAGGTAACAGACTTTATATTTTGCATTTACCAGCCACCAATAAAATCCATTGTTATGCAGATTTCTGCCCCTTCCTCCCCCAATCTTTCAAAATCTTCCTCTTCAGCTATAGCTGTGTTTGTTACCTTTTGGCCACCCAGAGGCAGGCTATTATAGTCCTAGTTACTTTCTATGTTAATAAATGTTGCTAAAACAAAATTGAAGAAGAATGGTCTGAGAAACTAATTTAAAAAAAAAGCAGAAGTGGAGTAGAAATCTCTCCATGGCTATAGTTAACTAATCACTGTAGCTTTAAGATGGTTTCTTAAAGGAATCTTCCTAAACATTGACTTGTTCCCCTGGCACTGGGAAGTCTCCAATTTTCTCATGCTTCAAATGACCTTGCACACCTTTTCCAAAGTCCATGCTGCTTTTGTGAAGCTTTTCTTCTGTAAGACTTCAACAGCCCCCCAAGGACAGTGGCTTAGATTTACACAAGTAATTCGGAGCTGCCAGTTTTGAAGGTTCTTGAGTTGAGAAGCTTAAATGTTCCCTGCGAGGGAACTTTCTGAAAATCATGTCCTTTCAAAAGGACTAAGATGTGGGGGGATGTGGGCACGCTAGAAGGGAGGAATAGGCTGCAATCGGACCTAGACAGGTTACAGAGGTGGGCGGATGAGAATAAGATGGGATTCAACACTGACAAGTGCAAGGTGCTGCACCTGGGGAGGAA
>NW_017728907.1:55828606-55841249 GCF_001723895.1 Crocodylus porosus
GAAGTGGTGCTGGCTCCTGCCCTGGGGGTCTTTAAGAGGAGGCTGGATGAACACCTTGCTGGGGTCGTTTGACCCCAGTACTCTTTCCTGCTATGACAGGGGGTCAGACTCGATGATCTGCTCAGGTCCCTTCTGACCTGACCAACTATGAAACTATGAATCTTCTTGTGTTGGGGGGATAGTCAGAGACAATATTTTGGAGGAAAACAATAAGATACCATTATCAAGATAACTACATTTAGGCTGAGCACAGTGATTCTACTAGTCAGTGGGGAAAACCCACTGCTAACACAATTGCTACTAGCAAACAGGTAGTGTTTCAATAATAGCTTATACTTGAAAAAGAGTGGGACTTCCAGCATTAGTGCTATGAAGGAATAAAGTACAGAAAGTGCGATCAATGGGAAAATGAATGACAGACATTCTTATCAGGATCAAGTCAATTTTACAATTATTTTTTGCAATTTGAACAAAATACATGCATAGATAATGTTAAGAGGCTGAATAAGGATACATGGGTCTTTTAAGTGTTGCACACAGGTCAATATTAATAACAATAAAAAAGGTAAAAAATAAAGAAAAATAAGAGTAGTAGTAATACAATAATTTAGTAAAAGACCGCTGATCTTCCTCCAGTTCCCATTTAATGGAGTGGCATTCCTCTGCCCCTGTTAGGCCAAGTCTCTCTTGATCTGATATCTAGTACCACGTATACCAGTAAAGCCTGTTCTGTGGTTGGGTTGTTGGTGACTAAACTGACACCCCCACCTGGGCTAGCCTGGGGAGGAGGGTGTGTGGACACCCAGCAGGACTAAAAACAAGATCTATCAAAGGGCAGATGAGCTCCCTGTGAGCCAACAGCCATTTGTAGCTGGAGAGGAGATGGGCACCACCAGGTCACTTTGCCCAAAGATTCACCAGTGATGCACAGCAGGGCTGTGCAAATCTTCAGTTGCTCATTTGATTTGGAAGGAATTCAGCCAGATTTGGCGGCCGAATCTCTGAATCTGAATTGAATCAGGAGACCAATAAAAGGTCCAAATTAATTTGAAGCCTCCAAATTGATTCAGAAAAGATTCAGAGAGATTTGGAGAGATTTGGACATTCAGGCTTGCTGCCACAGGGAGCTGGACCCAAACTCCATGCCGATAAGTAGATGGTGGGGAGGGGGATGCTGGAGAAGGGGGGAAGGGACCATTGGGGGACCCCTACCAGATCCCATCCCCTGCTTGCTCCCCCAGCTCCCCGATTTCCCCCTGACCCCGCCTGCTCTCCCAGCCCCGGCATCCTGGCACTTAAAAAAAAAAAAGAAAAAAAGTCCCGTACTGACCAGCTGCTGCAGCAGTCATCAGGGCCCCGGGGTGCTCATGGCAGAGCTCATCACACACCACGGGGCAGTGGGGATTGCCCTGCTGCCCTCCTGCCTGGCAGAAGCTAGTGAGTGCAGGGCTTTCTTTTTTTTAAAGTGGCAGGACGCTGGGATGGGTGGGGCAGCCACTGATGGGGCTGGGAGAGCAGGTGGGGGATGGGGCCTTTTCAATTCAGAGATCTCCAAATCAGATTTAGCCAAATTGATTCAGGACAGTGATTCGAATCACCGAATTGAATCACTGTCCCAGCCGAATCTGAATACGAAGTGAATACTAGCCGCTTCGCACAGGCCTAATGCACAGAGTCTAAAGTTCCCCAATGGTCGCAGCGGCCTTGGGACTGACTTGACTTAACTTGATGCCTCTGGAGTGAAACTAACCCTGAAACCCATGAAACCAATAGGAGATGTTTTCTCCCAATTATGCTGGGAGTGCAGCTGATCAAGACTAGTTTGGAAGTCAAGCAGTGTGACATCTACATTCCAGTCTAGTAGCTATACTGAGTATTGCTTTTAGCAAGAAAACTGCAGGTGGGGCCTGATGCCATGCTAACTTTGCAGCAGGGCCCCTCCTCTTGAGGCTCCTGTTTCAGCACCCACTGAAATCATGAATACATCTGTGGACTTCAAGGTGCTTTGGCACATGTTCTCCAGGAGCTCCATATGGGAAGAAAGCTATTCCAGGACTAGGAGTACGCAGAGCATGCCCTGCATGGAAGTCTGTAAGAGCTGTGCTATCTAGGAGTCAGATGGAGACGGGGGACTCCAGAGTCTATGTAGGAGCTTAGATAACCCTCAGGAGATCCTTTCAACATTTCCCATAAGCCATGAATTCTGAGTTCTCAGTGCTACTTGCAGAGATGTAATAGGGCAGCTCCAGGCCCAGTGCAGCTGTGGTGCACAGGACAGCTGTTATTTTTTTGCCCCTCCAAAGCTGGCACCCAGGGTCGTTACCCTCATAGTCCTTCCCTCAGTAACTACTGCCCACTTGTATTATGAATGAAAGGAGACTGAACTCCTTCTTTACTGGTACAGGGGAAACCTCCTAGGATTCCTCAATTCCAGACTGTTCCTTCCAAATCCTGTTTTAAAGTGAAGCCAGCTATGTTTGCACAAAGCTTACTTACCTTTTACCCTTAGCAAACCAACCTGCATGCTCACACAAGCCATAAATAGCAGTACTTATTGCTCAACAGGTGGAAAAAATGCAGAAAGCATGCCAATGCCAAGACCAGGAAGGGTTGTTTTTCATTTATTGTTGAGATCATCAAAGATAGGGAAACACAGAAGCCATTCTGGAAGAACACAGAGGAAAGCTTGACACCGTAGGAAGGGTTAGTCAAATAAAAGTGGAGGATGTTTATGGTGTGAAATCAGGAAGGGCTTTCAGGAAGTTGGTAGAAAAATTCAGATGAGCCAGGAGCACAGTGAAACCTGAATACACACATGCATGCACATGCACACCCACACACTTGTACACTCTCATTATATTGTTTAGTCATATTTAGAGAACTGGACCATCATCAAATCTTCTTAAGGTTTGGCAGGATCTTCCACTGGCCTTGTTGCCTGCCCCCACTGGCCTTCACCATCCAGTTCATGCTCAGGAAGTAGCTTTTTGCTGCACGTGCAGGACTATTTTGGTCTATAATGAGTCTATTTTGAGAGGTGAGTTCAGTTCATCCACAAAATCACTGATAGACTTAAGCTGGAATGATTTTTGTCTACAGTATTAACAATTAATTCAGGGGTATTTTAATGAGTGAATTCAGGATTTTTTATGAGAGAATTTGCAATTTTTAAATAGGGAACACCAGGGTCCCTGCTGGTAAGGCAATGGTGGGACCCAGGCGGAGGAACCGGCCCAGGGCTGGCACTAGGGACCCAGCTGGAGGGCAAATGAAGTGGCTGACCTCCTCGCCATTTGGGGCCAGGAGGACATGCTTTGACAATTCAAAGCAGGCCACCACAACGAGCATATCTTCCAGGCAGTAGCTAAATAAATGAATAACCTCTTCCCTAACAGTCTCTGTAGACCTGTAAGTACTTTGTATAAGTGGTCAGCATAGTTATCCTCATTGTCTAGAGGGGGAACCGGAGGGACTGAGAGGTAGAAAGACAAGCTGTGTGGTAGGCCAGTGCAGAGCATGGGGTTGCATGCAGTTCCAGTTGTGTGCTCTACCTCCCTTTGAAGAAAATGAAAGCACATGCAGTATCCCTCTGTAGCCTGAAGATGAAATAAAAAGACCCCCCTCCCTCTTCCTCATCTTGCTCTTGGGCTTGTCGTTGTAGGATTGCTAATAAACACTGGGCTGTTGGTACATGTCTATTATTACAAAGAAAGAAAAGATCATTGAAATAGCTACAAACATGGCTTTGTGCCTTCGACGAGGATGTTGAATGATGAGGACATCAGAAGATATCATTTAAAGACCAAATTTAAGAGCCCAATTCTGCAAACTCTCTCCAGGAGTATGAGTAGTTACCTTGGTACTTAGTTTACTTTTCTTTATGATTCACCAAGTATGATTTGGCCTGGATTAATGATAACTAACTTCTCTCCTTTTTTTTCCCTCCATGTCCTGTAATGTGAGAACTTAGCTGATTAAATACTAAGTACAAATAAAAAGGAAACCATCCTTCATGCGGTCCATAGTTGCTTTCTGGAATTCATTGCTGTAAGAGATCAGCCAGTCAAATATCAAGGCTGGATATTGTTTTTCGAAGGGGCTCTTTGTAGCTCACAGTTACTGAAGATGTACATAGGTTTATCAATATAATACAATACGATGCAAACAATACAATACAATACAGTTCACTTTGAAAACATAGCATGCTTGCTTATATGAGCTGAGAAAAAGGATTATCCCTTATTTGCAGCGCTGTAATAACTGATGAGGCACACTGTTAAATAACCTTACCTTCTTTGAAACAGCTCAGATTTACCACAAATGGGGAAAGGATGTGGGAGTACGTAGACTTACAGTTTGATCCTGTATGGCAAATGTGATGCCTTGCCATAGTTGATTTAACTTTTAATCAAAGCAAATTGTTTTTAAAATGGTGATAAGGCTGTAATGGCTCCACAAATAAAACCCGAGCTTGCACTCTATCAGGCACATCTGTCGACAAAACAGACGCCATCTCATAAAACTGCCAAAACAATCCCTTGCTCAAAACAATAAAAACTGGGAAGAATAAAAAGTCTTGGTCTTAAAAATCACTCTCTTTGGATGTCCTGTAGAAAAAGAAACTCTGAGCTCTAAATCAGTGTAATTTGGACTTGGCTAATGTAGAAATGAAAACCATTCAATAAATCTTTTAGTTGGAGATCAAAAGCTGTGAGTTAAGGAAACTGGAAAATTGATGGTATGACATTTTACCACACTCTATAACGTTCATATTATTCAGGAAGCTGCCAACTGCAATTGTTAGGATGGTTTTTTTATTTTTTAAATGAATGCTGTGATTTAAACTCAGAATCTGGTCACCGATCTCTTAAAACAAAGCAAAATGGGAAGACCATAACAAAATTAAAAGTGATGTGTTATGCAGCTCCTGGTACTTAGCATTCAGTTGAGCCCCCCGTACAGGAAAGCAGGCCTTTAATTTTAAGTATATACTGAACTTCCATTGACTTCAGTGCAACCTCCTTATGCGATCTTCAAAGACGGTCCTACTACAATCTTCAAAGATAGTATGGACAGATGTACGTTTGGAGCCATTTCTAAAGTTGTTACATTCTCATTTTTACAGGTGGAAAATATAAATATGGCAAAACCGCTTCAACTTTTCACACTCCTTCAGGGTTCAAGTTGGAGGGCTTTTTCCTACATTTGTATCACTCCAAACGTACATGTGTCCATACCCTATGAATACCTTTCTCCTAAGCCTTGGCCTGTGTGGATATCTCAGGGCACTTTATGTTAGTAAAAGAAGTTGCTTTCTGTGTCCAAATCCATCCTGACCATAGTCTCTGAAACAGGCTGTTGTTGTGAAAATTGATCTTATAAAACCTTGTGCCTGTTTGGTTTTGTTTTTTTATCACCGGGATTTGCCTTGCCAGTTATTGAGCAACATCTTTTGACTAACGGCATTAGTCACAGGACTCATTCACGGGGCAGGTACCTCTGTACTTTTGAATGAAGGCGTTTGACTGACTGCTTTGGGACAGCGTGGTGAGGGATTTCAGAAAGCGGATGGCTTCAACAGCTGTCATCTGTTCCATGCTCTGGCATTGATTTCCACATGCAGAGGCTCTCGGTCTTTCTCTTCTTTACGTACAGATGTGTATGGGCGGTCTTTCTTACTTTGATGCTCTTCTTGATGAAGAGAACTCCTCTAGTCCGGACTGAAAGGACACATCTAGAAGATGCAACATCACTTTCAATTCCTTCTCTGTGCTGATGAATTAAGCAAATATTTGCTTGCGTCCCTCCGTATTCTCCTCAGATGTCTGAACTGTTCGTCATCCAAACGGATGTTACTCATTTTAGTCTCCGGTGCTCCCTGTCAAGTTGGCAGCTGCTCACTTTCGTTGTTGAAAATTAAGGACATCTGAAAAAAAAAATCCATCCTCATACTGAAACGAGGTAAAGAGCCATTTGCAGAGAGAATCGATGTGCAATGGGAGCCCTTTATTTCTGTGTGGATGATGTTAGGTGTCCTTTGCCAGGCGCTGTTTATGTGCTTGAACTCTAGCAGGAAGGCTGTGAACTATGGGAACCCCCTATGTTGTGCTAATTAGCATCTGCTCCTCATTGCTGCTTCCTTTGGGTGGATTGATACAGTTAAATTTAACAACTAGGGATGGTGTGTGGAATTGGGCTTAGAAGTATGTTTATTTTATTTTCCATTTTCTTTTCCCTTCTCTTTGATAAGAGAACTGGGGGAGCGACAGACCCAGAATGGGCAGTACCCAGTGAAAGTTAACGCCAGTCTTTGTTTTTCATGGCCTTTTTTTTTTTTTTTTAAAGCTCCCTAATCCTTTTGATTTTAGCTTCTTTGAAGCCTGGAGTTTGGATGCGTTTCAGCACACGCAGGAATCAGACATGCAAGCCCTCCAACCAGTGCAGAAGTTTAAAACCCTTATTCATATTCCAGGGGAAAACTTCCATTGGCTACACTGGCAATGCCTGACTTCAGTATGTTTATCTTTTGGCAATATCTCACTTTGTATTTGATACAGCCTTGCATTTTCCTGGTGCCAGATTCAATTTCCAGTTTTAGTAAATGAGACAGTCTCTCACATTTCTTTGCCATGCTGTGGCATGCTTTTTGCAATGTATGATTTTGATGGTAAATATACAGAAGAGTAAAATAAACACACAAAAAAGAACAGGGTGTGCATATATGTGTGTACACACACACAGGCATACATGCGCGCGCACAAATGTAACAAAAAGTCTGGCCTTTCACCTAATTTAAACCAGAAAATTGGCATCTGATTTTATTGTGCAAATTGACTCCAAGAACACAAACAGCAGTTTTCTTTTAAATTTGGACTGCCAAAATATGGAGCCTGATATTTGCTGTTATTAACTAATTGAGATTAACTGTTTCACTGCTCTTTAATGCTGAACACATGCTGGAGCAAAAAAAAAAAAAAAAAAAATCTTTTAAATCTACCATACTAGGCTAAAGGAACGGGTGTAATCTCCTTTACATCCATGGTGTGCTCAGCTGCACAGGCATGAATCTTGACCCTTTGTTGCTATTTCCGTGCAATACCAGAATGTCAAGTATGTTCTAGATATGATGGACTAGAAAATCAGCACCGAAGCAGTATTGTAAATTAAAGAAATACAAAATAAAATACTTTATTCAGGTTCATCAGCAATGGCGTTTATAAAGAAAAATGCAACATTTATTGCTTATTTGATGGAAAGTTGGGTTTGATGGACTCCTTTGCTAAATTAAAAAAAAAATGCTGTGATCTAGCATGTGAGTATTAATTTCTAGAATTCTGTGTATTCGGTAGCAGCAGCAGTATGCCCAGGGATTTACAGAGAGACATGATTACATGGCTTCTACTCTGAAAAATTTGCAATCTGTGGCCGTAACCCCTTGGTCAAATCCTTATAGATATAGGGCATGGCTTTTGCTTTTCCAGGAAATTGTATTGAAAACTTTGGAAGGGCTCTACTCAGGCACATGGTTCTGTCCGTATGGATCTGATTGCAGGACTGAGGCCTAAACTCCCCAGGTATGTTTAAGGATAAGTCATGGGAGCCACCATAAATAGAGACAGAGAATTAGGGGAGTCATATTTATGATCACTTGCATATTGCTTAGGTATTTTAGAAGTGTTTGAAAGCTTGTCCTAGACTACTCCAACCATGCAGTTGGTGCATCTGAAAAATCACCCACAAAAAACATTGCTTCTGGTAAACTATTTGACTTATTTATTAATTTTTTTATTTAATTTATTATCACTTTTTCTATTCACACTTCACTTACAGATAGGCTAGCACTTATTGTTATAGACTTTGTGGGGAAAATGGTGAGATTCTGGCAGGGAGTGACATATAGTTAGCCCCACACATTTAGAAGTTAAGAATCGTTTCCACAGATCAAGAGATTGTCTTAAAATTCATGAGATTTGATAATAATACACGTGAGATCCAGACCAGGCTTATGATTGGGATTCAGATATGAGGGCCACATGGAAAAGCTAGCAGAGCCTGTTAAAAGCCGATATGAGTGACTGCATAGAAGAAGGTATTTGGTGTGTACAAATTTATTGGTCCAAATGGCACCCTGGAGTAAACTTGTATATTGGTGCCCCACTCCTGCACCTCCCTGCCCTGGCACTCACACAAGTCACTGGCACTGTGTGCACATGGGATGTGTGTCAGGGGGTGAGATGAGTATGTGTGTGTGTGTGTGTGTGTGTGTGAGGGGCATGTGTACCTCAGTGCCTGTGGGTGGGATCCCATGGGCTATTGCAGGGCAGTGTGTGTCCATTCACCCAAGATGTTGGCCTGATGCCAGGTGATGGGCTGGGGGGCAGCAGGGGCTTGGCATGGGGTGGCAGGAAGGGCATGCAGGTGGGCAGCAGGCAGGGTTGCCCACACGGGAAGTCCAGCCATTGCAGCAGGGCACCACTACCCAGCACCACCTGACCACCTGCACCCTTGGCAGTGGTTGTGGTAGCCAAGGGAGCTGCAGCTTGGCCTCCAGCCCCAGCACATCGGTGATGGCAAAACTCTTGATGTGCAAGCCGGGGCTGACCAGCCACACTGCCTTCACTGGGCACCACCACCTTGCCATTGGCCCAGCCCTCTGCACCATCTTCCTGGCCCATCATGCTGCCAACCACTGCTGCCACCTGGGGACTTTTTATCTTGCTGCCTCAGCCAGCCAGCTCCAATCAGCTCTGGGTGCAGAACCCTTTGCTTATCCCCCAGGATAATTGCCGCTGAAGTCTGCCAGCGGATGTGAGCAATGGGTCAGGACAGGGCATGTGTGTGCGTGTGCATGTGCAGACATGCATGTGTGTGGCACCCCCTGACCAGGGCACCCTAGGTGGTTGCCCATGACATGCACCCTTAAGGCCAGCTCTGATTGGTTCTACAAAACTCAGGAGCAGTGTTGCATGTTTCTGAGCACTACTAACTAGGGCTGTGCGAAATGGTACTGTTCCATTTTGACTTCAGGATCAAGGTTTGGACTGAACAGTGTTGTTTCAAATTTCATTTTGAGTCAAAACAGGTGTTCCATTTTGCTTCGTCGAAACGGTGAGGATGTTTTGACACTGTTTTGATGTTTCACCTGACAATCGGGCTGGGAAAACAAACTCAGCCCGGCTGGGCTGACTTCTCATCCCTAGCTTGATCTAGCATGGGGGAGGATGGGAACTCAGCCCAGCTGGGCTGACTTCCCATCCCCAGCCTGATTGTAGGCCTGGGGAGGGGAACTGAGCAATCATGCTCAGTTCCTTTCCCCAGCCTGATCACAGTGCTCTGCTCTGTGATTGACTTCCTGCTGCCTGGCTGCAGGAGATGTGGGGAGAGCCAGGGCTGTGCTCCTGGCTGCTGCTGGGAGCACAGCCCTGGTTCTCCTCTGTCTCCCCCCACCTTGCTGCTGGCTGTTTCAAAAGGCGAAACATTTCAAAACTTTTGAAATGTTTTGACTAGCCTCGTTTTGTTTTGAGGCTGTTTCAAAGCCCTTTGTTTTGATTTGATTTCGCTGTTTCGAGCTTGATATGAGTCGAAACAGTGTTGAATCAAAACAGCCGGCAAAATTTTACACAGCCCTACTATTAACTGTTAAGTGTTTCATATATACAGCGGTTGGCATGGCAGGAGCTGATGTGAGTTAAGAGGTGGGGCATATATATGCAATGGGGTAGCAGATCTTATAATTAAGACAACACTAGAACCAGGCAGGGAAACAAATATTTAGATGTAGCTGACAAGAAACCCCATCAGAGTATGGTAAGTGAGCACATTGCAGCGTCCACGGGTCCCCTGATGCCTGGCAGTATGCTGGGTATACCATGAGCTGAGGCAAGGCCTTTGGTGCTGTATACACAAAGTGCTATGGGGTCCACCCCTAAAATGGTTCCCACTGGTACTCAGAAACTTTGCATGAGAGAAACTGTCAGAAACAAAAGGGCAGACACTCTATGCAGTCTCTGTTTATGGACTACAATGTACAATAAAACTAGAAGAGGTCAGCCATCCCCAGCTATCTTTGGCAATCTAGTCCAGAGGCCTAATGGTGACAGAACTGGTGTAACCACTCCCCCACAAGCACAATGGTGACAGGACTAGTATAGCTATAGTTTCATAGTTTCATAGTTGGTAGGGTCAGAAGGGACCTGAGCAGATCATTAAGTCCGACCCCCTGCCATGGCAGGAAAGAGTACTGGGGTCAAACGACCCCAGCAAGGTGACTGTCAAACCTTGTCTTAAAGACCCCCAGGGTAGGAGCCAGCACCACTTCGCTTGGAAGTTTGTTCCAGATCCTAGCCGCCCTGACAGTGAAGTAGCGCCTCCGGATGTCTAGCCTAAATCTACCCTCTGCCAGCTGGTATCCATTACTTCTTGTCATTCCTGGTAGTGCTCAGGGGAACAGGGACTCCCCCAGTGACTGCTGGTCCCCTCTGACTAGTTTGTAACAGGCCACTAGATCCCACCTCAGCCTTCTCTTGTGGAGGCTGAACAGATTCAGGTCCCATAGCCTCTCCTTGTAGGACCTGCCCTGCTGCCCCCGATCATGCAAGTGGCCTCCTCTGGACCCTCTCCATGTTGTCCACATCCCTCCTGAAGTGCGGTGCCCAGAACTGGACGCAGTACTCCAGCTGCGTCCTGACCAGTGTCACATAAATGGGGAGGATCACCTCCTTGGACCTGCTCGAGATGCATCTGTGGATGCAGGACAAGGTGCAGTTGGCCTTCCTGACCACATCCCCACACTGCCGGCCCATGTTCATCTTGACATCAATGATGACTCCAAGATCCTTTTCTGCCTCTGCCCTGACGAGAAGGGAGTCCCCAGCCTGTAGGTATGGTGCTGGTTCTTGCTGCCCAGGTGCATCACTTTGCACTTGTCAGTGTTGAATCCCCCCCAACACTCACATGCACACATGCACAAGCACACAAATGCACACATGCATGCACGCACAGACACAGTCTTGCTGCTTGCAGCTCACTGGTCTGTAGCTGCTTGCCTCAGCTACAAATAGTCCCCTGCCAGCAGCCACGTGTCTTCATCCAGGTCTTGGCCCTCTGTCTGCCTGCAGTCTGGTTTCCAATCTTCAGCCAGCTCCCAAGCTGCTGCGTCTGGCCTGCTGCTTCTGCTCTCATGGTGCTTCTTGTTTCCTCTTGGGCCTTGTCCCCAATTACCTCAAGCTGTACTTCAGTTTTCCTTCCTGTGCTGGAAATTTATGGAGTCTTCTCCTGGCTGGGTGTGCTCTGGGAATTAACCCAGAGCTTAGTAATGAGCCAGCCAGGTCCTTCCAATATTCATTCTGTTTGTTGTTGTTACCTCTGGGTTAAGTGCCACGTACTTTCTCTTACAAAGTTCAGAATATAACTGCCAATCTGAAAATGGCTTCCAGTTTGGGAAGAAAACCTCCTTTCCTCTGGCTCCTTCAACATCTGAGTGCGAGCTGCCCAGTTTCTGTTAGGAGAATCCATCCTCTTAATTGTGTCCTTGGAGTTGTACCTTACTTCATTTAGGTGGGACATCATTTGAGGTCAGCTGGAGATGATCCAGGAGGAACGCAGTTCACTCTTTGTACAGATTGAAGCTGATACATTTGCAGTCTAAGGCAGCTGAGGTCCATAACCCCAGCTTCTTATAGGGCAGGCTGAAACTGCACCCATACTATGTGGCCAGTGAAATTACTTCCTATAAACTCTTGGATCCAGAGTTGCCAACTCTTGCAATTTTTTTTCAGGAGTCAGGATGTCAGTCGGGGTAGAGGTAGTTTCCTTGAAGAATCCCAGGGCCCTCATAAAAGTTCAGCCCTGCTCTAGGGCAAACCCAGTGATTGACTACGGGCTCTACTACCTCTCTCCTGGGGAAGTGCAACCCATTAGAGTTGCTGAAGGAGGCAGGCTGAATGCTTCCCCCTCTCAGGAGCAGGGATCATTCTCCCAGGAGAGGAAGGAGCAAAAAGATCCCAGCAGCATTTCCCCTTTGCAGGACCATGCCTCCCCCTCTTGCCTATTTCAGCTGAAATCGAATTGCTCCCTTGTGCATATAAACTCCATGTGAAAGTCAAGCTCGTGCTCAGATGTGTGACTACTTCCAATCATACAATCAAGGTAGAGACTGTCCTGTGGGAACGTTAGCCAGGGGTTGCAATGGAGAGGACAAGGTGTCAAACTCCTAATGAGGAATAAGGTTCATGCTGGTTAACTTGAAATAAAAGCAATGCCTCCTTTAGAGATTTTTGCAAATACCTTGAGGTCACTCTTAAGTGTAGAAGAGGAGCGGGTAGGAGAACACAGCTTCCCTTTCTCTGCTTAAAATAAAGGAGTGCTCCTTCCCTCTCTCTGGCTTAGTTAAGTAATGCTTTCTAAGCCTCCCCCACTATCTCAGGGTGTGTGTAGATGAAACGGGGGTCCTAAATTGAAGTGATGGGTTTTCAAAAACACCACTTCAATTTAGGGCTCTTTAAACCTCCGTGTCATGCACCCACCTGAACTTACCTGCCTCTCCAGCGGCAGGGAGGGAAGGGTGAGCTGCCAGCGAGTGGAGTGGTCCCTGGGCTGCGGGGGGCATAGGGGAAGGGAGGCTGGTGCTTCCCTCCATGGCAGC
>NW_017728907.1:55841349-55843647 GCF_001723895.1 Crocodylus porosus
CTTCAATTTAGGGCTGATTAAACTTCCGTGTTGTGCACGCACACCGCTGACTTACCTGTATCTCCAGTGGGGAGGGGAGGGTGAGCTGCCAGCGAGTGGAGTGGTCCCTGGGCTGCGGGGGGCATAGGGGAAGGGAGGCTGGTGCTTCCCTCCATGGCAGCAGTGGCCCCGCCTGCAGGCATCCAGCTTGGGGGTTTTTGGGGGGCACTGCAGCTGCAGAGAGAGGCACCAGGCCCCCGCACAGCTCAGGCAGGCTCCAGGGGAAAAAAAAGATCAGGCTAGCCATTTTTCTTGGGTGGAGCCTGCCCTCCTGGGCTGCTGCCAGGCTGCCTGCAGGGCTTCCTGGAGAGCCCCTGAGCAGCAGGGAGCCTGGTGCTTAGTTCCGTGGCTGGGGTGCAGCAAACTAAAACTCGGAGGAGGAGGAGTTTTAGTTTGGTGCGCGTTATGCCACTGCATTTGCTACAGCGGCTGGAATTACTACACAATACGCCAGTGATGCGTGCAAACACCAACACTATTAAAGCGGTGCAAAAGCTTTTAACCCTCTTTAAAGTGTTGTGCACACGTGCCCCTCGTTTTGTCTATGCATGACCACAGGTGGTGCAATTAGAACGCCTTATTCTGTTTTAATCTATTTTACCCAGTAGGTTGCTCAAAAACATGTTAGCCCTGATGAGAGAATTTGGTGTTCATTTTATTGTTTCAATTGGATTTTCCAAGCATGTTCCAGGATTAGTGGGAAAACCTCAGGGATTTTAAATAATAAAATAAAGAGTTTCACAATTAAACTGAGAGCTGGAGAGTCAGCTCCGTAGGCCACTTTACAGGCTGCATCTAGAAGATGAAATATGGTGTAGAAGGGCCAGTAGCATGCTTACCAATACTATGGAATGGGTCGTGCTGTTTTTAACCACTGTTTTCCCTTGACTTGTGTTGGAGATATGGGTGTTGTAAAAGCTTACACATTGAATCAGCAGTTCTCAAAATGGTTTCCAACCTTACTGCAGACACTGATAAATGCCTCTGACTACAATAGCCTCACACCTGGGTTAAATTCTTCGTTCACACAGAAGAATTGATTATGTGCCTAGACTTCCAACTGCATGTATTTCATTTGGGGATCAGATGGTTGGAGGTGGCTGGTGATGATATTCAGCCCTGGACTGCAACTCAGCTGCCAGATTATAGGCAGCTAAATCATGTACAAGCAGTAGGTTTTAAAATGAAAACATGTAGAGGAATGGAAGGGAGAAGCATGTTTACTTGAGGCAGTGGGAGCTAATGGAAGAAGAGAAGTGGGCTGATCCAGGATGATAGCCTCAGACTGGGAAGGAAAGCCTGACTTTTCCCTTCTGGCAAGGACTTCTTGGATAATCTGTACATCACAACAGCAAAGAGCTCTGGGTCACCAAAGAAAAAAGCCATGCCTCCCCACTCCTGCGGTACTTATTAATCCTGGAAATAAAGTGAGGAGTTTGCCATGGGAGTAACCCAAGGTACTTTTAATGGCCACACTGGAAACCCAGCCCTTTATCATGGTGGGCGTTTGTACACATCACGTTTTTTGCCCTTTCTTTGATGCCAATGATGTGACTGTTTGCACAAACGGGTTTTATGGACACTTTAAAAATCTTTCTGGTGCATTAAAATAAAACTCCTCAGATGTAGTTTAATTTGGCTCGCTGCAAATTAAACTATTATGTCCATGAATTTGTTACATATAAACTCAAAGACACGTAATAAGCCTCTTTGTCCACCAGATGGTGCAGCGACTTTTTTGTAGTTCACCCCTTTTTCCACCAGATGTCCCTTCGAATTGCAGCTGCCCCGTTTCATTACATGGGTGTAATGCGTTTCCTTGAATGCCAGGTGTAGCATGGCAGATGCAGTGGTCTACCCAGCCCAACATGCATTAGCGTTCATTCTCCTGTATGGATATCCGCAGACAGACACCCCACCACTTACACCCTGACTAGGTGACAACGGTGCCGTCACCTCATTACCTGCCCCTGCCCCTGACTGAACACAGCCTGTAGCGTCCACTTTTTTTTCTTGTGCTGTGTGCCAGCTCCCTGCTGTACCATTCACAATTGCACAAGAGGTCACCCCCACAGTCAGACAGACCCATGGCACCTGGCAGCCCTTAACTGAGGATGGCACCATTACCACATAGCCTACCCCAGGTTCACTCCAGGATAACAGAGGAAGGGCACTCTGAAGTGCTTTGGGTTAGAGTACAAGGCAGTCGAGGGGAAAGAGACTTAATGGTGGGGGTCTACTACAGACCTCCCAACCAGG